>NW_006160227.1:2267681-2279179 GCF_000334495.1 Tupaia belangeri chinensis | reverse complement strand
CCCTGGAGGCCTGAGATGCAACTTTGGGTTTCACAGGCTCCCCCAGCTGCTTCTTGAAAAGTAGGCTCCAGCGGGAGGGCTGAAGGAGAAGTTGGCAGAGGGGAGAAGAGAGGTTTCCTGTCTCTTACCACTGAGCCACCTAATCTTCCCTTGGCCAGTTCCTGCTAGTTCCTTGGCCCAATCAGGCCCCTCCGTCCCCGTTCCTGGTTTGAAACCAGAGGGCGGATAGTCCCAAGGATGCAGATCTATTTCTGGCCAGTAGATGGCACTGTAGGGCCAGAATGGCCAGAGCCTGACTGGGTGGAAGGCCCCCAGCCCAGGACCAAATGCCGGAGTTGGCTTGCAGAGAAGTACAGCTCTAGAATCGTCTAGAATGTAGAATCACCGCAAGTCTGTGAGCCCAAGACACCCGGGTTTTACGAATGGGAGGCCCCAGTGGGTAGCTGATTCTAGGAAGCACAAATGAATCCATTCACTGTTGGTGAGTGGTTATTAACAGCGACTCCCCCCCCCCTTTTTTTTTTTTTGCTAGAGGGCGCATGTGCTCGCCAGACCCAGAGAGAGAGAGACAGAGAGACAGAAAGCGAGAAATCACTCCCCAGGGGGGATGGCCATGCCACAATCCCTTCTTCTTCATTCTCCTCTTGGGATTTTGGGCACACACGCACATACATCCAGCGTGAGTTTAAGCCCCCAGATTCGGGACTTGAACCAAGGTCGACTACATGGGAGTCCAGCGACATAGCCATTATGCTAACTGCTGGTCCCAAAATTATTTATTTAATTTTATTTATTATTATTATTATTACTCAATTTGATGAGAGGAAGAGTAAGAAAACATCCCTCTAGGTTCAGGACTCGAACTATAGTTGGCTGTGTAGGAGTCCAGTACCCCGCCCACCACACCTCTTGCTGGCCCTGGCCTATATCCTTTATAAAGAGAGAATTTTATTTGATTTAGCATATATCTCTTTTGCTTATATTTTTTAGAATATTTTCCTACCATGCAACACTTTGAGCTTTTACAAACAGTAGATAACAAATTTCTAAGTACTGGGTCAGTTCATGGTGCAGTTGGAGGCAGCTGGATCCCTCATGGCTGACTGAATGATATGAATTCTGGACCTGGAGGCTTGAAAAACGCACAGGGCATTTTTAGGTCAGTGTCCAAAATCCTAAGAGAAGAGTAGAGGAAAAGAAATGAATCATGGCCAAACCCCCGAGGGTGATTTCTCACATTCCCTCTCTTTTCATCTCTGTGTCTTTCTCTGGTGAGCACGCATGCGTATAGCAAGCAAACGAACAAAAACAAATTTCTAAGTTCTAATAAATAGTTTTGTTCAGTTCAGAATAACTAGAGAGAATATAAAATTAAAACCAACATATTAGAAGTCATAAACTCAATATTTGTAAACTGAGAACAAAGTTGCAATCTTAAATATTTTAACTGAGAGCATATGTGCATTAAGGATGTTTTCTTTTTGTCCATATGCAGAGGATAGAAAGCAGTTTCTTAATCTGGCTTTTCTTTTTGAAAATTTGTCAAGTAAGGTGTTCAAACATATTAGTAGAACTTATGGTAAAGAAATAGAATTTGGTTACTTAATTCTGTTTACAGCTTGAATTATTTATTAATAATTTTCAGAAAAAAAGGAGCAGCAGATGGGGACGCGAACCGCGGTCAACTACATGGGAGTCCAGCGACATAGCCATTATGCTAACTGCTGGTTCCAGCTCTTGAGCACCTACTGTGTGACACACAGTGTGTTAAGTCCTGTGGATTCAGATGTGGCCTGGGCAGAATTAACACCTGCCTCAAAGGAGTTGGAGGTGGAAACATCAACAAGAGAATAGGTCATGAGGGCCGATGTTCTAGAGGGATCACCCGGGACGGTGTGGGGGGAGCAGCCGAGGGACGGAGCCAGGGGACATGGGGGAGTTTGGGTTGAGACCGAAGGATGAGGGTCAGGCTGTCACCCTCCTGGTGGAACTCGCAGCCCTTCCATGGAGAGTGAGCCGGGACTGAGGGGGATCCCTCCGTGCCCACATCACACAGACAGACACGCCCAGGGTCCCTGGGCCAGGCCCGTCTCACTCTGCGTGGAACTTACTCGTGGCTGTCGGGAGGGCTGGGCAAAGCGCTACAGCTCGAACACGGCCATTAACGGGGTGCCCACTGTTATCCAGCTCTGGGAACGGGGTTTCCAAAGCCACCTCTGGAACGCACCCAGCCTCCCCTGCCTGTCCTTTCCCAGGACCAAAGGGGAAAGTGTCACGGTGCCAAGAAAGACATCCTGCTGACACTACGCTGTCACAGACGTGTGCAGAGGCAAGCCGGAACTCCAGGCTCCGTCCACACGGACGAGGAGGAGATGGGACCACAGCAGCAGGCCGGCCCTGGAGCCCCCAGCTGTCAGGTGTGCGCCAGGACAGGCCAGAGCCCCCAGGGCCCGGCACCCGGGGCTGGCACTGACCAGGTGGCTTCCCGAGTGCATGGACGAGGGAGAGCCAGGGCTTCCCCTCCAAGCTGACAGGCCACGCTTGCCCAGCACTCACGGACACCCTGCACGCACGTCACACACTCACCCACTCGCCCGGTCGTGTGCACACTCAGTCACCCGAACACGGGCATTCACGTGTTCGCACACTCAGACGCATACACTCACACGCATTTGAGCAATCCTGTGTACACACCTATGCCCACCTAGGCACACACTCACACTCACTCACGCTGAACTTGCACACTCAGCGGACTCAGTGACACTCACATTCACACACGCAAACGCACGCACATACTGAAATTTGCTCGCCTACGCATACACTCAGGCACTGACCCATTGTCGTGTCCTCACACTCATGCACACACGTAGTCACACGTCGGTTCTCATCGTACACTCGTTTCCACACGCATGCACACACCCACGCTTCACTCACACATCTGTTTTTCATAGTCATCCACACACGCACGCACACCTCCACTCAAACGTGTTTACTCACACACGGCCACCTCTTGTACACACTCACTCACACGCTCTCAGACTCAATGGACGTGTACTCACACACATGCGCCTTACACACTCATGCTCACTCATGCTCACGTACTCGCACCTGCAGACAGTGACGCTCACAGAGGCAAGCACCTATACGGTCGCGTGTCGCTCACACACCACAGAGACAGCCTGACCGGCCAGCAGTCAGAGATCCAAGAGGCGGTTCCTTTGTGTTCGCTTCCATGGCACCTGTTGCTGAGGTCCGAAGGTATCCCCTAAATTCACACTTTTTTAAAAAAGAATTATTTTATTTAACTTAATTTATTTATTTTAATTTGACCAGAGAGGGACAGAGTGACAGAGAGAGAGAGAGAGAGAGAGAAGTGAGAAAGCAAGCCACCAGGTCCGGGACTCGAACCATGGTCGGCCATGTGGGAGTCCAGTGCCGTTAATCACCATGGCACTTGTTGGCCTCTCCCCCCCAAATTCATACTTAAAACGTGGTGAGCCAGGGCCAGCAGGTGGCGTGGTACTCCCATGTGGACAACGATTCGAGTCCCAGACCTGGTAGCTTGCTTTCTCACTTTCTCTCTCTCTTACTCTGGGGAGCACATATGCCCTATAGCAAATTTTTAAAAATAATAATAATTGGGACCAGCAAATGGCATAGTGGCTATGTCACTGGACTTCCACATAGTTGACCACGATTTGGGTCCTGGACTGGGTGGCTTAAAACTCACACCGGACACATGCACATGTGTGCCCAAGATCCCGAGAGGAGAATGGAGGAGAAGGGATTGCGGTGTGGCCATTCCCTCTCCGGGGGGTGATTTCTCACTTTCTGTCTCTGTCTCTCCAGCGAGCACACACACCCTATGGCAAAAATCTCTCCAAAAACAATTAACTAACTATCTAAAATAAAATTTAAAACCTTGGTGAGCTATTATAAAGGAGTCAAGTGGCTGCAGACTTCATCCAAAGATGGCATGGAAAGGCGGGGGCATTGGGGCGCGGTAAGGGCCCATGACTGAGTGCTGGCGGGTTATAAGGAGACATGGGAGGTGGGCAGGGACTGGCTCATCTCAGGCTTCTGTCCTCCACCACGCTGTGATTTAGCAAGAAGAACCTTCTAGATCCCAGCATTAGGCTCTTGGACTTACCAGCCTCCCACACCAGGAGCTAAATACATCCCTATTCTCCTAAGTTAGCCAATGTCCAGGCATTCTCTGTTAGTAGTGACACAAGGGACTCGAACTCCCATGACCTGGGGCTAGTGCGGTCCAATGACGAGAAACTGCCCAAGGAGGGTCCTCAGCCCTGCCGGGCTCCTGACGGGCTGCACAACTCCAGAGCACTGTCTGGGAGAACGCCCACCCACCACCTGCTCTGGGCGCCTGACACAGGTCCTGGCTGACGCGTGGCCTGATAGGTAAGAAGAGACAGGAGGGGGACAGTAGGTGGCGGAGTGCCTAAGGAGCTGGACTCCCACATGGTGGGCCACGGTTCAAGTCCTGGACCCAGTGGCTTAAACTCACGCCGGGCGCGTGTGCGTGCGTGCCCAAGATCCCGAGAGGAGAATGGAGGAGAAGGGATTGCGGCGTGGCCATCCCCCCTGGGGGAGTGATTTCTCGCTTTCTGTCTCTCTGTCTCTCTCTGTCTTTCTGGCGAGCACATGTGCCCTATAGCAAAAACCTCTCAAAAAAAAAAAAAAAAGAAAAAGAAAAAATCCATTCCTCCGTAAAAGAGAGAAGAACACTAGCAATCGGTGTCAAAATTACTTTTTTCAGTGCTCTAGAAATTAACCAAAGACTTGTGACAACCCAAGGCCGATTCATTTGTAAAAATGAAGAGGAAAAACATAACTGAATTTTTTAAAAGTGTTTTTAGAGACCTTTGCTCTAGAGCGGGTATGCTCGCTGGAGAGACAGAGACAGAAAGTGAGAAATCACCACCCCCGGGGTAGAGGGCCACACCGCAATCCCTTCTCCTCCAGTCTTCTCTTGGGATTTAGGCATGTAGGCACACGTGCCCGGCATGAGTTTCAAGCTGCTGGTCTGGGACTCGAACCGTGTTCGACTACATGGGAGTCCAGCGACGTAGCCATTACGCCATCTACTGGTCCCGCTTCGTGGTGTTTTCATTCATCCTAAATGCACGCCCCTCTCTCAGCTCTGCAGGACCTAGAACATCGACAGCCTTACGATTATGGCAGCCACGCAAGCCAACTGACCAGCCCTGGCAGAGGGAGGAAGGGTTTGGAGCCCCCACAGTCGCAGTCCACAGACAGTTCATTCGTTATAAACGGACTGGAAGCTCCTTGAAACGTCCCAGCCTCAGAGTTTATCTGACCTGACTGGAGCCCAGTCAGTGTGAACAGCCTTCTCCCTGGGGGACACCTGTCACGAGCAATTAGGAGCCACTGTTGAACTCCGCAGCTGCCTGAGGTGCTGGAGCAGACGGGAACCAGAGGCTGGCTGCACAGCTTAAAGGGAAAGCTGAGGAATCGGTGTCTACTGGAGACCTTGAAAAGCCCCAGCCTGGGAGGGGCCAATAGGTGGCGTGGCGGTTAGGTTAGAGCACTGGACTCCAGCATGGTCGACCGCAGTTCGAGTCCTGGAACCTGGTAGCTTGTCTTCTCACTCTGCCTCTCTTTCACTGGTGGGCGCATGTGCCCTATAGCAAATTTAAAAATAATAATAGCAATAATAATAATAAAGACAAAAGAAACCTATGGCAAGTTTTTAAATAATGACAATAACAATAATAAAAAGAAAACTCCCAGCATGTT
This sequence comes from Tupaia belangeri chinensis, assembly GCF_000334495.1. Lineage (NCBI taxonomy): Eukaryota > Metazoa > Chordata > Mammalia > Scandentia > Tupaiidae > Tupaia > Tupaia belangeri. Next base: position 2,273,401 of record NW_006160227.1, on the reverse strand, counting down.
CTCGAGGATCTGAAGTTTGTACAAATGAACAGGATTGTGTACTTACCCAGAAGTAAGGCCCTAGTGGGGTGTTTTTGTTTGTTTGTTTGTTTTGTGAGAGGTTTTTGCTATAGGGCCCATGAGCTCACCAGAAAGACAGAGAGACAGAGAGACAGAAAGCCAGAAATCACCCCCCCAGGGGGGATGACCATGCTACAATCCCTTCTCCTCCATTCTCTTCTCAGGATCTTGGGCACGCACGCACACACACACGCCCGATGGGAGTTTAAGCCACCGGGTCCGGAACTCGAACCGCGGTCAACTACATGGGAGTCCAGCAACACAGCCATTATGCCAACTGCTGGTCGCAAGGCTCTAGCTTTTTAGCTCTGGCTGACCTGGAAGTTCTGCTCCAGCAGGAAGTGAAGGCTAAGGTGGTGCATCAGCTACCTGCTGGAATGTGGGACGCTTGCCCAGGCACGCACAGCGCCAAGGCTGGGAGACTTGCGGGACCAAGGCACGTGAAGAATCTCCGTCCAGTCATTAGCTGACCACTGAGAGGACCCCACAGAGACGCTGGTGGCAGCGCACGGCAGCTAATACAGACTTGAGGCAATCGAGGCGAACACCTCTGCCGTGACCACGTTGGACAGCAACGCTATGCCCTGGGGCAGGGCGTCTGACTGCGAGAGTTGCCGCACTGTATTACTTAAATGTTGGAGAGTCAACCAATTATAAGACACACAAAGAAACAGGAGACCGCGACCAACAGAGAGGGAAAAACAAAAACAGTAGGAAATAGACACTGTTTCCAAGCAAGGCCAGATCTGAGACTTACTAGAAAAAGGTTTAAATCAGTAATTTATTTATTTATTTATTTATTTATTTTGCTATAGGGCGTGTGCACTCACCAGACAGAGAGAGACAGAGAGATAGAATGCAAGAAATCACCCCCCAGTGGGGATGGCCACGGCGCAATCCCTTCTCCTCCATTCTCCTCTCGGGATCTTGGGAACGCACGCACATGCGCCCAGCGTGAGGTTAAGCTACCGGGTCTGGGACTTGAACCGCAGTCGCCTGCGTGGAAGTCCAGCGACATAGCCATTACACTAACTGCTGGTCCCTAAATCAGTAATTTTTTTAAAAAAGTATTATTACTATTTTTAGATTTTATACTCCCCAGAAAAAGACATAGAGACAGAAAGCGAGAAATCACCCCCCAGGGGGGATGGCCACGCCGCAATCCCTTCTCCTCCATTCTCCTCTCGAGATCTTGGGCATGCACGCACACGCGCCTGGCGTGAGTTTAAGCCACTGGGTCCGGGACGTGAACCACAGTCAACTAACATGGGAGGCCAGTGACATAGCCATTACGCTAACAGCTGGTCCCTCTAATCAGTGATTTAAAATACATTCAAAGACATTAAGGAATCCGTGCCAAAAGAAGGAAAGTCTGAGCACCATATCTCGCCAAGCATGTTCTCGAGGATCTGAAGTTTGTACAAATGAACAGGATTGTGTACTTACCCAGAAGTAAGGCCCTAGTGGGGTGTTTTTGTTTGTTTGTTTGTTTTGTGAGAGGTTTTTGCTATAGGGCCCATGAGCTCACCAGAAAGACAGAGAGACAGAGAGACAGAAAGTGAGAAATCACCCCCCAGGGGGGATGACCATGCTACAATCCCTTCTCCTCCATTCTCTTCTCAGGATCTTGGGCATGCACACACACACACGCCCGATGGGAGTTTAAGCCACCGGGTCCGGAACTCGAACCGCGGTCAACTACATGGGAGTCCAGCAACACAGCCATTATGCCAACTGCTGGTCGCAAGGCCCTAGCTTTTTAGCTCTGGCTGACCTGGAAGTTCTGCTCCAGCAGGAAGTGAAGGCTAAGGTGGTGCATCAGCTACCTGCTGGAATGTGGGACGCTTGCCCAGGCACGCACAGCGCCAAGGCTGGGAGACTTGCGGGACCAAGGCACGTGAAGAATCTCCGTCCAGTCATTAGCTGACCACTGAGAGGACCCCACAGAGACGCTGGTGGCAGCGCACGGCAGCTAATACAGACTTGAGGCAATCTGTCCAGGGAAGTCACTAGGCGAACAGCTCTGCCGTGACCACGGTGGACAGCAACGCTATGCCCTGGGGCAGGGCGTCTGACTGCGAGAGTTGCCGCACTATATTACTTAAATGTTGGAGAGTCAACCAATTATAAGACACACAAAGAAACAGGAGACCGCGACCAACAGAGAGGGAAAAACAAAAACAGTAGGAAATAGACACTGTTTCCAAGCAAGGCCAGATCTGAGACTTACTAGAAAAAGGTTTAAATCAGTAATTTATTTATTTATTTATTTATTTATTTTGCTATAGGGCGTGTGCACTCACCAGACAGAGAGAGACAGAGAGATAGAATGCAAGAAATCACCCCCCAGTGGGGATGGCCACGGCGCAATCCCTTCTCCTCCATTCTCCTCTCGGGATCTTGGGAACGCACGCACATGCGCCCAGCGTGAGGTTAAGCTACCGGGTCTGGGACTTGAACCGCAGTCGCCTGCGTGGAAGTCCAGCGACATAGCCATTACACTAACTGCTGGTCCCTAAATCAGTAATTTTTTTAAAAAAGTATTATTACTATTTTTAGATTTTATACTCCCCAGAAAAAGACATAGAGACAGAAAGCGAGAAATCACCCCCCAGGGGGGATGGCCACGCCGCAATCCCTTCTCCTCCATTCTCCTCTCGAGATCTTGGGCATGCACGCACACGCGCCTGGCGTGAGTTTAAGCCACTGGGTCCGGGACGTGAACCACAGTCAACTAACATGGGAGGCCAGTGACATAGCCATTACGCTAACAGCTGGTCCCTCTAATCAGTGATTTAAAATACATTCAAAGACATTAAGGAATCCGTGCCAAAAGAAGGAAAGTCTGAGCACCATATCTCGCCAAAGGAAAACTATCAATAAAGGAATGGAGATCACTTAAACAACAACAGCAACAAGTAGAGGGACCAGCAGTTGGCATCGTGGTTAAGAAGCTGGACTCCCACATGATCGACAATGGTTCAAGACTCAGACCCGGAGGCGTGAAACTCATGCCAGGTGCGTGTGCGTGAGTGCCCAAAACCTGGAGAGGAGAATGGAGAAGGGACTGTGGCATGGCCATCGTTGGGGGGTGGGTGGGGTGTGATTTCTCACTTTCTCTCTCTTTCTGTCTCTCTGTCTTTCTCTCCAGTGAGTGCATGTGCCCTATAGCAAAAAAGAAAAAGAAAAAAAAAAAAAAGCCATGGCCTATGAAACGGCATGTTCAAAGTGCTAAGAGAAAGACCACGGGGACCGGCAGGTGGCATGGTGGTTAAGGTGCTGGACTCTCACACGGCCAACTGCCGTTGGAGTCCCAGACCTAGTGGCTTGCTTTTTCACTCTCCCTCTCTCTCTGTTTCTTGCTGGTCAAATGAAAGAAAAAGAAATCAATAAATTTAAATCAATCATTTAAAAAAAAGAAAAACAACCAATAATTCTGCATCTTTCAAGACTCCTTCAAAAACAAAGTATCGCAAATACCCGTATGTTAATGCTCATGGTGGCCTTTTTATTTATTTATTTATTTTCAGAAAAAAAAAAAAAAGGGAGTAAGTTCTCATACATGGATGAACCTTGACATTGTTATGCTAAGTGAAGTTAGACAAAAAAAGGACAAATAACAATATTGTAGAATTCTACTTATGCGAGGTCCCTAAGATAAGCTAGCGTATAGAGAAAGTAGATTAGAAGTTACCAGGCGTTGAGAGAGGGAGTAATAGGAAGTTAACGCTTAACGTTTAGAATTTTGGTTTGGAATGATAAGGTTTTGCCTTGTTTTTTCTTTTTTTTTTTTTAGTTTTTTGTTTGTTTGTTTCTTAGGTTTTTGCTACAGAGCGAATGTGCTTTGACCAGAGAAACAGAAAGAAACAGCGAGAAGGAAAATAAGAAGTCACTCCAGACTGGATGGCCCTGCTGCAATCCCTTCTCTTCCACTCTCCTCCTGGGATTTTGGGCATGCACACACATGTGCCTGGAGTGAGTTTCGAGCCGCCAGGTCCAGGGTTTGAACCATAGTTGGCCATATGAGAGTCTAGACTCTTAACCACTATACCACCTGCTGGCCCCCACTTTTTTTTTTTTTTTTTCTTTTTTTTTTTTTGAGAGGTTTTTGCTATAGTGAGCGTGCGCTTGCCAGAAAGACAGAGAGAGACAGAGAGACAGAAAGCGAGAAATCACTCCCCAGGGGGGATGGTCACGCCGCAATCCCTTCTCCTCCATTCTCCTCTCGGGATCTTGGGCACACACGCACTTGCGCCCGGCGTGAGTTTTAAGCCACCGGGTCCGGGACTCGAATCGCGGTCGACTATGTAGGAGTCTAGTGACATAGCCATTACGCTAACTGCTGGCCTCCCAACTTTATTTTTTAATTGCCAGAGGACACATGCTTTCACCAGAGAGAGAGGGGAGAGAGAAGAGAAAGTCTCTTCCACCTCCACCCTGGGGCCGTGGACACACCACAAACCCTTTTCCTCCTTCTCCATCCTCTTGATGATTTGGGGTACACACACACACACACACATGAACACAAGCTGCTGCGTTGTCAAGCCAGCAAGGCCAGGATTCAAACTGGGGTCGGCCATGTGGGACCGGACTCCCTTAGCCAGTAGGCTGCAGGGCCAGCCTGAGAAAGTTTTGAAGTAGCTAATAGTAATGGTTTTACAGCGCTGCGAATGTTATTAACGCCACTGAATTGTACGCTTACAAACAGCTGGGGTTTTGGCAAATGTTATGTTAAATTATTTCAGAAGAGGAGGAGGAGGGAGTTAAGGCGCTCTCGAATAATGAAGACCATAGAACTCCCTGTTAGCAAACCTGTTCTACAAGAAATACTAAAGAAAAGTCTTCGGGCTGACATGAAAGGACACCAGAGATGGGAGTGGCAGGTGGCGTGGTGGTTAAGAGTGCTGGACTCCCACATGGCTGACCGTGGTTCGAGTCCTGGACCTGGCGGCTGGGTTTCTCCCTTTCTCTGTCTCTCTCTCTCTCTCTGTGTCTCTAGTCAAATAAATAAATAAAGTTAAAGAAAAAAATAAATAATTCTTCAAAGAAAGGACACCAGAGAGTAGTTCAAATTCACATGAAATAAACATGACTGGAACCGCTAGTGGTGTGGTGGTTAAGGCAGTTGGACAGCACATTACCAACTGCAAGTTGGTTCAAGTCCTGGACCCAGAGGTTGAAAAACACACCAGACGTGTATACATGCATGCCCAAAATCTTGACAGGAGAAGTGGAGGAGAAGAGACTGTGGTGTGGCCACCACCCACAGGAGGTCCTTTCTCATTTTCCCTCTCTCTCTCTCTCTGTCTCTCTCTCCAGTGAGCACATGTACCCACTGGAAAATATTTTTTAAAGGTAAATGTAGAAGATAGCATAAATGTTTTTTTGGTTTATAACTCTTTTTCTTCTCCTATCTAATTTAAAAGACCACAGGAGACCAGCCTGCAACAGTACTACTAATGCGGTGTTCTACGATGCTGAAACCACACGGGCAGGTCCCGGGTTCATGTCCCAAGGTCTTCCGGTCCATGCCAGGATCATACATGTTTGTGATCCTGGCTGATTGAGGCTGGGAGTGGATTGTAGATGGAAGACCCTGTTGGGGGTATCTCTCTCAGAAAAAAGAATTAGATAGGCGCCCGGCGGAAGCCGCGCGGGGC
>NW_006160227.1:2250572-2264665 GCF_000334495.1 Tupaia belangeri chinensis | reverse complement strand
GGGGGGGGCGGAAGCCATTGAGGGCAATCATGAATGTCAGGGACAATGGAGGAGGAAGATGGGACATGGCAGAGGGTGGGGATGGGGAACCTAGGATGGCAAAACAAAAGGCAAGGTATGCAGGACACAAAAATTGGGAAATCATTTGCTGAGAACATATATGTTGATGTGCTTGATTGAGCCAATGCACAGTGTATTTTGGATGGAAAATTCATATGTGTGTTGTGATGAGAAAAGAAAAAAAAATTTATAATAATAATAAAAAAAAAAAAAGAAAAGAAAAATAAATCACTGGGATCCATCGGGTGGTGTAGTGGTTGAGGCACTGGACTCCCATGTGGTTAACTGTGCGGTTCAAGTCCTGGACCCAGCAACTTAAAACTCAGGCTGGGCATGTGTGTGTGTGTGTGTGTGTGTGTGTGCGTGCCCAGAATCCTGAGAGGAGAAAGGAGGAGAAGGGATTGTGGTGTGCCCATCCTCCCTGGAGGGGAGATTTCTTGCTTTCTGTCTCTCTGTCTCTCTCTGTCTCTCTGGTGAGGGCTAGTGCCCTATAGCGAAAATAATCTCTATCAAAAAAAAAAAAGGTAAGTAAATCATTGGGGCCAGACACTGGCGCAGCAGTGAAAGACGGTGCTCTGTGAGGCAGAGCCTCCTGGGAAGGCCCTGGTTTGTGGTTGGAGCCCTCCCTGGGTACACGGGGCACATGTGTGCTCACGCTCCGGGCTGGCCGAGGCCGGGATGGGTCACGGCATCAGGACCTTGTGGGAAGCGCTAGCTTTCTGTCTCTCTCATGGAATAAAGAAAAATCAACTTAAAAAGAGACACCTGCATAAAACAAGTACAGCACTAAATCGAGGGGGTTATAATGTATGAGGGTGTCATTTGTGTGACATTTAACAGGACAAAGAAGGGAAGGGAACAGAACTAACAAGGTGTCCATTTTCTGTATGCTGTTGAAATGAAACATACACCGGATGCAAGTGCTGGCATGCCCAAAATCCCAAGAGAAAAATGGAGAAGGATTGCGGCATGGCCATCCCCCCGGGATGACCATCTCACCCTGAGCGGGGGGTGAGTTCTCACTTTCTCTCTCTCTCTCTCTCTGTGACTCTCCAACGAGCACACGTGCCCTAAAAAAATCTCTCTCTAAGAATAAAATATCATGCCAAGTGCATGTACGTGCACGCTCAAAATTCCAGGAGGAGCATGGAGAAGGGATTGCAGTGCGGTCACCCCCCGGGGGGCTGATTTCTCACTTTCCCTCTCTCTGTCTCTCCAGGGAGCTCATGTGCCCTATGGCAAAAACCTTAAAAAAAAAAAAAGTAAAGTCTATTAGAATGTGGTTGCATCTTGCTCTCTTTTACCCCACCAGGGAAATCTCCTGTCCTCAGTCTTGTTGAGATAGTTTCCAACCCCGGGGTGGGGCAGAGAGGGGGCGGGAGGAGGAACTGTCAGAGAGCTGGGCAGGTTTTACTTGACCGACGCTGTTCCAGGGTGGTTCTGTGCTGATCCGTGCAGAGGGCTGGCTCTCCTCATGGCATGCTTTCATGGACTGTGGAGACCACCCCCAGGTGAGACCCTTCCATCTTATCTCTCTTCTTTTTTGTTTTGATTTAAAATAATTAAATGTGGGGACCAGCAGGTGGTGTGGTGGTTAAAGCGCTGGACACTCCCACACGACCAACCACGGTTCAAGTCCTGGACCTGGTGGCTTGCTTTCTCACTTTCCCTCTTCCTTTCTCTGTCTCTGTGTCTCTCTCTGGTCCAATGAAAATAAAATGAATGAATAAATAAAATAAAATAAATAATTTTAAAAAATTAAATGTGGAGCCAGCAGGTAGGTGGTGTGGTGATTAAACACGGGACTCTCACGTGGCCAATTGCTGTTTGAGTCCCAGCCCTGGGGGCTTGCATGAACCCTGTGGTAAATTAACATAATAACAAGAATAATAATGATACATAAAATTAAATAAATAATTCTTTAAACTTTTAAAATTAGTTAATTCATTAATTTTGTGAGAGCAAAGCAGAGAGATGAAGAATCAAGCAGTCTCGTTCTCAGGCCGAGCTCTCCCGCTCCCGCGGCCTTTCCCAGCTGGCCCGCCCAGCGCACTTTGACCAGGGGGCTGAATCCTGATCTTCCGCGTGGCTTCCAGCACCGCAGGGCGTCACTACTGCCCCCCCACCCTGCCTAGACCCAGAGAGAGATGGAGAAAGAGCGAGGAGGGAGGGGAGGAAGCACCCATATGGGGAAGGGTCATGCTGCTATCCCTTCCCTGCACCCCCTTTCCCCATCGTGTCAGGGTTTGGGGCCCAGCACACACACATGCCCACGGTGCTTCTCCAGCCACCGGGCCCTCCCCTTGAACTGCAGGATCAGCCATGAGGAGTTCAGCGGCCCTAACCACCAGGCCACGGAGCTGGCCGCATTGAGGTGGGAGGCGTTTATCTCCTGCAGGTGGCTGTCTCTCTCCTCACCCCTGTTCCTTTCCCCCTCTCTGTGCTGCGTCACGTCACCCTCCAGGTGGTCCTCGAGGCGTGACCGAGCAGCCCCTGTGAGACCTAATGTGGTCTACGAGGAAGTCTCACGTGCTCATGGCTCTGGACGCCTCGGGGCCTGGGGAGCGAGGCTTCCTGCTCAGTCACCTCTCCAAGGCTCCTCGTTCTCGACTCTTTTATTTTAAATTTTATTTACTCATTTACTCATTTTTTTCACCAGAGAGACACAGAGAGAGAGAGAGAAAGTGAGAAAACAAGCCACCGGGCGCAGGACTTGAACCATGGTTGGCCATATGGGAATGTCCAACGCCTTAACCACCACGCCACCTGCTGGTCCCCCGTTCTCGACTCTTTTTGCTGCAGACAGGCCAGGGTTCTCCATCCTGTGAGGAACCCAGTCTAGGCTCCTGTGTCGACCTCACATCTGGCCTCACTTCCCCAGTGGGGTAAGGCTGGGGAATCAAAGTCCCACGTGCTCCAAAAAAGTCCTCACCCGGCCTTCAGTCCTCCCCAGAGAGGCCATCACAACCTCAAAGCAAATGAGACGTTGTAGGGTCTTAACTGGTTTCTGTTTCTTTCCTTTGGCTATGTACATTTTGGTCTGGAATGTCTTACCTATTTTGTTTGTTTGTTTAGAGAGAGATTTTTGTTACAGGGCATGTGCACTCGCCAGAGAGACAGAGAAAGACAGAGAGACAGAACGTGAGAAATCGCCCCTGGGGAGACTGGCCATGCCACGATCCCTTCTCCTTCATTCTCCTCTCAGGATCTTAAGCACGCATGCACATGTGACCAGTGTGAGTTTTAAGCTACTGGATCCGGGCCTTGAATTGCAGCCGACTATGCGGGAGTCCAGCAATGTAACCATTACGCTGTTCGACCCACCTGGCATGATTTTTAAGCCACTGGGTTCTGGATTCGGACTGCAATCAACCATGTGGGAGTCCAGAGCCTTAACCACTACGCCACCTGCTTCCCCCTCTCTAATAGACTTTAAATGAAGTTGGAAGCTTTGGCTGCTCCACAAACAAGATAGTTTCACTTCTGAGGCTGTTTTAAAAACCTAAAACGAGGGACCAGCAGTTGGTGTAATGGCTATGTCGCTGGACTCCCATGTAGTCAACTGCAGTTTGAGTCCCAGACCCGATGGCTTAAACTCACGCCAGGTGCGTGTGCGTGCGTGCCCAAGATCCCGAGAGGAGAATGGAGGAGAAGGGATTGTTTGGCCATCCCCCCCCCCCGGGGGCGATTCTCGTTTCTGTCTCTCTGTCTGTCTCTCTCTGGGGTTGTTGCTCGTTTTCTGTCTCTCTGTCTCTCTGGCAAGCGCACATGCCCTATAGCAAAAACGTCTCAAAAAAAACCCAAAAAACAAAAACCTAAAATGAATGATCTGTTTGCTTCTTTGCTTGTAAAATCTGGCATATTCTCCGGAAAAACAGAACCCATAGAATGTTTATACACAGAGAGAGAAAGAGGTGAGGAACGAGCTCATGTGACGTGGACGCTGGAGACCCCGGAGAGCTGGTGCTGCAGTTCCCGTCCAAAGGCTGTTTGCTGTGGAACCGAAAAGCCGACGCTGCAGATGACATCCGAAGACCGCATTGCGGAGAACTCTTGTTCAGGGGCAGCTGGTCCTTCTGTGCCATTCAGGCCTTCCAGGGGCTGAGTGAGGCGTACCACGTTCGGAAGGCCATCTATGGTATTTTACCTCGTGTGCTGATTGCAACGTTAGCCCCCTTGGGGAAATACCCAGAAGAACGTGTGACCGAATGTCTGGGCACCCTGGGGCCCAGCCACGTGAATGAGCAAAAGGAGCCCCCACAGCTCGGATGGCCAGAGAAGCTGATCGTTAGCCTCGAGGTTTTCATGCAGGGGCGGCTCAGCTTCCTCCACGGAATACCCTTTAAAGAGTTAATAGAGGGAACCAGCAGTTAGCGTAATGGCTATGTCGCTGGATTCCCACGTAGTCGACCACGGTTCGCGTCCCAGACCTGGTGGCTTAGAACTCACGCCGGGCACGTGTGCGTGCGTGCCCAAGATCCCGAGAGGAGAATGGAGGAGAAGGGATTGCAGCGTGACCATCCCCTGATTTCTCGCTTTCTGTCTGTCTCTCTCTGTCTGTCTGGCAAGCGCATGCGCCCTATAGGGAAAACCTCTCAAAAAAAAAGAAAAAAAGAGTTAATAGAAGACGAAATAAACGTGTGAGTGTACCCCATGGAAACACTCCTTAGTTGTTTGGCTGTTTTCTGTGTTTTGGGCAGGAAATCGTGAGGACATACTAATTTTAAAGCTATCCTTGGGACGAGCAGGCGGCATAGTGGTTAAGGTGTTGGGCTCCCAGGTGGCTGATGCGGTTTGAGTCCCAGGCCTGGCAGCTTGAACATGCCAGATGTGTGTGTGCGTGCGTGCCCAGAATCTCAGGAGGGGAATGGAGGAGAAGGGATTGTGGTGTGGCCATCCCCCCAGAGGGTGATTTCTCACTTTCTATCTCTCTGTCTCTCTCTGGCAAACACACGTGCCTCATAGCACAAATCTATAAATAAATAAAAGCTGTCCTTAGGGCCAGATGGTGGCACAGAGGTCACACAGCTGGACCCACTTGGGAAGGTTCTGGTTCGCATCCCGGAGCCTCTCTATGCTCACTGAGAGCTCACGTGTGTGTCCATAATCCAGGCTGGCTCAGACTGGGGTGGGTCATGATGTAGACACCCCATCGGGGTTCTCTCTCTTTCTCTGAAGAGATAAATAAATAAGCTTAAAAAAAAAAAAGAGCTGTGGTCAATTCCAGCCCATTTCTTTGGGGGTACTCAAGTTCTCCTTTGGACTGAGTTTGCTTTTATTTGGAGAAGCAGTGGACAGGTTGTTCTGTTACCCAAAATAAAACACGGCCCTCTTTTTTTTTTTTTTTTTTTTTTGAGACTTTTTCCATTTTAGGGCATATGCCCTACAGTGAGAGACAGAGAGACAGAAAGTGAGAAATCACCCCCCAGGGGGGATGGCCACGCCGCAATCCCTTCTCCTTCATTCTCCTCTCGGGATCTTGGGCACACACGCACATGCACCCGGCGTGAGTTTAAGCCACCGGGTCGGGACTCGAACCACAGTCGATTACATGAGAGTCCAGTGACATAGCCATTATGCTAACTGCTGGTCCCTAAATGTGTGTGTGTGTTAAGTGACTAAATGTTGCCAAGGGAGTAAGACTGGACCATGTGGCCAGGTGAGGGGGGCTCCCATCAGTCAAGATGGGGAGCTGTCAAGGCCCCGAACTCCATGGGGATTTGAGCAGATGCCTGAGTTTGCAAAGGAGGTTGGGGGGACATTACGGAGTCACGTGAGGGATTCCCAGGACCGAGGGCCCTCCCCGGTGCCCCTCCAGCCCCCCTTGGGTCCTGCTTTGCTCCGACTCACTGAGAGAGGTTGGAGCTAAACGAATCAAAGGCCGCTGTGCTCTTTTTCCGCCCTTCCTTCCCTTCCGCGGCATGGGCAGCCAAGCAGAGGTCAGTCCGTTTTTGTTTTTCTCTCATCTGCTTCCAGCACCAGGGAGGGGGAGCACAGAGGCTTAAAAATGCAGTGAGCCGCCAGGTCGGATCACGTCAGCCCTGTCTCTCCTCTCGGTGCTGTGCCCTTGGGCTTCAGTCACTGGCCACTCAAGACACACTGACAACTGGGGGCGGGATGTGGAGGGGCAGAGGACAGAGCCTGCCAGCTGGCAGCTCCCCTGGGAGGGACCAAGGCCCAGCTGATGGCCTCAGGACCCAGGGATGGAGTCTGCAAGGTCGTCTTGTCCGACCTTCCCCTTTGCATGGCTGGGGACTCTGAGCCCCCAGAGGGTGAGGCCTTCTGGTTCTCTGAGCCAAACAGAAACACGTCCGTGAAGTGAGGCCAAAAGGCCCTGGGCAGGGCGTGCAAGGTCCTGGTCGTAGTCCCCAGAGTGGCAAAGTGTCAGTCGCTTCGCTCTGGGCCTCAGCTTCCTCATCTGTAAGAACAGGAGACAGGGTCAGATCTTTTCTTTCTCTTCTTATATTTTTTAATTTTTTGCGTGTGCTCTTGTCGGAGAGACAGAAAGTAAGAAATCATTCCCTAGGTGGGGGTTGGCCACGCTGCAATTCCTTCTCCTTCATTCTTCTCTTAGGATTTTGGGCACGCGCACACACGCACCCAGCATGAGTTTGGAGCTGCCGGGCCTGGGACTTGAACCACAGACAACTACGTGGGAGTCCAGTGCCATAACCATTACATCATTTGCTGGTCGCTGGGCTCAGATCTTTTATACAGCGTTTGCAGCCCTTTGGGGTTCTGCAAATATGTGTGTGTGGCGTGGGAAGGGGGAGTGGCAGGAAACTGCCTCTGGGGACCACCCTCACTTCACCTAAAGCTCTTCAGTTATTTTTCTCTCTCTCTCTCTCTCCTTTTTAAAAATTTGCTATAAGGGAACCAGTAGATGGCGTAATAGCTATGTTGTTGGACTCCCATGTAGTCAACTCCAGTTCAAGTCCCGGACCCGGTGGCTTAAACTCCTGACGGGTGCATGTGCGTGGCGTGCCCAAGATCCCAAGAGGAGAATGGAGGAGGGATTGCGGCATTGGCATCCCCCCTGGGGGGGTGATTTCTCGCTTTCTGTCTCTCTGTCTTTCTCTATCTTTCTGGTGAGTGCATGCGCCCTATAGCAAAAAACTCTCAAAAAAAATTGCTATAAGGTTCATGCACTTGCCAGAGAGACAGAGAGAGGGACAGTGAGAAAACACCCCTCAGGGGAGATGGCCCCCACAATCCCTTCTCCTCTTATCTGCTCTTGGGGTTTGGGGCACACACATACACACGCCTACATGTCTGGTGTGTTTTTCAAACCACTGGTCTGAGACTCCCATGCAGTTGGCCACGTGGGACCCAGCCGCCCTAACCCTCACACCAGTGGCCGGCCCTGCGTTCTTCTCTTCTCCGTGCTGAGCCGTGTAAGCTTTTATCTGAAACAGAATTCTGCTGCTAACATATGCAAAGGGTCTTCCAAAAAAGCTCACAGGAAAAAGCCACATAATTAGAGTTTAATTTGGTGTAAGAAAACTTGAAGTCCTTTTTCATAATACACATTTTCCACATACCTTTTTGAAGAACTTCGAAAGGGAGGAGGGGAGAACTCATGAAGCTGCTGGTTCCGAGGAGGAACCAGGAAGTCTCTGGGCCCCTGTGGTCTGCGATAAGATCCAATTACCGTCTCTGCATGTTCCAGTGATGGCCCTTCCACCCTGAAGGGTTTGCAGATCCCCGCAGCCTGCCCCATGGCTGGGCTCGTGCACATGACTCCTGCTCACATGGAGCTCAGCCTGGTCACCAGGCAGACTTCTGCAGATTCTAAAGCCACAGCCCAGGTACCGTCTCCTCCGGGAAGTCATCTGGCCTTAGCTCAGACTTGCCCCTGGGCTGCCTGGTCCCAAGCTATCTCTTTGCAAAGCACTCAGAAGCTCGGTAACTGGGGACCAGCAAATGGCGTAATGGCTATATCACTGGACTCCCACGTAGTCTACCGCAGTTTGAGTCCCGGACCTGGTGGCTTAAACTCACAAGTGTGTGTACCCAAGATCCTGAGAGGAGAATAGAGAAGGGATTGCAGCACGGCCATCCCCTCTAGGGGGTGGGTGATTTCTCTCTTTCCGTCTCTCTGGTGAGCATACACGCCCTATAGCAAAAGTCTGCACCCCCCCACAAAAAAACGCTCGTTTTAAAAAAAAAAAAAAAAAAAGGAAAAGAACCTCGCTAATTACCCGTAGGCTTACCTTTCTGAGTCCTGGTTGTACCACTTCCCAGCTGCACGACTGATCCTGAACAAGTGACCTAGCCATTTGGCGCTTCCATTTCCATATCATTTTAATAACATCAGCAAACAAAAGCTTGCTATAGGGGCCGGCAGGTGCGCGTGGCGTGGTGTTTAAGGGTGCTGGACTCTCACATGGCTGACCATGGTTCGAGTCCTGGACCTGGCCGCTTGCTTCATCACTTTCCCTCCCTCTCTCTATCTATCATATTTCTCTGTGAGTACATGTGCCCTAAAGCAAATTAATAATAATAATAATAAACAAAATTCACTCTGAAAGATTACAAAATGCTTGCTACGCACCAGTTCCCGGGTGGTGTACTTTACTCGTTTAATTCACGCTTGGTACACATTTCATCTCCATGAGATCGGTACAAAAAATTGTTTTAAACAAAAGGGAAAACTGAGACACAGAGAGTTAAATGACATGGCCGAGGGCACATGTTTGCACGGAGAAAGGCAGTGTTCAAACCAGGCTGTCCCACTGCAGAGACCCGCGGCCTTCCGCAGCTACCTCGGACAGTGTGGGAGGGTGACATGAGGACACGCCGTGAAGGTGCCTGGCACATAGTAAGAGTTCAATAAATCTCATTGTCTCTGCTTCCCAGCACATCCTTCTCAGCTCGCCCGGGCTTCGCTATTTAAGCCTTGGGATCTAAAGTAGGGATAGGGTGTATTTTTATAACTGTTTTTCTTATCACACGCTCCCATTAACAAGCATAGGATCATAGGCGCTCAGGCCTGGGTAGAATTATTAAATACTAGAGAAAATAAGCATGACAAATAGACCTGCTGACTCATTATGTATTACTCACTGCTAATTATTATTATTTTTTTAGGTTTTTGTTCTAGGGCATGTATGCATGCCAGAGAGAGAGACAGTGATAGGGGAAGTGAGAAATCACCCCCTAGGGAGGATGGCCACACTGCAATCCCTTCTCCTCCATCCTCCTCCTGGGATTCCAGGCACACAGAACGCCCGGTGTGACATTCAAACGGCCAGGTCTGGGACTTAAACTGCCATTGACCATGTGGGAATTCAGCACCTCAACCACCATGCCATCCGCTGGCTCCACTAATGTATTTTTGTTAAAGTTTCTAAAACATTTTTTTGAGAGTTTTTTGCTATAGGGCACGTGCGCTCTCCAGAGAGTCAAAGACAGAGAGAGAGAGACAGAAAGCGAGAAATCATCCCCCCGGGGGGATGGCCACACCGCAATCCCTTCTCCTCCATTCTCATCTCGGGATCTTGGGCACACACTCACATGCACCCGGCATGAGTTAAGCCACCGGGTCTGGGACTCAAACTACGGTTAGCTACATGAGAGTCCAGCGACATAGCCATTATGCCAACTGCTGATCCCAAAAGTTTTTTTTATTTTTATTTTTGGAGAGGTTTCGTTATGGGGCACGTGCGCTCGCCAGAAAGACATAGAGAGACAGAGAGACAGAAAGCGAGAAATCACCCCCCAGGGGGGATGGCCACGCCGCAATCCCTTCTCCTCCATTCTCCTCTCAGGATCTTGGGCACACACGCACACGCACCCGGCGTGAGTTTAAGCCACCGGGCCCGGGACTCGAACCACGGTCGACTATGTGGGAGTCCAGCGACATAGCCATTACGCTAACTGCTGGTCCCTAAAGTTTATTTTTTCAGAGCAGTGTTAGGTTCAAGGCAAAATGGAGCCGGAAGTACAGAGATTTCCCATAAGCTTCCTGCTCCCACATGCGCAGCCTCCACCGTCAGCACCCAACACCAGAGTGGTGGAGCCCACGCTGACACGCCACGTCGCTCAGAGCCCACAGTCTGCATCAAGGTCCGCTCTGGGTGTTGTGCAGTCTCTGGAGTCACCATTACAGTGTCACGTAGAATAATTCACTGCCCCCAGATCCTCTCTGTGCCATCATTTGTCACTTCCTTCCCCTTAACCTCCAGCAACCACATTAAAAAAAAAAAAAATTATTTACGGGCCCGCAGGTGGCATGGTGGTTAAAGTGCTGGACTCCTACATGGCCAACCATGGTTTCAATCCTGGACCTGGTGACTTGCTTTCTCCCATTCTGCAGAGGAGGGAGTGGAATTAAATAAACCAAATTTTAAAAAATAAATTAGAATCCTGTAGAATTGGATTAGAATACAGATATCGTCTCTAGATCTATCAGCTAAAAGGACTTAAAAACAGCAACGACATTCCAGTAGAAATGGCATCCAAAGTTCCCAGATCTTGGTCTTTTTCTTTTCCTTCCTTCCGTCCTTCCTTCCTTCCTTCCTTCTTTCTTCTCCTTTCTTTCTTTTAAGAGTTTTTTTTTGCCTTAGGGCATGTGCGCATGCCAGAGAGACAGAGAGACAGAGACAGTGAGAAGGAAAGTGAGAAATCTCTCCCCAGAGGAGGATGGCCACACCACAATCCCTTCTCCATTTTCCTCCTGGGATCTTGGGCACACATGTACACATGCCCAGTGTGAATTTCAAGCCACTGGGTCCAGGACTCAAACCACAGTCAACCGTGTGGGAGTCCAGTGACGTAACAGCTACGCCATCTGCTGGCCCCCAGATCTTGGTATCTATTTCCATTGCCCACTAAACAGCACCTGGGATTTTTAGAGAAAGAGTTGATGCCAGGGCTGGAGCAAGGAAGACACAAAAGCAGTCTGGAACATTTTGTTGTGTCATAAAGTGAAACAAAACAAAAGAAACAGCTAAAAAAGGGATAGCGATATGTCAAAGGGACACAGAATTGGGTTTAGCAAGGATTCTTGGCTATGACAACCAAAGGGAAATAGACAAGTTAGACTTCATCAAAATGAAAAACTTTTGTGTAGCAAAGGACACTATCAGAAATGGCAGCCTGCAGATGGGGAGAGAATATTTGCCAGTCATATACCTGATGGAAGATTAATATCCAGGGCCAGCAGGGGGCATGGTGGCTAAGGTGCTGGACTCCCACAGAGGTGACCACAGTTCGAGTCCTGAACCTCGTGGCTTGAAACTCACACTGGCCACACGTGTGTGCATGCCCAAAATCCCAGGAGGAGCATGGAGAAGGAATTGTGGCATGGCCATCTTGCTGGGGGGTGATTTCTAACATTTTTTTTTTTTTGGAGAGGTTTTTCGCTATAGGGTGCGTGTACTCGCCAGACAGAGAGAGACATAGAGACAGAAAGTGAGAAATCCCCCCCCAGGGGGGATGGTCACGCCACAATCCCTTCTCCTCCATTCTCCTCTCGGGATCTTGGGCACGCATGCACACGCGCCTGGTGTGAGTTTAAGCCATCAGGTCTGGGACTTGAACCACAGTCGATTACATGGGAGTCCAGTGACATAGCCATTACGCTAACTGCTGGTCCCCATTCACTTTAAGTTTGCCTACCCCACACACTTTCTTCTCCCCTAAGCGGAGGGTATTGAAGCCACAACACCTTACCACTCTTTAAGGACATAATTTTCTCTGTCTGCTGTGTATAAAATGTACATGTTGGGGCTAGCAGGTGGCGTGGTGGTTAAGGGTGCTGGACTCCCACATGGCCGACTGTGATTTGAGTCCCGGACCTGGTGGCTTACTTCCTTTCCCTCTCTCTCTCTTGCTCTTGCTCTGTCCCTCTCTGGTCAAAGTAAAATAAAGTTAAATAATAATTCTTCCTAAAAATGTATATGTTAAAATAAATCTGGGGCAGGGCCAGCAGGCGGCATGGTGGTTAAGGTGCTGGACTCCCATATGGCCGACCGTGTTCGAGTCCCAAACCTGGCAACTTGCTTTCTTCTTCTCTCTCTCTCGTGAGTGCATGTGCCCATAGCAAATTTAAAAATAATAATAAAGAAAACTAAATAAACAATTCTTTAAAAAGATAAATAAAGCTGGGGCAGGCCCCACAGCATGACAGTTACACACTGTGCGTAGGACACTGGATTCCACGTGGTCGCCTGCAGTTCCAATCTCAGCCCATGCTGTTTGGAAAATATGCTGGGTACAAGTGTGTGCTCCAAATCCTGGTGGGACGGAGAAAGGGAGGAAAAAGGATCGCCGATGAGCATGCCCCACTGAGGACTGCTTTTTCTCTGGCAAACACATGTGCCCCCTAGCCATTAAAAAAAATCTATATGCCTTTTCCCCTATTAATCTACCTCTGGACAGTGATTTTTAAAAAATGATTATTTATTTATTTGAATTCGACAGTGAGAGAGAGAGAGAGAAAGAGAGGGAAAATGAGAAAGCAAGCCTGCCAGGTCTGGGACTCGAACCATGGTCGGCCATGTGGGATTCCAGCACCCTTACACCACGCCACTTGCCGGCCCCTTGTCAGTGACTTTCAGCAGCACTATTGAGACAGGGAGGGAGATTTCCTTTGCCCGTCTAGAGATGAAAGACCCCACACACATTTTAAGAGCCGAGAGAGGCAAATTAGGTAGGTCTGGATCTGTGGAGCCTGACACGGAACACAGAAGTAAAAATATGCTAAAGAGAGAGAAGAGTTGTGCAAATCGAAGTCAAGGTTACACTCCATTTAATAAGAATAGGACTACTATTTATTTTAAAGTTGATTTATTTCTTCAGAGAGAGAGAGAGACATTCCCAGCAGGGTCTCCATGCCACGGTCCACCCCCAGTCGCAGCTGGGCTGAATCAGAAGCACATCCATGGTGTGCTCAGGGAGGCCCCAGGATGCGAACCCAAGACCTTTCCCAAGTGAGTCCAGTCGCATTACCACTGGTCCCACCATTCGTTCATTCGTTCATTCAGTAGCTGTTTCTCAAGCCCCCGAAGGTACGTGAACTCACAGTGCAGAGAGGAAGGCGGATGGCTAAGGTGAAGTTACATGTACGCTGGTCAAGAGAAGGAAGTTCAGGACCAGCAGGTGGTGTGGCGATTAAGGTGCTGGACTCCCACATAGCCAACGACAGTTTGAGTCCCGGACTAGCAGCTTGAAAATCATGCCAGGAGCATATGTGTGCGTGCCTCAAATCCTGAGAGGAGAATGGAGGAGAAGGGATTGCAGTGTGGCCATCCCCTGGGGAGGCCTTCTGTCTCTTTCTAGGAAGCATATGCACCCAATGGCAGAAACCAAGAGGAGAGGAAGAGGAGGGAGAAAGAAAGAAAGAAGAAAAAAAGAAAGAAAAAAAGAGAAGGAAGGAAGGAAGGAAGGAAGGAAGGAAGGAAGGAAGGAAGGAAAGGAAGAAAGAAAGGAAGAAAGAAAGAAAGAAAGAAAGAAAGAAAGAAAGGAAGGAAGGAAGGAAGGAAGGAAGGAAGGAAGGAAGAGAAAGAAAGAAAGGAAGGAAGGAAGGAAGGAAGGAAAGAAAGAAAGAAAAAAGAAAAGGAAAGAAGGAAGGAGAGAGAGAGAAAGAAAGAAAGGAAGGAAGGAAAGGAAAGAAGAAGGAAGGAAGGAAGGAAGGAAAAGAAAGAAAGAAAGGGGAGGAAAGAAAGAGAGAAAAGGAAAGAAAGAAAGAAAGAGGGAGGGAGAAAAAGAAAGAACAGGAAGCGCAGGTGCTTTGCAAGTGTGTGGCGTCAGGCAAGGCCTCCCTGAGGGAGTGTCGGCAGAGCTGAGCTGACAGTGGGCTGAGCTGGAGAGGAAGGTGTGCAGGTACAGGACACAGCACAGTCAAAAGCTGAGGGGAGAAACTAGCACAATAACCAGAAATCCAAAATCACTAGGATATAATAATCTACTATTCAATGGTTACCTTGCTTTCATGGAAATATAATTCTTTTTCTTGGGTGGGGGGGGAGGTTTTCGCTATAGGGTGCGTGCGCTCGCCAGACAGACAGAGAGAGACAGAGAGACAGAAA
>NW_006160227.1:2249947-2250244 GCF_000334495.1 Tupaia belangeri chinensis | reverse complement strand
CGAACCGCGGTCGACCACGTGGGAGTCCAGCGACATAGCCATTACGCTAACTGCTGGTTCCCATTGCTTTCTTGTTCTCATATACTATGGTCATGTGATGTGGCAGTAATGTTTAGTCACTCTCATTTTGGTTGTTTGTTTATTGCCAGAGGGCACAGGTGCTGGCCAAAGAGATGGGGGGGAGAGAGAGAGAGAGAGGGAGGGAGAGAGAAAGAGGGAGAGATGGAGAGAGAGAGAGGGAGAGAGAGAGATGGAGAGAGAGAGGGGGAGGGAGGGGGGGAGAGGGGGAGGGGGAGA
>NW_006160227.1:2248524-2249924 GCF_000334495.1 Tupaia belangeri chinensis | reverse complement strand
AGGGGGGGAGAGAGAGAGGGACAGAGAGAGAGAGAGAGAGAGGGAGAGAGAGCACTCCTCCAATGAGATGCGGTCATACGGCAATCCCTTGTCCATTTTTTTTTTTTATGAGAGATTTTTGTCTTAGGGCAAGTGAGCTCACCGGAGAGACACAGACTCAGAGAGACAGAAAGTGAGAAATCGCCCCCTGGGGGATGGCCACGCTGCAATCCCTTCTCCTCCATTCTCTCGGGATCTTGGGCACACACGCACATGCGCCCGGCGTGTGTTTAAGCCACTGGGTCTGGGACTCGATCTTTGTTCGACTACGTGGGAGTCCAGCGACATAGCGTACGTGGGAGTCTATTACGCTGTCTGCTGGTCCCCCTTTGTCCATTTTTGCATCCGTTGGAATTTGGGGCAGACACACAGACAATCCTGGCATGTTTTTCAAGCCTCTGGGGCCAGGATTCCAACCAAGGTCAGCCATGTGGGATCTACCTCTCTTAAGCACTGCACTGTTGGCTTTTTAAAAGGCACTTTAGGGGACCAGCATATGGCATAATGGTTATATAGCTGGATTCCCACATCATCGACTGTGGTTTGAGTCCCGGACTTGGTGGCTTAAAACTCACACCAAGCATGTGTGCACCAAGATCCCGAGAGGAAAATGAAGGAGAAGGAATTGCAGTGTGGCCATCCCCCCCGTGGGGGACAATTTTTCACTTTGGCACGTGTCCTACAGTAAAAATCTCTCTTAAGAAAAACAAAACAAAACACTTCATACCTTAACTGGTTTCTACAAAATTTTGCTTTTGTGAAGGAAGCTGTATTTCTTTACTGGGTAGCAATAATAGCAAAGTGAAGTACCCCCCTACAGACACAAGAGTGTTTCAAGACACGATGAGTTATTGCGCACAGAGAGTGCAGTACTTCCGAGGAAGTCACGCTAGATTTTATCAAACGGCCTTGAGTTTTCAGTCCCTCTGCTTTCATTTCTCATCAATATCATCATTAGCTAAATGTTCGTTAGCTAATTTCAATGGTAAAGGTTTAATAGTTGTTGAAGTTCATGCTGTCCTTCTGCAAATTACACATGTCATTTAGTCCAGAGCTTTCCAAGCTGTAATGAATTACCTGGAGCTCAGTAAAATGGAACTTCTGACTAAGGGGATCTGGAGTGAGGCTGAGATTCTGCAATTTTTTTTTTTTTTTTTTTTAAAGAGAGGTTTTCGCTACAGGGCATGTGCCCTTGCCAGAAAGAGAGGGACGGAGAGACAGAAAGAGAAAACATCCCCCAGGGGGGATGGCCACGCTGCAATCCCTTCTCCTCCATTCTCCTCTCGGGATCTTGGGCACGCACGCACACGCACCCAGCGTGAGTTTAAGCCACTGGGTCTGGGACTTGCTACGTGTTAGAC
>NW_006160227.1:2240135-2248415 GCF_000334495.1 Tupaia belangeri chinensis | reverse complement strand
ATCCCTCGAGGGGATGGCCATGCCACAATCCCTTCTCCTCCATTCTCCTCTCGGGATCTTGGGCACGCACACACATATGCTTGGTGTGAGTTTTAGGTTGCCTGGTCTGGGACTTGAACAGCAGTTGGTCACGTTGGAGTCCAGTACCTTAACCACCAAGCCACCTGCTGCCCCATGAGCTTCTGGATCTTTCTTTTTTTTTTTTTAGAGTGAGATTTTTGCTGTAGGTTACATGCCCTCATTGGAGAGAGAGACAGAGAGAGAGAGAAAGTGAGAAATCACCCCCACAGGAGGGACGGCCAAACCACAGTTCCTTCTCCTCCATTACTCCCCTTGGGATTTTGGGCATCTGCACACACATGCCTGGCATGAGTCTGAAGTCTCTGGGTCTAGGACTTGAACCGTGGTTGGCCATGTGGGAATCCAGTGCCTTACCCACTATACCACCTGCTGGCCCTACAATTCTGCATTTCTAGAAACCTCCTAAGTGATGCTGATACTACTGGGGTTGAGAGTAGAAGGTGGAAAGGTTCGTATTTTCTTTCAGTAATGTAAATTCTTTTAAAAAAAAGATTTGCCAGAGAACATGTGCGTTTGCCAGAGAAAAGATAGAAAAGATATAGAGGAAGAGGGATAAGCACCCCGTTCCCCAGTGGGGTGTCATCATGCTACAATCCTTTCTCCGCCATTTCTTCATCCTGTTGGGATTTGGGGCATGCACACATATGTACCCCGTGGTTTTTTTTTATTTTTTGAATTACTTTCTTTAACTTTCTTTACTTATTTATTTTTAATTTTACCAGAGAGAGACAAAGTTAGAAAGAGAGAGAGGGAAAGTGAGAAGGTAAGCCATCAGGTCCAGGACTCGAACTGCGGTTGGCCATGTGGGAGTCCAACATTCTTAACCACCACGCCATCTGCCAGTCCCTACCCCATGTGTTTTTCTCTTACTATTTTTTTTTTTTTTTTTTTTTTTTTGCTATAGGATATGTGTGTTTGTTGGAGAAAGACCGAGAAGACAGAAAGAGAAAGTGAGAAAACACCCCCCAGGCAGGATGGCCACACCACAATCCCTTCTCCTCTTGGGATTTTGGGCACTCACGCACATGTGCCCGGTTTGAGTTTCAAGTTGCCAGATTTGGAACTCGAACCACAGTCAGCCATGTGGGAGTCCAGCACCTTAACCACTATGCTACCTGCTGGCTCCAAATAAATAATTCTTTCTTTAAAAAAAAAAAGAGTAGAACTTTGGCTGGTATTTTAGAACCTGTATTATTTATTGATAGCACAATTAAAGAGCACTGTATACTATTTGTAACTGAGTTTTAACTGGCATGATAGTCTCAACTCAAATGTCCCATCACATACATAAACATGCATATACATATGTATACACACATACATATATTTTTTTTTGGGGGGGGAGAGAGCACCCCATGGGGTATAGCCATGCTGTAATATTTTTTTCCTCTGTTTCTCCTTCTCATTGGGATTTTGGGGCATGTGTGTGTGCGTGCGTGTACGCATGCACACGCGCACACACACACACACACACACACACATGCACGGTATGTTTTTCAAAATGCTGGGGCTAGGATTTGAATTGCAGTTGACTGTGTGGGAACTGACTCTTAACCACTGTACTACAGGGTAAGCCCTCACGTGTATATTTTTAATTAATTAATTAGCTAATTAATTAATTAATTACATTTGGTAGAGGCATTACATGTGTGCTCACTAGAGAGGGAGAAAGAGAGAAAGAAGGAGAGAGAGAGAAAGCACCTCCAGGGAGGATGGTCATGCCACAATCCCTTTTCTTCCATTTTTCCTTTTGGGATTTTGGGCATACATGCACATGTGCCCTGTGTGTTTCTTAAGCCACCAGTTCTGGGACTTCAACCATGCAGTTGACCATGTGCAATCGAGCCACCTTCACCCCACGCCACCAGCTAGTCCAAACATACATATATTTAAAGTTTCTTCCATGAGCAAGAAAGACAAAGTGAGACAGAGAGACAGCTCCCCTTACAAAGTTCTTCAAGCCGCGATCTACCCCCAGCCACGCCAGCCCTGGGTCATGGGCATATGCACGGGCATGATATTCAGGGAGGTCTCCGGACATGAACCTGGAACCTTCCCATGTGGGTGAGCCTCATGGGGTCCTCTGTTGCTGCTGCACTGTCCACCCCCCTCAAGTATTTAACAGTGGTTCCAAATTTATATTCAGTATGTTTTCAATACACCCAAATGTTTAACTGGAGCTTTTCTGTAGTCACATAGTGCTGAAAAGATAGTTTTAAAATTCAGTGATGTCGTAGGAGATTTTTGACTGCACTGTTCCCTATCGACTTTAAAAAATGCTTTAAAAAGAAATATAGAGGGACCAGCAGTTAGTGTAACGGCTATGTTGCCGGACTCCCATGTAGTTGACTGTGGTGTGAGTCCCAGACCCGGAGGCTTAAACTCATGCTAGGTGCATGTGCGTGCGTGCCCAAGATCCAGAGAGGAGAATGGAGGAGACGGGATTGCGGCGTGGCCATCCTCCCTGGGGGGTGATTTCTCGCTTTCTGTCTCTCTGTCTCTCTCTGTCTGGCAAGTGCATGTGCCCTATAGGAAAAACCTCTAAAAAAAAAGAAATGATGATGAAGGGAAAGGAAAAAAATGTCTCTGGCATGTAGATGTATATGGTATAATGGCATTTTACCTTGTTAAGTCATTTAATTCTGATAACATCTCTTCCAGGTAAGTATTATTCCTTTTATCTTATAGATGAGGAAGTTGAGAAACTTGGTTTGAGTAACTTCGGCTAATAAGCAGAGGTGCCAGGATCCAGTTACATGTATTGCATGCTTACCCAGTACCAAATAGTGTACTACTTTGCCTAGATTATTTGTTTCATGAGAAATTATCTTTACAAAAAGTCCTCCTTGATTCTTTTTTTCCTGATAAATCTTCCCTCTTAAGTCAGCACGAATTAGAACTGGAGATTACTATTTAAATTGGCTATTATGAAAATTTTCTCTCACCAGAGAGAGAAAGAGAAAGAGAAAGTGAGAAAGCAAGCCACCAGGTCTGAGACTGGAATCGCGGTCGGCCAGGTAGAGTCTTTATTTTTTTTTTTAAGGATTATTAATTTGGAGCCAGCAGGTGGCGTGGTGGTTAGGGTACTGGATTCCCACATGGCCGACTGTGGTTTGGGTCCTGGGCCTGGCAGCTTCCTTTCTGACTTTCCCTGTCTCTCTCTAGTCAAATTAAAAAATAATAATAACAAATAAAGTGAAATATTCAGTTAGAATTTATTCAGTAGTGTTTATTATTATTATTTCAGTTCACCAGAGAGGGAGACGAGAGAGAGAGAGAGGGAAAGTGAGAAAGCAGGCCACCAGGTTCAGGACTCAAACCGCAGCTGGTCATGTGGGAGTCTAGTACCCTAACTACCACGCCACCTGCTGGCCCTCATTTTGTAGAATTTTATATACATTGAATTATATGTTTTGTTTCTGGCATCGGTTGCTCTGTTTAACAATCCTGAAATTCATCTACATCACTGAGTATATTAGTCGTTATCACTTTCCATTGCTGGGTAGCTATATATATATTTTTTTTCTTTTTTTGGAGAGGTTTTTGCTATAGGGCATGTGTGCTTGCCAGACAGACAGAAAGAGACAGAGAGACAGAAAGCGAGAAATCGCCTCCCAGGGGGGATGGCCATGCCGCAATCCCTTCTCCTCCATTCTCCTCTCTCTCGGGATCTTGGGCACGCACACACATGGCATGAGTTTAAGCCACTGGGTCCGGGACTCGAAATGCGGAGTCCAGCGACATAGCCATTACGCTAACTGCTGGTCCCTAGAGGAGCAGAATCTTGAGAATGAGTTTTCTGAATAGGTCCTATGTTTTTAATGTTTGTTTTTCTTTTCTTTTCTTTCTTTCTTTTTTTTTTTTTAGATTTTTTGCTATAGGGCATGTGTACTCACCGGAGAGACACGGGCAAACAGAGAGATGGAAATCGAGAAATCACCCCCTGAGGGGATGGCCACGCCACATGCCTTTCTCCTCCATTCTCCTCTCAGGATTTTGGGCATGCACGCACATATACCCGGTGTGAGTTTTAAGCTGCTGGGTCCAGGACTTGAACTGTGGTCGACTACGTGGGAGTCCAGCGACGTAACCATCATGCCATCTGCTGGTCTCTGTTGTGGTTGTTTGTTATTAACTTGCCATAGTGCACCTACGCTTGTTGGAGAGACAGAGAGAAGAGAAAAGCTCGCCCAGTGGGGTGCTGTCAAGCTGCCACCCCTTTGTCTTCATTACTCTTTCCTGTTTGGAGTTTGGTCACACACATGCATGGAACTGGGGTGTTTTTCAAGCTGCTGGGGCCAGGATTCAAACCAGGGGGTCAGCTATGTGGGATCTGATTCCTTTAATCCCTAGGTCATGGAGCCAGCCCTGCTGCTTCTTTTTTTTCCTTCAAATAATTTATTTAATTTTACTAATGATTATTATTTTTTAATCTGACCAGAGAGAGACAGAGTGAGAGGGAAAGTGAAAAAGCAAACCTCTAGGTCCAGAACTTGAACTGTAGTCAGCAGCGTGGGAGACCAGCGCCTTCACCACCACGCCCCCTGCTGGCCCCAAGCCAACCCTGCTTCTAAGATGTTGACTCGGTTCTCTAATATGACTAGATTTAAGGCATTGAATGACTCCATTTCAGTGGTAAAGAGACCTTGGTAGTCCGCAGCATGATGAAGCACCGGATACTCGTAATCAAATACCTATGCAAAGCAAGCTTGTGAGAGACCACATATTTGTTGTCAGGCTATTTTAGTTACACTAAGGGAAATAATGGCATTATTTGGTTGTCTGTAACCGCACTGAACAAAACTGGAGATCCAACCTCAGGGTTTCAAAGTCCCACCTTAAGTCATGCTGTAGATGGCCTGGAAGCTTTTAGAGCTGCCCTGAAAAAAACTCTCAGGGTCAAGATTTCTGAAAACTGGGACCAGCAGATGGCGTAATGGCCACGTGGCTGGACTCCCATGTAGTCGACTGTAGTTCGAGTCCCGGACCCGGTGGCTTCAACTCACGCCAGGCGTGTGTGCATGCGTGTCCAAGATCCCGAGAGGAGAATGGAGGAGAAGGGACTGTGGTGTGGCCATCCCCCCGGGGAGGGTGATTTCTCGCTTTCTGTCTCTCTGGTGAGCACACATGCCCTATAGCAAAAACCTCTCAAAATAAAAAAAAACTGAAAACTAACCCACAGCCTGTCTCATTCTTTCTTTTCTTTGAGAGATTTTTGCTATAGGGCACGTGCGCTTGCTGGAGAGACAGAAAGCAAGAAATTACCCCCACCACACAGGGAATGGCCATGCCACAATCCCTTTTCTTCCATTCTTCTCTCAAGATTTTGGGCATGCGTACACACATACTCAGCTCGAATTTCATTCAAGTCACCGGAACTGCAGTGGGACACGTAGGAGTCCAGTGCCCCAACCACCACGTCACCTGCTCCCCACCCCCTCCCTGTCTCATTCTGTGAGGGGGTAACGGAGAAGCTGCTCAGTGACTTCGGCAGGCCACTACAGGTGATCCACAGTGAGGACCTGAGGGTTCTGGAGTGGAGACCTGCCTTCCATTGTCAAGGACTCTTTTGGGAGACAACTTTCAGCTTGTTGGGTCTTGGCAGTGGCTCAACACTTAATCCTGGGCCATCAAATTACGGGACCTTAGCTGCCCTCACACACGGAGTCTTACATGATCCACCGAGCCTCGAGTTGTGCATGCATGGCTACATTCCATTATCAAATGGAAGCGGTACCTAGGAGAATGGGCTCAAATGGGCCCTGATGGCATCAGTAAGTGGCACAATAAAGTGACCCACATGCCGATGGCCCCTGCTGCTGCTACAGTACCTTCTCTCTCTCGGCCCACAGCTGCGGCCTCATGGGGCGCTGCCTAATACTAACTGAGAAAGAGAAGAGCCCGTTCTGCTGGATAACCTGCTTTACAGTAGGTCTGCACAATGTGCAGGTACTCAGTAAGAATGGACACGGTGCAGGACCAGCAGATGGCATAACGGTTATGTCGCTGGACTCCCACCTGGTCGATTGTGGCTTGAGTCCCAGACCTGGCAGGCTGAAACTCACGCTGGGAACAGGTGCCTGTGTGCCCAAAATCCTGAGAGGAGAATGGAGGAAAAAGGATTGTGGTGGTGGTTAGGACCAGCAGTTGGTGTAATGGCTATGTTGCTGGACTCCCATGTAGTTTACTGCAGTTCGAGTCTCGGACCTGGTTGCTTAAACTCACACCGGGCAAGTGCGTGTGCGTGCCCAAGATCCTGAGAGGAGAATGGAGAAGGGATTGCGGTGTGACCATCCCCCCGGGGGGCGATCTCTCACTTTCCGTCTCTGTCTCTCTCTTTCTGGTGTGTACACCCACCCTGTATCAAAAACCTCTCCAAAAAAAAAGGATTGTGGTGTGCCCATCCCCACTGGGGAGTGACTTCTTGCTTTCTGTCTCTGTGTCTCTCCAGCAAGTGCCCATGCTGTATAGCAAAAATCTCTTTAAAAAAAAACAAAAAAACAAAAACTGGACACACACAATCCCTTCTCTATTTTCCTCTCCAGATTTTCAAGTGGCTTGAATTTCAAGCTGCCAGGTCCAGGACTTGAACCGTGGTCAGTTGTGTGTGTGAATTTAGCACCTTATCCACCACACCACCTGCTGGCCCCACGAATCCATTTATTTTATGGCATGTGCTTTTTGTGTCCCAAGAGAGTATTGTCTATCCCAAGGTCACAGAGAACTTTTCGCTTTCTGACAGTTTTATATTTGTAGCCTTTATATTTAGGCTTATGATCATTTTATTTTCCTGAGGTCTCCTTCACTTCTGAAATCCATAACTGCACCCCTCACCAATCTCAGATCTAAGAGTCATCCTTACCACTTCCCTCTCATCAGTCCTGATACAATCCATCACCTTCTGTCCATTGTACCCCAGTATAGTGCTCTTGTTTACCGCTACCTATCCTGCCTGGACAACCTGGCCAAGAGCCTCCTCACTGGCTTCCCTGTCCCAATCCTGAGACCGCTCCCCATCCAGATCAGTTTCACACCATTTAGTAATCACTGGCATATGGGCCAGCTGCTGGTGAAGTGGTTAAGGTGGCTGGGTCCCACATGGCCAATTGCACAGCCGGAGTCTGAACCTGGCAGCTTGACAAACATGCCAGGGGCATACGCCTACGTGCCCCAAATCCTGAGAGGAAGACGGGGTGTGATTGCTCCCCATTGGCGGTGCTTTCTCATTTTTCCTCTCTCTGGTGAGCACACATCCGTCCAACAAACTATAAAATACAGCATATACACACAGACACACACACACATCAGCCATATGGGGCCCAGCAGTGGTATAGCAGTGAAAGGTGATGTTCTGCAAGGCTGACCTAGATGGGAAGGCTCTGGGTTCAAACCTGGTGGCCTCCCTGAGTATGTGGGCTCAGGAGTGCCCATGACCCATGAGCTCAGGTTAGCTGAAGCAGGAGTGGACTGCAGTGTCAAGATCCTGTTGGGGGTCGGGACCAGCAGTTAGCGTAATGGCTATGTCGCTGGACTCCCATGTAGTTGACCACGGTTCGAGTCCTGGACCTGGTGGCTTAAAACTCACGCTGGGCTCATGTGCGGGCCAGCACACGCGCCCTATAGCAAAAAACAAAAACAAAAACAAAAACAAAAACCAAAAAAACCTCTCCAAAAATAAGATCCTGTTGGGGGTGTCATCTCTGTTTTTCTCACTTGAAACTTTTTTTTTTCTTTTTTTATTTTTTGGAGAGGTTTTTGCTATAGGGTGCGTGCGCTGGCCAGACAGACAGAGAGAGACAGAGAGACAGAAAGCGAGAAATCACCCCCCAGAGGGGACGGCCACGCCGCAATCCCTTCTCCTCCATTCTCCTCTCGGGATCTTGGGCACACACGTATGCACACGTGCCCAGCGTGAGTTTAAGCCACCGGGTCTGGGACTCAAACCACCATCGACTACGTGGGAGTCCAGCGACGTAGCCATTATGCTGCTGGTCCCTACTTGCAACTTTTAAAAAAGGCATAGGGGGGGACCAGCAGATGGTGTGATGGTTATGTTGCTGGACTCCCATGTAGTTAACTACGGTTCAAGTCCCGGACTTGATGGCTTAAAGCTCATGCCCAAAATCCTGAGACAATGGAGGGAACCAGCAGTTGGCGTAATGGCTGGGTTGCTCGGCTCCCACGTGGGTCACTGTGGGT
>NW_006160227.1:2239291-2239897 GCF_000334495.1 Tupaia belangeri chinensis | reverse complement strand
GACAATGGAGAAGGGATTGCAGTGTAGCCATACCTTCCAGGGGTGATTTTTCGCTTTCTGTCTTTCTGTCTCTCTCTCCAGCAAGTGCATGCACCCTATAGCAAAAATCTCTCTAAAAAAAAAAAAAAACCTGAAAATTTGCCTAGTTTTTCCATAATATGCATTTTCCATGAACTTTTGAACAACCCTGTTACCTGGGTAATTCCTCCTCCCTCAGCGTGCAGATTCTAACCCCATCACCCTCAATTAAATCAACTCCCCCAGTCCCTCATAAAGGTTCTTTTAGCGCCATGTACCCCTCAGAGGAGTTTTCACTAATTGCAAATTTAATTTTGCCTGACTCTCCCGTTACCAGTTTCCTCCTCCATCACTTCTCAAACTGCATGAGGTCAGGGACTCCATTCTCTCCAAAACGTACTTCCAGTTCCTGGAACACAGAAGGCTCAACACATGAAGCGAAGAAAGAAAAAAAAAAGGTGAATAATAAAGCGATGGGCTGGCGGCCCCTTCCGTGGTAATATCTGACTCAAAATTCTAACAGCCGCGGCCCTTTTCCCAGCACCGTGTGAAGAGGAAGGCAGGCCTTGAGACGGACGGCAGGGAGGA
>NW_006160227.1:2233737-2238529 GCF_000334495.1 Tupaia belangeri chinensis | reverse complement strand
CCCGCGTCCGCCCGCCCGCGCGTCGCCCCCTTCCCGCCAGCCCCGCTCCAGGCCCGGGGTGAGGACGGGCGCCGAGGAGCGGGGCCGGGCCCGGGGCGCCGTCGGGGAGCCAGCGGGGCGCCGGGGTCTTCGCCGCCCTCCTCGCCCCGGCGGCCCCAGAAGTTGGCCACGCCGGCCCGGCCAGGGCCACCTGGAGCCGGCTTTGTACCTTTTGTTTTCATTTTTAACTTGTCGCTTCGGGGTCCTGCGGAGAGGAGGGGGTGCCGGCTGGGCCGGGGGTCCAGGCTGGCCGGCTCGGCCCGGCGCCCTTGCGGAACCCCTCGGAACCGGAGGGAAAGCGGCGCAGTGAGTTGCACCTTCCCAGGGCCAGGATCCGTTAGCGCTCGCAGCCCCTGCCTTTGCAGCCAAGGTGTGTCGTGGAGGGCCCGGGGTCGGTGCGGGTCAGCCCTGGACGGCGGCGGCCAGGCGCCCCGCAGGTGAATCCGGGGCGCAGCCTCCGGGAGCAGACCGCTTGAGCTGTTGGCTGGGCTCTGCTCCCCGCACCCGTTTGCTCTGGCGACACATTATACATTGATTTGTCTTGGTAAATCTTAGCGCTGTCTGCAGGCTGCC
The DNA here is from genome assembly GCF_000334495.1 of Tupaia belangeri chinensis. Taxonomy (NCBI): domain Eukaryota; kingdom Metazoa; phylum Chordata; class Mammalia; order Scandentia; family Tupaiidae; genus Tupaia; species Tupaia belangeri. The sequence goes on along the minus strand of NW_006160227.1, from coordinate 2,237,917 downwards.
TTTCCATTCTGACTTGTCCAAGAGAAAAGAGAGATGACTTACACACACAAACACGCACACACTAATCCAAAATGGTTGCTATTAAGTCTGACATCCTTATCGCAGGTACCGGGCCCATAACGATCTCTACGACAGATCGGAATTCCTAGATGAGTGTATTTATTTATTTCTCAAAAATAAATCTAGAGCTTACAAAGTAAATACCTGGACCTGGCAGGTGGCATGGTGGTTGAGGCGTTGGACTTAACACATGGCGGTTCGAGTCCTGCACTTGGCGGCTTGCTTTTTCCCTTTCTCTTTCTGGTGAGCATACATACTTTATAGCAAATTAAAATAATAATAAAAACAGATAACTGCTTTAAAATAGAACTTTGTTTTTGTCTCTGACCAGTACCTTATGTTTTACAAGTGATCGTTGGAACCAAACCGTTGTCTTTGAAGTACTTGTGTATAGAAATGGTTACAAAGCCTGCAGGAAGAAACCTTATGAAAATGTTAGTGTGTTAATGACATAAAATTCCTCCAGGAGGTAGATAGAGTTTTTTTTTTTTTTTTCCTTCCATTTGTAGATTGGAAGATTGAGATTTAAATTGTGAGTAGGTGGTAGTTTTACTAGTGTCATGTAACAAACGATGCTTATAGGTGGGATTTTAACTCAGCAATACCTTGTCCTCTACCAAGAGAGGTTGGCTTGTATTTTTTTTGAAATCACACACCCACTCTTTGGCTAGTATAGAGAGATTAAAAAGCTGCTTCTGGTCTGTGGGCGGTAACCTTTTAATTTCTAAAGAGTTTTCAGCTGCTTACAGAATAGATTGCTGATCAGCATAGGAAAATTTCTGATATTAAAAATTCATTAACACATAATCTAGATCTGTTATAATTATGAACATTTATTAAGATTTGGTATGGTGTGGGTGCTATGTTCTATGTATAGGAAATGAGATTTCTCAAAGTGTTTGCATCTTAAGATAAACAGAAGCACCATCAGCTGACAGTGTTGTGACACCTTGCATTAGTTGAGAGAATTTTTTATGAGCACAACAAATTTATAGTCTATAATTTGTTGAAGATCCCTACTGTCCTGGACTGGTTGGTGACCACCATGACTTTAAGCCGTTTAGTCCTTCTATTAGAATATTTCCACTTTTCTGCAAGAGTTTTTATGCTTGTTAGATATGCACAAAATCTGTAAAGGCTGAGGGCTTAAGTTTAAACTCCTCAGAGTGGCATTTATAGATCGTTCATTAATTTATTCATCAAATATTTATTGAGCCCTTACTCTGTTCCAGGATTTGTTTCTAAACTGCTGGGCTACAGTGGGGGAGCAAAGCGCTCAAAGCCTCTGCCCTCATCAGATTTTTTTTTTTTAAGCTTTTTTTTTGCTATAGGACACATAAGTTCATCAGAAACAGAGAGAGACACAAAGAGATAGAAAGCAAGAAATCACCCTCCTGGGGGTATGGCCACAGGGCAATCCCTTCTCCTCTGGGGAGCTTGGGCGGGCAGGCACGCACGCACGCATGCACGCACGTGCGCCCGGTGAGAGTTTAAGCCACCGGGTCCGGAACTCCAACCGCGGTTGACTACATTGGAGTCCAGCAACATAGCCATTATGCCAACTGCTGGTCCTAGCCCTCATCAGATTTTATCCTATGTGTGGGGCCTGAGAACTATAACAAGCAAAGTGACAGGGGTACTTTGGATAATGGTATAAACCAGCAGTTAGCAAACTTTTTGTAAGGGTCCAGAAAGTAAGTATTTTAAACTTTTTGGGCGTACAGTCTGTGATGTAACTATTCAGCTCTGTTGTTTTAATGCAAAAGAGCCACAGGCAGTACATTAAGGAGCATGTCTGTGTTCCAATTAAATTTTGAACACTTAAATTTGAATTTCATATAATTTTCACATTCTGAACTAAAATGTTTACCCCTAGCCATTTAAAATGTACACCCATTCTTAGTTCACAAGCTGTACAGAAACATGAGGCAAGCTCTATTTGCCTGTCTGACGTGATATAGAAAAAGTTTGCTGGGGACCAGCAGTTGGCGTTATGGCTATGTCGCTGGACTCCCATGTAGTCGACTGCGGTTCGAGTCCTGGACCCGGTGGCTTAAACTCATGCTGGGCGCGTGTGCATGTGTGCCCAAGACTCCGAGAGGAGAATGGAGGAGAAGGGATTGCGGTGTGGCCATCCCCCTGGGAGGGTGATTTCTGACTTCCTGTCTCTCTGTCTGTCTCTGTCTTTCTGGCGAGCGCATGTGCCCTATAGCAAAAAAAAAAAAAAACAAAAAAAAAAAAAACCCAACCAACAAAAAAAAAAAAAAAACTTTTCCAAAAAAAAAAAAAAAAAAAGTTTGCTGACCCCTGAGATGAACTATGAAGAAAATAAAACATGCTGATGTGACAAGTAGTGACAGGGCTGGGTGGAGGGTGTGCAGTGTGGGGAGGCCTCACTAAGCAAAAGATAAACTTGGTTGTGGTCAAAAAGATGGAAGAGCTTTTCTGGAAGATGAAACAGAAGTGGGAAGGTCCACAGGTAGAAATTTACTTCTCCTTTGCTCTCCAACATTGAATTTCTCACATAACTTGACATTCTTTCCTTTGTGTCTTTTCATTTTGTCATTCTCTTAACCAGGTTGCAAAAGTCTGCCCATTGTAGAATCGAAGAGTTGAAAGAACTCTTAATTTCTCACCCAATTGCTCTTTTCTAAAACGTTCTCAATGATGTGTTAGCCTTTATTTGGACACCTTTTAATTATTTTATTTAACTTTATTTATTTATTTATATTTATTTATTTATTTTAATTTGACCAGAGAGGGACAGAGTGAGAGAGAAAACAAACCACCAGGTCCAGGACTGGAACCATAATTGGCCATGTGGTAGTCCAGCGCCCTTAACAACCACACTGCCTGCCAGCCCCTATTTGAATTCATTACTTTGAGATAGCTTATGTAATTTTTAGGTCGTTTTAAACATTACAGTCTCTTTCATGTTGGATTCAGTCTTTCTGTCTGTCTTCCCGTTTTTAATTTGCTATAGGATGCTAGCACTTGCCAGAGAGAGAAAGTGAAAAAGCACCCTCTGGGGGGATGACAGTATTGCCGTCCCCTCTCAGGATTTTAAGCATGCACACACACATGCCCAGTGTGGTTTTCAAGCCTCTAGGCCCAAGACTAACCACATTGGTGGCTGTTTGGGATCCAGCCTCCATGCCATCAGCTGGCCCGGATTCAACCTTTCTACCTCTTCTTCCTGGTTCTGCTTTACAGTGCCCTTGGAGTAAGAAGCCTAGAGTGTGGTTGTACCTCAACTCGGTATTATGTCCTCAACACATAGGACAATAATCACATCAGATGAAAATTGTACTAGAGTATATAGTGTACATGTTTTTGTATATATACTCATATATCATTCTTTTTTGAAAAAATTATTTAATTATTATTCCTCAATTTGACCAGAGAGAGAGGGAGAATGAGAAGGTAAACTGCCAGGTCTGGGACTTGAACCACAATCGGCCATGTAGGAGTCCAGCACTTGAACCACCATGCCGCCTGTGAACCCCTGTATTTCTTTTGTGTATTAAAGACTGAGGGGCCCAGCAGGTAGTATGGTGGTTAAGAGTGCTGGACTCCCATGTGGCTGACTGCGGTTTGAGTCCTGGGCCTGGCAGCTTGCTTCCCCCCCTACCCCCTCACTCTGTCCCTCTCTAGTCAAAATAAATAAATAAAGTTAAATAAAATAGTTATTAAAAAATAAAGACTGAGAGCCACTGAGCTTGACAGGAAGAAGGAGCAAGAGGAAATAAGTTATGTTTGTTTGTTTATGATAAAATATCATTAACTTCATATCTGGGCCTTCAAACTATTTTGCTTTTTGAAATAGCTATTGAATCTCTGTCAGAGACTGGGGGATGGTGGAGAATTTTGATATGTTCCTGTTTTCATGCCTGGATTATTTAATTCTAGTTTTGCTGTAAACCTCTGTTACATTAATAAATGTTTATAGGTGTGTTGTGAATATTAAACAAGATTGTATAAATGAAAGAATCTGGTATATAAGGTGGTCAGTGAGTGTTTGCAGGATTTGAATCTAAATTTTTGCTTCATTGGATTCATATACACACTGTCCTTTGAAAATTCGTAGAGAGAACTTGGCCACCTGCTTCCTGTCTTTCCC
>NW_006160227.1:2223991-2232858 GCF_000334495.1 Tupaia belangeri chinensis | reverse complement strand
TTCCCTATTGGCATTTCCTGTTGTGGCTCTGCTGAACAGCTGTCACTCTCTTTGTCCTTGGGCTTTGGTCACATTTTACCAGAGATCAGCTTATAAGTTAAATGGGTATATGATATAACTATATTAGTTTTGCTACATGATTTTTTTTTTCAGAGTTTTTTTGCCTTCGTGTGTGTGTGCTCACTTCAGAGAGAGGCAGAGACAGAGACAGTGAGAGGGAAAGTGAGAAATCAGCCCCCATGGGGACTGCCCATGCTGCAGTCCTTTCTCTTCTGTTCTCCTCCTGGGATCTTGGGCATGCACGCACACCTGCCTGGCGTGAGTTTCAAGCCACTGAGACTGCAACTGTGGTTAGCCATATGGGAGTCCAGCAATGCAACCACCATGCCATCTGCTGGCCCCTCTACTACATGGTTCTTAAACTATTTCAACACTGTCGCATTGCCCATTTAAATCTTCAGTTTTCAGGGCTGTTTTAATTTCTTTTACTTTTTCTTCCTTATATATATAATTTTTTTTTCTCATTTCACCCTTCTTCTGGTTCTTGTATGTGTACAAATTTATTTTGGGTGTGTATTTAACTTTGATACCCCTAAAAATCTTAAGGTGCAAACTTACCTTTTTGGTGAAGTCTTACTTCCTAATTCTGGACTTTCTCTACATTCTTTTTTTTTTTCTATATTCTTAATATACTTTTATCTATATACCCCAGGTTAAGGTTTTCTCATTTTTGTATTTTATACTTGTTTCACAAGCATTTATCTTTACAGAGACAAGAAAGTTCTTGAGGACAAAGATCATATACTGGATATTTTTCATGTGCCAGATGTAGATGTAGTAAGTACATCCAGGCACATAATTGATCATAAATACTGGGTTGTTGTAAAAGTCTTGACGTATTTTTCTATGCAAAAATGCATCATGACTTTTCAGATAACCCAATATATTACAACTAAAAAAAATTAACTTTAAAAGTAAACTTTTCATTTTTTTATTTTTAAAGAAATTTTTAGAATTATTTGATTTTTAAAATTATTATTCTTCAGTTTGGCCAGAGTCAGGGGGTGTGAGAAAGCAAGTCACCAGGTCCAGGACTCGAACTGTGGTTGGCCGTGTGGCTGTCCAGTGTGATGATCACCATGCCACCCGTGGACCCCAAAATGTTTCATTTTTGAACAGTATTACAAAAATTTTGTGAAGATAGTACAGAGGATTCCTATCTACTCCATACCCAGTTTCCCTTTGCATTCACATCTTAACCTTAGTAAGGCACGCTCGTTACAATTCATGAACCAGTGTTGATACATTAGGACTAATAAAGTTCATGCTTTGTTTAGATTTCCAGTTTTTTTCTTAATGTCATTTTTTTGTTAAAAGATACATTACGGTTTAGTAGTCATGTTTGTTTCCTTGGCTCCTCTTGGTTGTGACAGTTTCTTAGACTTTTTATTTAATGACCTTGGCAATTTTGAAGATAAAGTGTTTTTGTAGAGTCTCTTCAGTTGAGACTTGGGTGCTGTTTTCTTATGGTTAGACTCATGTAATGTGCTTTTAGAAGGAAGACCATAGAGTTAAAAGTGTCATCCTCATCATGTATCAGAGGTTTATAAACTGTCAGTATGACTTATCCATGTCGATGTTATTAACCTTAGCACCTGGACTGAGGTACTGATTGTGTCCCTACCGTAAAGTTACACTTTTCCAAACCGCCTTTCCCGCCTTTCTTTTCTTAAACCACTGGGTCCCGGACTCAACCCATGGAATCAACCTTGTGGGATCCAGTCAGTATAACTTCCATGCAGCCTGCTGGCCCTCTCCTCCCTTTTCATAGTATACTTTTAGGAAGAAAGTCACAATGTGTAGCCCACACATTTACATCAATTTTTTTTGCTCGAATTGTTTCAACTTTGGGAACCAGCAGTTAGTGTAATGGCTATGTCACTGGACTCCCACGTAGTCGACTGTGGTTTGTATCCCAGACCCGGTGGCTTAAAACTCACGCCGGGCATGTGTGCGTGCGTGCCCAAGATCCCGAGAGGAGAATGGAGGAGAAGGGATTGCGGTGTGACCATCCCCCTTGGGGGGTGATTTCTCGCTTTTTGTCTCTGTCTCTCTCTGTCTGGCTGGCAAGAGCACGTGCCCTATAGTGAAAAAAACCCCTCCAAAAAAAAAAAAAAAAAAAGAATATGATTAGATTTGGGGGCTAGATGTACTTGTTGACTGGAGTGTTGTTTCCAGGCCCTTTCAGATGACAGAACAAGGAGATCAGTGTGCCTACTAACCTCTTACACACACACCTTACATAGTTCTAAATGTAACATCTGTGTCTACAGTAAGTAGAAACAGAAGTTCATGATGTCTCCAGCTCCAATTCATTACTACATGGATCACTGTGACCTTACCATTGTTATCTGTAACCTCGCACCTCGCCAGTAAAAACCCTGGCAGGCCTGGCAGGTGGTATGGTGGTTAAAGATGTTGGATTCCCACATGGCTGACCGTGGTTGGAGTCTTGGACCTGGCAGCTTTGTTTCTTACTTTCTCTCTCTCTGTCCCTTCCTCTGGTCAGATTAACATAAATAATAATAATAAATAAAGTTAAATAAAATAATTCTTTAAAAAAAAAAAAAAAGCCTGGCATCCCATTGATTGGCCTAATTCTTTAGTTCCAGTGCTTAGTGGTTTCAGAATTGTTAACCTAGGGGCCAGCAGGTAGCATAGTGATTGAGGTGCTGGATTCCCACATGGTTGACTCTGATTCAAGTCCTGGACCTGGCAGCTTGAAAAATCACAATAAGTAGATTAATTAATTAATTAAAAAAGAGAAATGTTAATCTGTATAACTGTGGACGCACTTCATCAACTCGATTACAGTGTGTGTGGATAGTTTGTTTTGGCTTTAGTCTTACAGACTCCAGTCATTTCTAGCACTTTATAGGTCAGCACATTATTCCTCCAACCTCTTCCTTAGATTGTTTTGTATACATATTTGTAATAGATTTAGGTTATTTTGTCATATTCTGCATTCCATGCTGAGATCCCTTTATCTCTTGGTTATTTAAGAATTTGCATACATTAAGATTTATTTGTGTTTTAAAGTTCTCTGGGTTTTGACAGACTTTGATTATATCATTACAGTATATCACACAGATCATTACAGTATCACACAGATTAGTCCTTGCACCTCTAAAACTTGTCTCCCAGGGCCAGCAGTGGTGTGGTGGTTATGTGGCTAGATCCCACGTGGCCAGCTATGCTGTGTGAGTCTTGGACCTGGTAGTTTGAAAACTCCACTGGGTGTATCTGCATGTGTTCAAAGTCCTGAGAGGAGCACAAAGGAGAAGGGATTGAGACCTGGCTGTACCCCATGGGTTAGGGTTAGGTTAGGTTACCCCATGGGGTATGGCTAGGTCTTAGTTTACCCTCTCTGTTTTTCTCTCTCTTGGGCGAGTGCATGTACCCTATAGCAGGTTAAAAAAAGAAATTTGTGCCACCTGTTAACTGCCACCACTCACTATTCTGTTTACTGTCTCTATATATAGTTTGGCCTTTACCAGAATGTGAATGTGTTAGTGTTTTTTTTTTTTTTTTGTAAGAGGTTTTGGCCTTAGGAGATGTGTGCTTACCAGAGAGAGAGAGAGAGAGAGAGAGAGAGAGATCACCCTGCCGATCACCCTGCCCCCCGCCCCCCCCACCACCACCAGGGTGATGGCCAGACCACAATCCCTTCTCCATTTGTCTCCTTGGAGATGCATGCACACTCACCCGGTGTGTTTTTCAGACCGCTGTGTCCAGGTCCCTAATCCTCAGACACAGCTATGTGGGATCTAGCACCTTAACCACCATGCCACCTGCTGACCCAAACTCCACATTTTTATCACCCAAAAAAGAAACCCCCATATCTATTAAGCAGTTCTTTAACTCATCCTCCGGCAGTCACCAATTTGTTTGTGTTCCTATGGATTTTCCTGTTCTGGACTCTTCACTTAAATGGAATCATGATTTATGGCCGTTGTTTCTGGCTCTCTGTACTTAACTCTTTTTATTCATTCATGTCGTAGTGTGTTTCAGTATGTAATTCTGGTTAGCTTCTTTTACTCCGCTATCTAATGTACTTAAGTTCAGCGAGTTGCTGCGCCCCACCACAGGGCTAGGATTCGGCGCTGGATTCGTCCCTGTTCACTCGTGTTACTGAGGGAATCCTGGTTTCTTTCTTTCTGCTTCAGTATGTCATTTCTTTCTTTTTGTAAAATTATTTAATTTTATTTATTATTGTTATTTTTTAATTTGACCAGAGAGAGAAAGAAGGAGAGAGAAAGAAAAAGTGAGAAAGCAAGCCTCCAGGTCCAAGAGTTGAACCGTGGTTGGCCATGTGGGAGTCTAGCGCTTTAACCACCACGCCGCCTGCTGAATTATCGCAGAATAATATTCCATTATGTGGATATACTACATTCTGTGTATTCATTCATCAGTTGATGGACATTTCTGTTGTTTCTATTTTTTGGCTATTACGAATAAGGTTCCTTTGGATATTCTTGTTTAAGTTTTTGTTTGTGTTTTCAGTACTTTACATAACTAGTATTTTATTTTGATAAATTTATCACATAAAATGAAAGGTTACACAGTGGCTTGACTTGTGGTAAAATCCTGAAACATTGCTGCTTTCTTTTTGCATTGTATTAATCACTGAATATTGAAATAATTTTCTTGTTGACTTTATGGCATAAAGAATTTTGGTCCAGATGGGGTAACAGTAGGCAAGCTTCCTCTAGAATTCTGTCAGGAACATCCTGAATTTCGTGTACCATTCAGTATCTCCTTGAGAGTAGTAATTGGTCTCTCACTGTGAAGTTTGGTATAGGCTCTAGTAGTCGTGAGGGTTCTTTGCGTGTATAAATTGCATTTGCCATTATGTCTCCAGAGGCAGACTCCCATTCTGTGATCTGTCTGGCATCAGTGATACTACACAGATTTTATTCCTGCTAACCACATGTCCCCGGAGGTCTGAACTGTAATATAGCCTAATATCATTGTTTTCCTGTTTCCACTGACCCAAAAGCTTTATTTTGCAGCTATTGCTTTGACACCTGTGGTTTGACAAATTCTTTTTCCTCAGGAAGACTTGGCAAAATTTTCTTTTTTGCCAGTTTGGGGCAACCTGACCTGTTCATTGAAAACTTAACATTGTTTTTCAGATTTCTTGAAAGCAAGGAACATTCTTTGCTGTTTTTGTAGTTTCTTTCTAAGTGATTTTGGGATTCTCTGGGGACAATAAAAGATAGATAAATTATATATTAACCACTGTCATCATTTATCTCAAGCAATTTTTCTGTAGACAAGCCCTCCAAATGGGGTTGAAAAACCACTGTCTGCATAATACAAGACTTGGCTGGAACCAAGAAGATTTTAGTTTTAATTTTATTACTTCTCTAAATGGCAGACTGTTAGCAGACAAATAGCTTATGCCTTAGAATTTCTTTTATTTTTTAAAAAATTGATGCTTTCTTATTTGCAGGAAAGTGTCATGGGAACTGAGTTCTATTTAGCCAAGGTACTTCGAGTTTTATGCAAGACAGGCAGTGTTGAAAGATAATGCATATTGTGCAAATTCTTTCTCTGTTTTTGAAATTTACCAGAGGGTACATGTGCTTGCCAAAGAGAAACAGAAAGGGACGGGGAAGCCTCCCGGCCCGGACGTAATCATGTCACAGTTCCATTTCTCCATCTTGTTGGGATTTTGGGCAAGCACACACATATGCCTGGTGTTTTTTTCAAGTCTCAGGGTCAGGGGACTCCAGCTGTGTAGTCAGCCGTGTGGGATCCAGCTGCCTTAACTACCAGGCCATAGGCTGGCCCCTCATGTGATCTTTTAATGTTAACTTGCAAAGTTTGGCAGCCTGAGAACTGATCATTGTTTGTAAGCTCGTCATTTGCATTCAGTAGTATTTCTTTCTCCATTTTTTGTTCCTCTGTGCCAGCAGGTCTTACTCTCTGGAGAAGATTCACCCACAGTTAGCACTTTCTTCAGATGCTGAGACTTGGTGAACAGCTGTGCTTGGTCACAAGATTTAGAAGATACAGTGTCCAACCTCCCAGATTGGATCTCATTTCATGTGGATCTTCTGTTTCTATGTCTCTTTAAAAAAGAACTTTTTGGGAAATATTTTGGATGACAACTGCTTGTCCTCATCTAGGCAAAGAAAGGGAGGCTATTGCTGGGATTTTGAGGAGGTATGTCTTTTTTTCATCTACTTCAAAATTACATCAGTTAAGCATCAAGAGCAGTGTTTTTTGTTTATATTTTGTTTTTAAGGGAGATTTTTACTATAGGGCTCATCAAAGAGACAGGAAGCAAGAAATCACCCCCCAGTGGGAATGGCCACACCACAGTTCCGTCTTCTCCATTCTCTTCTCGGGATCTTGGACATGCATGGATATGCACCGGGCATGAGTTTTAAGCCTCTGGTTCTGCACTCACAGAACCACGCAGTTGACCTCACATGAGTCCAGTGATATAACCATTATACCATCTGCTGGTCCCAGGCATCAAGAACAGTGTAAAATAATAACAGTACTCCTCTCTAGAGCTCAGTTCTTTTTCTTTCCTTTTATCTTTATAAGCCCGAGGGCATGTGCACTTGCTAGAGAGAAAGGGAGAGGCAGAAAGCACCCCCAATGGGACATGGTCACACCGCAGTCTGTTCTCCATTTCTCCTACCTATCGGCATCTGGGGCACATGTGCTTATGCCTTGCATATTTTTTAAATTGCCATCAGTGTTGGGATTTGAATAGCATTGTTGGCCATATGGGATCCGGCTCCCTTAACCACTAGGCCATGGGATGGACCCTAGACCTGCTTTCTTATTCATTCATTTATTTCCTCTTTCTTTCTCCCATTTTCTCCTTTTTTCTTGGAATTACAATAGTTTAGTAAGAGCAGTCCTTTTTTTTTTTTTTTTTAATTGCATGTGCTACCCAGGCAGAAAGACAGAGAGAAGCAGTCACTGGGTCCAGGATTTGAACCATGTTTAACTGTGTGGGATCTAGTTTCCTTAACCACAAGGGCATGAGGTGGCCCTGAACAATAGTTTTTATAGTGCCAAATTTTTTTTGTAAGACAAGCAGCGTTGGAAGAAATGTATATTGTGAAAATTCCTTCTCTATTTTTGAATTTTGCCAGAGGCCACATGTGTTTGCTAGAGAGAGAGGGAGAGAAAGGGAGAGGGAGAAAGCACCCCACCATGGGACATAGTCACGTCATAGTCCTTTTTCCGTTCCTCCATTCTGTTGGGATTTTGGGCATGCACACACATGTACCTGGTGTGCTTGTCAAGCCTTGGGGTCTGAGACTTCAGTCATGTGGTCAGCCATGTGGGATCCAGCTGCCTTTACTAGGTGTTAACTTTTAAAAAAGTACATTTTGGGGGACCAGCAGTTAGTGTAATGGCTAGGTCACTGGACTCCCACGTTGTTTACCGCAGTTTGCGTCCTGGACCAGGTGGCTTAAAACTCACGCAGGGAGTGTGTGTGTGTGTGTGTGTACCCAAGATCCCGAGAGGAGAATGGAGGAGAAGGGATTGTGGCATCGCCCCCAGGGGTGGATGATTTTTCGCTTTCTATCTCTCTGTCTCTCTCTGTCTGTCTGGCGCGCGCACATGCCCTATAGTGAAAAAATCTCTCCAAAAAAAAAAAGTACATTTTTGAATGATATGCCAAGAAAAAAGTCAACTTCTATGGTAAGAAAGCATTTTACGAGATTTGTTGGATAACGTTTTGAAGAAAAATCTTAATTTTTGAATTTTTTATGAATTTAAAAATATTTGTTGAGTGATTACTGTGTTTTGGGTCCAAGGGAAGAAAACTGACAAAAATTTCTGCCTTCATACTGCATATATTATATACATGAGAGAGAAAACAGGATAAATAAATGTAAAAAAGATTTTTTCTTTTCTCTCTTTTTGAATAATTACAGAGTGATAGAGATAGATCTTTTTATTTAATGAATTTATTTGTTACATTTTATCTATTATTATTTTTATTCAATTTGATGAGAGTGAGAAAGGGAGAGCATGATGGCAACCCGTCAGGTCTGGGACTTGAACCATGGTCGACCATGTGGGAGTCTAGTGACATAAACACCACTCTACCGGCTGGCTCTCCAAGATAGATATTTTTAACAGGCCACGATCCTCCCTGCCAGCGTTCTAGATAGCTAGGAGTGCAGGCACACACTGCTGTGCCCGTCATGCTAGACTGGGCTAGGACCCTTGTGGCTTTCATGGGTCCAGTATCACACAGTAGTGTCCTACATGCCGTGTTGAAACTTAGAATGACGGGTTCTAATGGGGAAAGTAAAAGCAGGAACACAGGAATAGGGTGTATTCAAAGAAGGATTGAGCAGTCACAGATGGCCAGAGAAGGTGATGTTTGAGTGAGTAAAGGCTAGAAAGAAGTGAGGGAGTGAGCCATGAAAATATGTAACAAGAACATTCTAGACCTAGTGAGTGGCAAGAGAAAAGGCCTTGAGACAGAAGCTTGCTGGAGAAATAGCAAGGGAAGAGGAGGGAGGGTGTGCACCTCTGCTGCCTGGTCAAAGTGCTTTTCAAGTTTTTACTTCCACATGAATAACCTTGGGGCTTCTTTTTACAACCGAGATTCTGATTTTGTTGGTCGGAGGTGAGGCTCATTTCTGGTGAGCCCCCCAGATGGTGCTGATGCTGCTCATCCTTATAGGACTCTAGCTTTTACACTGAGCGAAACAAAAAATGTTTGGAGGTTTCGGGCAGTGGAGTGACACGATCTGATTTACATTTTGGTATTAATACTCCTCTGGCTGCTGAGTTGATAATAGACTTTTGGTGGGTTA
>NW_006160227.1:2221220-2223972 GCF_000334495.1 Tupaia belangeri chinensis | reverse complement strand
CCAGTTAGGCTGTTACTGTAACGGAATGAGAGGATGGTGATTTACTAGAGAGTTGCAGTGACTATGGTGACATGTGATCTGATTCAGGGCATATTTTTTTTTTTTTGAGAGGTTTTTGCTATAGGGTGTGTGCGCTTGCCAGACAGAGAGAGAGCCAGAGACAAAGCGAGAAATCACCCCCCAGGGGGGATGACCATGCCACAATCCCTTCTCCTCCATTCTCCTCTCGGGATCTTGGGCACGCATGCACACACGCCCGGCATGAGTTTAAGCCTCCGGGGCCGGGACGCGAACCCTGGTCGACTACATGGGAGTCCAGCGACATAGCCATTATGCTAACTGCTGGTCCCTCAGGGCATATTTTTTCATGAAGGGGCAATAGGTTTTGCTGGTAGCTTGAATATGTACTGTACAAGGAAGGAGTTAAGGTCAACACCAAGGTTTTTGCACTGAGCTCCTAGAAGGGTACAATTGCCATATATTGAGATGGGAAAGATGGAAGGAGGAACAGGTTTGGAGAGGAAGAACAAGCTCGGTTTGGGGCATAAATTAGATGGTTCTTAGAGATGTTGAGAAGGCAGTTGGGTTTATGAATCTGGAATTCAGGAGAGAAGGGGCTGCTGGAGGTAATCACTTCTGGGTGATGTTGACAAAGATTGTATTTAAAGTCAAGAAGCTGGCTGAGATCACCAGGGCCTGAGAAGAGATGGAAGTAAGAAAGGTTGAAGAACTTATTTAACTCCAGAGGTCAGGCTGATGAGGAGGGAACATCAAAGGAGACTTTGTAGCAACAACTAGAGAGAGAGGTACAACGAAAACCAGGTTAGAGGATATCCTGAAGCCAATAAGGAGAGTGTTTCAAGGAAGAAGTAGTGATCAACTCACTACAAATGCTACAGTTAAGGGGAGGTCTGAAGGGGCTGGCAGGTGGTGTGGTTGTTAGGGGTGCTGGACTCCCCACACGGCCTATGGGGACCTGGCGACTTGCTTCCCCCCTCCCCCCGTGTATGTGTCTCTCTCTGGTCAAATTAAAACGAATGAATGAATGAATAATTATCAAGAAAAGATGAGGGCTGAAAATTAACCATTTGATTTAGCAATGTGAAAGTGCTGGTATCCGTGATAAGAGTTATTTTAATGAGGCAGGAGGATAAAGTGTGATGGGACATGTCTTTCCAAAACAAAGCAGGATTTCCTAAATCCTGAAGAGATTGGATTTAGATAAAAATCCGTAACTGTACATAAATGTGGTTGATAGGAGACAACTTAAGGTCTTTAAGTTAAATTATTAGCAGATGGTTTACTCTTTCGTTTAAAGTAATATTAGAATATTTACTTTGAGGAGCTCTTAGAGTATTCTAAACCACTGTTTTTTACTTCCTAAAACAATTTTTAAAAACACATTTATTTATCAATTTATTTGTTGTGATTTTCAAGGTGCTATGTCTGGGACTCAAACTGCAGTCGGCCGTGTGGGATTCCCATGTCTTAACTACCACCCCTCTAAAATTGTTTTTAGTTTAAGTTTCGTTTATTCATTTCTTTCATGAGAGAAAGACATGCACTCTCAACAGGGCCTTATCCCATCATCCTGCTCAATCATTCCCAACTACCAGAATCACCCCACGTGTGCACATGTTGGCCTGGCGTCCCATATGGCTTCAGCATTGCAGAGCATTGTGTTACCACTGCATTGTTGGAGCTGGGCCGTACTTCTTAAATTTTTGAATCATGTCTTGAAGGTTTTAAAATTATCCTTAACAGTTTTTTTTTTCCCCCCTCCCAGTTTTGCTTGCACTTGCCAGAGAGAGAGAGAAAGGCCATCCTACTAGAGCAGTGGCCTCACCACAGTTCATTCTCCTCTGGGGATTTTGGGCATGCATGCACATATGCCTCAAGCATCCTGGTCTGGGACTCATTGAGTTTGGCATGTGGGATCCAGAGACCTAACTACCATACCACCTGCCATCCCAGCAATTATTATGATTATTTTTAAGAATTATTTTATTTAAATTTATTTATTTATTTATTTTCATTTGACCAGGGAGGGACAGAGTGGGTGAGAAAGTAAGCCACCAGGTCCAGGACTTGAACCACTGTCGGCCATGTGAGAGTCCAGTGCCCTCAACCACTATGCCTCCTGCTGGCCTGCCAGCAATTCTTATTTTACGTTCATTAATTTCTTTCTTCTCTGAGAGAGAGTTATAGACAGAGACTGGGAGGGGAGGGAAGGGCAGATACCAACATCAGAGTCTTCACACTGTTGTTCATCCCCATCTTTACCCAGCCCTGGAATATGGGCATGCACGTGCCTGGTATATTTGGGGAGGTCTCTAGGTGCAAATCTGGAACCTTCTCATGTGAGTCAGATAATGGCACACTGACTCCTGTCCTTAGCAGCTAGTATTTCTTTTATCCTTTTCCTTTTATCTACATTTATTTTATGTTGACTTTATTCCCATGCCATAAGTTTTTGTTTCTTTTTTCTTCTGTGCAGCTTCCTCTTCCAGTTTAGGAACAGTTTGCTCCTTTTCAGTGAGGATCATCTTGACGTGGCAGGGGGAGCTCATGTATGGGTCAGTCCATCCATGAAGTCTGTACGTACGACGGCACATCTTTGGTGCCTTGTTCACCTGAATGTGCTCAATGACCAGAGAATCTACATCTAACCCCTTAAATTCAGCATTACTCTGCATTTTTTTTTTCCAGTTTTTTTTTTTTTTTTGAGGGGTTTTCACTATATGGCGCGTGT
>NW_006160227.1:2219784-2221194 GCF_000334495.1 Tupaia belangeri chinensis | reverse complement strand
GAAAGCGAGAAATCACCCCCCAGGGGGGATGGTCACGCCGCAATCCCTTCTCCTCCATTCTCCTCTTGGGATCTTGGGCACGCACGCACACACGCCCGGCGTGAGTTTTAAGCCACCGGGTCTGGGACGCGAACCGCGGTAGACTACATGGGAGTCCAGCGACATAGCCATGCTAACTGCTGGTTCCCTCTTTCCTTCCTTCTTATTTTTCAGAGGGTGTTTGCACTCTCCAGAGAGAGGCAAAGACAGAGAGGGAGAGGGAGGAAGTACCCGCTCCATGGGGCATGGCCACGTCTCAATCCCTTCTCCTCCATTCTTCTCTCATGATCTTGGTCACGATGCACATGCTCCCGGCGTGAGTTTGAGCCACCGGGTCCGGGACTCGAACTGTGGTCGACTACATGGGAGTTTAGCGACATAGCCATTATGCTAACTGCTGGTCCCAGGCATTCTTGCATTTATAACTGATATGTTTTTCAATCTACCAGGGCTGGTATTTGAGCCAAATGGTTGGCCATGTGGGATCCATCTCCCTTAACCTACAGCATGGGCCTGCTTGCCTGTTCCTCTGCCTGCTTTTCCTTCCTCTCTTTTCCCCTCCACTCCATATTTATTTAATAGCCAGAAGGCAGATGTGCTTGCCAGAGAAAGAGCAGGTGAGCCATCACCCCACAGTGGTGAGACAGCCCCTGCAGTGGGGTGGGTCCTGCCACAATCCCTTTTGCTCCATTTCTCCATCCCTTCAGGATTCTGGTTGAACACATACATGTGCCTGGCATGCTCCCAAGCCCAGGGCTGGAGCTCCAACTGCAGTCAGCTATGTGAAATCAAGCTCTGTATGCACTGCTCTTAACTGCTGTGCTACTGGGCCAGCCTCCTTTATCTATTTAAAAAAATATCAATAGGGCACTTGCGTGTGTTTTTTCTGTTGTGTGTC
Organism: Tupaia belangeri chinensis; assembly: GCF_000334495.1. Taxonomy (NCBI): domain Eukaryota; kingdom Metazoa; phylum Chordata; class Mammalia; order Scandentia; family Tupaiidae; genus Tupaia; species Tupaia belangeri. The sequence goes on along the minus strand of NW_006160227.1, from coordinate 2,220,257 downwards.
CTGGAGATAGAGTAGATAAAAGTTGCTGCCCTGGCCCTGTCACATGGCACAGGCAGCAGGGCACTGCTACACGGTGTTGGAACCACTTACCCAGCTCGCCCGAACACCTGGGTGTGCCTGTGCATGCTTGCGATTCTGTGTGGCTGGGAGCTGTGGGGAGGATCAATGTGTGGCGAGACCCTGTCAAAAATACTAGTTGATCTCTCTTCCTGCCTCTTTCTGTCTCACTCTCATGAAGTAAATAATCTGCTATATTACTTCCACTGGAACCTAGGCTCCTTTAATTTTCATCAACAGACAGCATTTCACTGAACGATACATTCCCTTGTAAATGACAGTAACGTAAGATCTAGCAGTGACTGGAACAGTGAAAGCTTTTTTTTTTTTTGAGAGATTTTCACTGTAGGGCGCGTGCGCTCGCCAGACAGACAGACAGAGAGAGACATAGAGACAGAAAGCGAGAAATCACCCCC
>NW_006160227.1:2215410-2219057 GCF_000334495.1 Tupaia belangeri chinensis | reverse complement strand
CTTCTCCTCCATTCTCCTCTCGGGATCTTGGGCACGCACGCACACGCGCCCGGCGTGAGTTTTAAGCCACCGGGTCCGGGACGCGAACCGCGGTCGACTACGTGGGAGTCCAGCGACATAGCCATTACGCTAACTGCTGGTTCCCAAAGCTTTTAATCATCTTACATACACAGAAATAAGGAGATGCGTAGTTCAGAACTAGTTCCGTAAGTAGCTCAGTAATATTTAGGATTCAAAGTTTTTCCCCTTCCGTGACTTTCCCTTAGTGTGTTGGCTTTTCAGCCTCCCTGTGTCATCTCAGGGTTGTAGGATGGCTGTGTTAACTCCAACCAGCATTTCTAACTGCATTCTAAAAGAGGAAATATTGGGCAAAGTATTTTAGGAAGCCTCTGTCATTTTAAGTGAGAAGAAAAAAGTTCCTGCAAGTCTGCTAAGCAGTGCTTTGTGAACTTCAGTGTGTGTAAGAATCACCCATGGGGGTTGTCGAAATACTATTTTGTAGGGTCTCTTCCCAGAGATTCTGAAATCCGTATGCTTGGAGCTAGGCCTGAGCCTGAGCATTTCTATTTCTGCTGAGCTCCCATGTGATGGCGATGCTATGGGTCAACTGTGCTTGGGGTCGCGTGGCCCTGTGCGGTGTCCCCTTACATTTCACGGGGGGTCATATTGCTGCCCCTCTTCCCAAGTGTGTCTGTGAAAGAGAATATGATGGCCATAGTTGCCTGAAACTAGTCATTACCTCTCTGAACAAAATAGGAGCTCTGATTACTGAGGAGGAAGGAAGAAACGGCTGTTGCATTGGTAACTAATGGGGTCTAGTGCTTTTCCTGTTACAGATAACCCTGCAGGGCTAGTCATGATCCAAAGAAAGGGTCGGTATAATGGAATGTTTTTATAGCTATCTCCAGAGGCTGGAATCATTTTATAATTGCTAACCCATGAGAGAGAGTGCTTTTTATTTCACCCTCCTTACAAACTAGATGTGTTATTAAACTTTTTGGTCTTTGCCACTCTAATAGGTAAAATATAGTATCATATTGTAGGTTTAATTTGCATCACCCTTATTGAGTGAGGTAGATCTTTTCATCTATATAAAAGTCATTTGTCTTTTCTTTTTTGTGAACTGGCTGTTCATATTAGGCTTTGATTCTTCCTCATTGATTAATCAACTGGCTTTTTCTTATGAATTTATATATGTTCGTAATGAAATTAGCTTATCACCATATATATGAGTTGCAAACATCTTTTCCCAGTTTGTTAGTCATTTAATTTAGGTTGCTTGCTTATTTATTTTTTAAATTTTAACTTTTATTATTATTGTTTTAATTTGCCATAGGGAATGTGTGCTGAATAGAGAGAGGGAGAGAGAGAGAAAGAGAAAGTGAGAAAGCAAGCCACCAAGTCTGGGACTTGAACCATGGTTGGCCAGGTGAGAGTCCAGAGCCCCAACTACTATGCCTGCTGGCCCCACTTATTTATTTATTAAGAGAGATTTTTGGTATAGGGCACATGTGCTCGCTGGAGAGACAGAAAATGAGAAATCACCCTGTAGGGGAGATGGCCATGTCGCAATCCCTTCTCCTCCATTCTTATCTTGGGATTTTGGGCACACACACAGGTGTGCCCAATGTGAATTTTAAGCTACCAGGTCCAGAATTTGAACTGTGGTTGATTATGTGGGAGCCCAATGATGTAACCATAATACCATCTGCTGGTCCCCCTGCTTATTTATTTTAATAAATTAGTTAGTTGTAATTACACAGGATTGTCAGTTCTGCTGTTGTCAAGCTGTGTGTTTATAGATCTTGAATAATGGTTCAATAATTATGCTTATGAAAGGCAGGGTTATGTAAAATGTTGCATCAAAGAAATCAAGATGACCTAAGCAGGAACGAATTGTGAAAGTGTCACTTAGATGTGATAGAAATGTAAGGGCCTAGTCTTTGACAGAAATGATGTAGAGTTTTTCATTTGAAAGCTACTATAATTTTTTTTTTGGAGAGGTTTTTGCTATAGGGTGCGTGCACTCACCAGACAGAGACAGAGAGACAGAAAGCGAGAAATCACCCCCCAGGGGGGATGGCCATGCCGCAATCCCTTCTCCTCCTTTCTCCTCTCGGGATCTTGGGCGTGCACGCACATGCGCCCGGCATGAGTTTAAGCCACCGGGTCCGGGACTTGAACCACAGTCTACTACGTGGGACTCCAGCAACATAGCCATTACACTAACTGCTGGTCCCGAAAGCTACTATAATCTAAGGTTAAGTTTTTTCTTTTTTTTTTGAGAGGTTTTTGCTATAGGGTGTGTGCACTTGCCAGAAAGACAGAGAAAGATAGAAAGCAATAAATCACCCCCTGCAATCCCTTCTCCTCCACTCTCCTCTTGGGATCTTGGGCATGCACACACATGCACCTGGCGTGAGTTTAAGCCACTGGGTCTGGGACTCGAACCGTGGTCGACTACATGGGAGTCCAGTGACTTAGCCATTCTGCCGTCTGCTGGCCCCCTAAGGTTAAGTTTTTTAATGCATCTGTGAAAGAAAGCTAACATTAATGGACATTTATAGATGTGCAGTGCTTGTGTCAGAGACATAATAGTCTTTTTGTTCATGTACTGTTATATCAGGAATATTATGTTCATTTATGAAATTCATCCTTTTAAAGGGACAATGGTAATCCGAATTGTACAGATGAATGAGACCAGAATAGTGAGAGCTCTAGCCACCTTATCTAAGGAAAAGCAGTTGAAGAGTCAGGATTTTGTCACCAAAGATAATACTTGGAAACTCAAGTAACCAAATTTATCTGCAGAGTTTTAAGCAAGAAGGAATGGACTCCTCATTTGTAATAAAAATTGGCCAACAATGAGGTAGCCTAAACTCGGCGGTCTCTGTTGTTAGGGACATGGGGTTATAGAATAGAGGATGGTCCTCTGGGCACATGGAAGGTGAATTCCTGCAAGAACTGAGACTTCAGGATATACTGTGTCCTCTCAGTGCTTAAATTTTTCTGATGTCTAGTAGCCTTTGCTAGTGTCCGTATTGGCAATGATGAGAAAGTAATGAAGATTCTTGTTGACTTTAGTTCCTTAATAACTGGGGAAGAAAAGAATTTGTTTTCCAACTAGCAAGAGAGTACAGTGCTAAACAGGGCAGTTTACAAAAATGTCTAGAGCCAGCCCCATGGCCTGTGGTTAAGGGAGCATATTCCATCTAACTGACCACGTCTTTCAGATCCCAGCCCCAGTGGCTTGAGACACACCAAGCACATGTACGCGTAAGCCTAAAATCCTGACACGGTGGAGAAATGGAGGGAAGGGGATTGTGGGGTAGTCATGTTCCATGGGAGTGCTTTCTCCCTCACCTACTTTCTCTGTCTCTCTCTGGTCAGTGCATGCACCCTCTGACAAATTAAAAATAAATAAATAAATAGAAAAATGAAAAAAAAATTACTGTAGAAAAAAATTGTAAAGTGGAAATGTAGAATACAAGATCTATACATGAATTTCATTAGGGAGAGTTCATTAATTATTTAAAAAGACTCACGACTACTCTTTCAGTGGCATATTTTGAGACATTTATCTTCAAGGATTATTAGAAATTTATATTACATAATAAAAAGTAAGGAATGTTATAATGTAGAAGGCA
>NW_006160227.1:2215112-2215386 GCF_000334495.1 Tupaia belangeri chinensis | reverse complement strand
TAAAACTAGGTTTAGTTCCTAACTCTGCTACTTGCTGTGTGCATATATGTTTGAACTCTGACCTCTTCACCTTGCTGTTGGGGCAGTAACTACCTTTCACAGTTTGTAGCCTGTAATAATTATGCTAAGCTTAACAACTACCACAAAGAAGGGATTAAAATTAATGCCATTTGTTTTCTGTAGCGACTATTCTGACATCATTACTTACGGTTCTTATTTTTTGGAGAGGTTTTTTTTTTTGGGGGGGGGCGGGGGGGGGGGTTTCGCTATAGGG
>NW_006160227.1:2184806-2215085 GCF_000334495.1 Tupaia belangeri chinensis | reverse complement strand
GACAGAAAGTGAGAAATCACCCCCCAGGGGGGATGGCCACGCCGCAATCCCTTCTCCTCCATTCTCCTCTCGGGCTCTTGGGCACGCACGCACACGCACCCGGCATGAGTTTTAAGCCAGTGGTCCGGGACGCGAATCACGGTCGACTACGTGGGAGTCCAGCGACATAGCCATTACGCTAACTGCTGGTTCCCTGGAGAGGTTTTTGTTATAGGACGTGTGTGCTCTCCAGAAAGGCAGAGACAGAGAGACATAAAGTGAGAAATCACCCCCCGGGGGGATGGCCACGCCGCAATCCCTTCTCCTCCATTCTCCTCTCGGGATCTTGGGCACGCATGCATACGCACTCAATGTGAGTTTAAGCCACTGGGCCTGGGACTTGAACTGCGGTCGACTACATGGGAATCCAGCAACATAGCCATTACGCCAACTGTTGGTCCCCATTACTTATTTTATATTTACACATGCACAGCAAGGTGAGCTGGGAGATTTTATCAAGTCCATTTGTGTCTTTCTGCTTTACAGATATAGGCCAGGAATTGCTACTTGTGGGTTTTTCCCACACCACAACCAGCTCACCAGTTCTCTGACACCAACTGCACGGTGTCCAGCAATTCCATTTGATTCTGCCCCCATCTAACTGGGACTTGGTGTCAGATCCCAGTTCAAGGGCTCAGCTTCACAAGATTGCCTGTTCTTTAGCTGCCAGGCTAGTCACAGTCTGATCTGGCTACAAATTCAGGGGTTCCCATGACTCCCTCCTCAGGTTCACTAATGCACTTGGGAAGGACTCAGAACTCAGGAAAGGTTTACTAGCGTTTACCAGTTTATTATAAAGGATGCAACTCAAGAGACAGCCACATAGAAGAGACATGGAAGGGGCGGTGGGGAGCTTCCCTGTCCTGCGTGGGCACAGCACCCTCGTGGCTCCTCTGTGTGTTCACAGCCTCAGTATCTGAACCCTGCCCTTTTCCCCAAAGGCTGTGGAGTAGAGTACTCAAAATTCCAGCCGGCTGTTTATCTGGAGCTCTAGGATTGTTCCCTAAAGGCTCACCAAGGGTCACCTTACTAGCATAAACTCAGGTGTGGTTGGAAGGGACTTGTGAATAGCAAAAGACGTTCCCATCTCTGAGGAAAATCCAGGGGTTTAGGAACTCTGTGCTAGGAACCAGGGTCAAAGGCCAAATACATATCATCCTGCAGTGCAGTTCTATAAAACTAGGTCTTGTTTTCAGACCAGAGGGGTAGGTTTCAGAACATCAGTATTGGATTCCTTTAGGCCATTGACAGGTGTCTTTATTTGGCCACAGAGCCTTCAGTTTGGTTCTTGGTGATGGAAATAACATTTGCTCTGAGGTCCTTAAATGAAAGGTGCCATTGAGACAGTCAGTGCCCTATTCCGCGGGGCCTTTATCAGATTCCAGTACCGTTCCTTTCCTTGCTTTAGACTTTTGTCTTCTTCAGATGGCTATACTCTAGTCCTGTGACCGAGCTAAATCCTGTGACAGAGCTAATTTTGCAGCGAGATGTGACAAAAACAGAACATTTTGTGGATAGAAATAATTCTCATTAAAAAAAGAAATTGGGTCATATAATGTGGATAAAAATGTCTTTTAATGGTGTTCATTTCTTTAATGCTAAACAGCATGTAAATGATCATACTTGGAAGAGGAAGGGAAAATTGTTCGGAATTACAATTTTTTCCCTATTCTACAGGGTTTTTTTTTTTTTTTTCTGCCTAATTTTTTTTTTTTTTTAATTGTCAGAGGGCATGTGTACTTGTCCGAGAGACAGAAAGAAAAGGATGGGGAGAGAGGGAAAAAACACCTCCCAGTGGAGTGTGGTCATGCTGCACTCTCATCTCTCCCATTTTTGTATCCTTTTGGGACATTGGTCACTCAAGCACATGTTCCGCATGTTTTCATACTGCCAGAGCCGGGACTCAAACCACTTGGCTATGTGAGATCTGGGTCACTTAACAACCAGGCTAGGGGAATCCCTTGCCTGCCTATGTTATTTATTTATTTATTTGTTTATTTATTTAGAGAGTTTTAGCTATAAGGCATATGCACTCGCTGGAGAGACAGAGACAGAAAGCAAGAAATCACCCTCTGGGTGGGGTGGCCATGCTGCAGTTCCTTTTCCTCCATTCTCTTTTCAGGATTTTGGGTATTCATGCACATGCACCTCGTGTATTTTAAGCCACTGGTTCTGGGGCTCAAACTGTGGTTGACTATGTGGGAGTCCAAAAAACGTGACCATTCTGCCATCTGCTGGTCCCTGCTTACCTATTTCAATGTGCTTGTTAGAGATATAGGTACTATAGTCTTAATACAAGCTTTCCTTAGAATTTAAGCCTTAATATGAAATTTTAAAAAAAGTTTCTTTCTTCCATGAGTGAAAGAGAGAGATCCCCTGGTGAGGTCTTGACACCACAGTATACCCTGCCTCAGCCAGTCCCTGGACAATGGGCTTATGTTCCAGCATACTCAAGGAAGTCCCACCTCCGTCAGCCTTGCATAGTGCGGTGTTTTGCTCCTGTGCCACGGTCTGACTCCCAAATTGTTATTTTAAGTGTTTCTGAGCATGTATGGAAGTCTCTTGGTGTACAGGAACACAAGTTGGTCTAACGTAGTGCCTAGCTGTGGTCCAGGGCACTCAGTAATTATCTGTTGCTCTTCCAGGAATAAGAAGCCTCTGTGGGCTATAACTACCTGTGTGATTTAATTAGAGTCTCATTTTTCATCTTTAAAATCACTAGAACCCTTTCTGGCTCTGATTCCGTGACTCATTTTATTCTTGGTCTCATTTTTAGAAATTTAGTTCTACTATGGTTTGGGAGCCGGTCTCTTGAAAACAAGCAAATGCAGAGTCACAAGCAAATTGAGATGGGCAGAATTGGGAAGTATGAGAGAGCCCGCCTTCTGTGGTTTCAGTTATTTGCATGGTTTTTTGTTTTCTCTCTGGTAGAGTTACTTTAGATTTTCTACTCACATCAGGTTGGGATCAGGTACTTATTAAACAAGTCGATTTCTTAGCATCTGTCTAAAAGGAGAAGGAGCTTGATAGAATGACCTTTTCTAGTACCATGTGCCATATAGTTCGGTTTCAGGGATATTTCAGTTATTTATAAAATTATTTTCTTAAGGAAGGTTTAGAAAAATCTGGCCAATTGATCAAACCTTTACAGAATTTTCATATATTTCACCATGTCATGTTTCCATAGTAAATGTTAGTACACCAAAGAAGTACAGTATGATGATGATCAAATTTCTAATCTGATTTTACTGATTTCTTTCTGTACCTGGAGAATTTGCACTGCTCTTTCAAATATTCTGAAATCACAATTGCCTTTTTCTTAAATGGTTTTTCCTCTGTTCACAATACAGTGCACATGTGCACACGTGAGCTTTAGAGATGAGCATCATCCGTGGCTCTGGCCTTGCTGCGATCCCTTTCTCCTGTCCTCCAGCACAAGCCTGGCATGTTTCCAGCCAGCCAGGCTGCGAATTCAGACTGGAGTTACTGTGTGGGATTTGGCTTCTCTGGAGTAGTTCTTGTTTTCTTTTTAAAGGTTTTTATAAAATTTATTTATTATTGTTGTTGTTGTTATTTTTGGAGAAGTTTTTGCTATAGGGTGCATGTGCTCGCCAGACAGACAGAGAGACAGAGAGACAGAAAACAAGAAATCACCCCCCAGAGGGGATGGCCACGTCGCAATCTCTTCTCCATTCTCCTCTTGGGATCTTGGGCACGCACGCACACGCACCTGGCCTAAGTTTTAAGCTACTGAGTCCGGGACGTGAACCGCGGTCGACTACATGGGAGCCCAGCGACATAGCCATTACGCTAACTGCTGGTCCCTATTATTGTTATTATTTTAAAATATGCCATAGGGCATGTGTTGTCACCAAAGAGAATCAGTGAGGACTGGAATTGGTAGGGTGGGGAGAGTGAGAGAGCAAGCCGCCTGGTCCAGAATATGAACCGTGGTTGGCCATGTGTGAGTTAAATGCCTTAACCACCATGCTACCTGCTAGCCCTCTGGTTCTTTATTTCTGCTCTATGGAGCTGACCCACCATTTTGTTTTTTACTTTGGAAAAATGAGTTCCTTTTCTAATATTTTGGTAATTAGGCTTTTCTTTGGCCTAAAATCAGAAGACAGACTTGATCACTTAAAAATTAAAATGCATGGGGGTCCAGCAGATGGCATGGTGGTTAAGCTGCTGGATCCTACCTAGCCAACTCTGTAGTTTGAGTCCTGGACCCAGCAGCTTGAGAAACATGCTGGGCATGTATGTGTGTGTGCCCAAAATCCCAACAGAGAATGGAAGAGAAGGGATTGAGGCATTGCCATCCCTCCTGGGGCTGGGGTGGTGGTGGTGGTGGTGGTGGTGATTTCTCATTTTCCCTCTCTGTCTGTCTCGTCTTTGGAGAATGCACGTGCCTGATAGCAAAAAAACTAAAAAAAAAAAAAAAATTAAAAAAAAATTAAAGTATAGTTAGGTTTGAAATTAATGTCATTGATTACTGGTACAAACATTAGCATTCTTCCAGATTTTCTAGTAAAATAAAGAAAGCAATAACATTTATTTTCTGGCTTTATGGTATAGCATGGAAGTAACTGAGGGTTGAGAAGTCTAATCTAAGATGCATATTTACAACTACCATTGAATTAGTATTACTCAGTGCAGTTACGTGCTTTGTGTTGTTTTAGAATTTGCATTTGACATGACACTTCTCTTCAAGATGTTTACTCTCCAGCAGGGAAAGAAAAAAACATGAAAAACAGCTAACTATTGAAGGCCATGCAGCTTATATAATGGAAATTCCACGTAGAAAGAATGTGAGGGTTGAAGTACTTAGAGGAGGATTTTATCTGTGGTGTCGATGCAGATATATGTTGGACAAAAGGGATAGCATTGTTGGTATGAAGGTAACGTGAGTGGAAGCCTGCAGACAGATTAGTACAATATTTGTGTTTCTGGAGTTGTGAAATTACCTAACCCATTCATTGACATTTCAGAGGCGTACCTTAGTTTGAGTAAGGTCAGTTAGGAGGAGGTGGATTTCGAGAGAGATCATTGAAACAAAGCAGGTGAATTTTTTTGTTTGTTTTCTTTTCTTTCAATCCATAGGGAGAACAAATTGGAGGGGGACAAGACTTGCATGAGTGAGGACAGTTGGAAGAATCATCAAGTAACTGACTAAGGTGAAACAAGTATTGAAAAATAACTTTTCCCGTCATATACTAAGAACAAGCATTTATGAAAGTATTGTTTACTGATACAGTCCTTTCTTAAGATACTTGTTTTTCAAAAGTATTTCAAGTTTTGAACTTGAACTTTAAAAAATCAGTAGCATGTGATAGACTATTATCTATTTTGTGACAGTTTGCTGGTTTCTTGAGCTGTTCTTTAAGCTGCTTGGTTTGGGACTCGCATCCAGCACCTTAACCACCATGCCATCTGCTGGCCCTCCATATATATTTTTTAAAGATTTATTTTATTTATTGTTATTTTTAATTTGATGAGAGAGAGAGAGTGAAAGGGAAAGTGAGAAAGCAAGCCACCAGGTCCAGGACTTGAACTGTGGTCCGCCATGTGGGAGTGTCTAATGCCCTTAACCACTAGGCCACCTGCTGTGATAATTTTTAGAGGGAGTGTGAATTTCCTTTTCATTATTTGCATTGTTTCACCATTAGTTCTAGATAAAAATATTTTCTCTCTTGGTTGTAAGAACACTGCATTTGGAGGTGTATTGGGGATAGAGAGGATTTGATTTGATTCTTCTGTCTTTTAGGGTTATTCTGAGTGGCTGGCTGAACAAGGGTTGTTTCTGTCCTACTCTTAGTTTTCATTCTAGTTCCCAGTAGAAGTATCTCAAAATACAATTTCTGTCTGAGAGGCACAAAGGTTAGTTATAGAACAGAGTTGGGAGATCTGTTTTCTTCTTGATTTTGAGATATCAAAACAAAAACTAAAAGAAGACAAAATCTGACTCTTATGTCACATGCTTTGGGATGAGGTAATGCACTTGAACACTTTTTTAAAAAATTGAAATACAGTTGCCATTAAGTACATATGTAGTTGAATGAATTTTTATATATGTATACAGCAGTATATGAATACATTATAACCACAAATCAGATCAAAATAGAGAACATTTTCATCCCCCCAGAAAATCCCCTTATGCCCCTTTCCGGTCAATACTCATTTTCTGAATCGAATGCTTTATTATTCATATTATTCATATTCAGAAACAATGAAACAAATCTTGAGATCTTTTGCTTCACTAAAAATGAATCTTGAACTCTGTGGTAATAAAGTCTGATCCATAGAGTAAGGGCTTCAACCTTTAGAAATAGATAGGGTATAATTGTGTTAAAATGCCTTTTTTTTTTTTTTTTTTTTTTCAGAGAGGGAGAAACAGAGAAAGAGGAGAAAGCCTCCTATGGGCGTGGTTGCAATCCCTTCTCCATTTTCCCCTCCTTTTTTTGGGATTTTGGGCATTCGTACACACACGACCTGGTGCATCTTTTATTTTATTTTATTTTTAAATTTTATTTGTTGTTAACATCCTTTATCAAATTTAACCAGAGAGAGAGAAAGGGAAAGTGAAAAGGCAAGCCTCCAGGTGTAGGACTCGAGCCATAGTCAGCCGTGTGGGAGTCCAGCGTCACAACCACGATGTCACCTGCTGGCCCCATGGCCTAGTTTTTAAGCCGCAGGGTCTGACACTCATGAAATCCAGTTGCCTTAACCATCAGGCCATGGGTCCGGCCCCTAGAATGTTTTTTAAATAAAATCCCAATCCAGGTTGCAGAAGTAGTTTTACATCAATAAAATGGCAGTTCTGTTTACCAGCATGTGTTGTTTCTGCATATTACTTTTTTTTTATTTGAGAGACTTTTTACTATAGGGCACATGCACTCACTGGAGAGACAGAGAGAGACAGACAGAAAGCGAGAAATCACTCCCCCCCCGGGGGGGGCATGCCACAATCCCTTCTCCTCCAGTCTCCTCTCGGGATCTTAGGCACACACGCACATGCGCTGGCATCAGTTTTAAGCTACCAGGTCCAGGACTCAAACCATGGTTGACTACATGGGAGTCTAGTGACATAACCACATTACGCCTGCTGGTCCTTCTGCATATACTTCTTCCTGAAAATTTTGGGGTATGTGAAAGTACAGTTATTTGGAAAATCGTGTGTGAATAGGGAGTGGAAAGTGTGTGGTTCAGTGAGTGATGAGCTTGTTTCAGGTTGCATTTTAGTTGTCCTCCTACCTGTGCCGTTGTGTGAACCTGCAAATGAGACCTAACTTCATTTCCAGACGGTATTTTTTTAAATAATTATTTTATTTAACTTTATTTATTTATTTATTTTAACTTGAGAGGGACAGAGTTGGGGGGAGGGGTGTGGGTTCGCCTTAAAGTCCCAGGCAACCAACCTGGAGTCCAAGGAGGAAGGATGGTGGGGATACGTGGAGTTGCGGTAGGGTCGGGCCTGCAGCCTCAGTCCGCCTGGGGTCCGGAACTGCTGGCCGGCTCGATCCGGGTTTCGGGTGGGGAGGGGTGTGGGTTCGCCTTAAAGTCCCAGGCAACCAACCTGGAGTCCAAGGAGGAAGGATGGTGGGGATACGTGGAGTTGCGGTAGGGTCGGGCCTGCAGCCTCAGTCCGCCTGGGGTCCGGAACTGCTGGCCGGCTCGATCCGGGTTTCGGGTGGGGAGGGGTGTGGGTTCGCCTTAAAGTCCCAGGCAACCAACCTGGAGTCCAAGGAGGAAGGATGGTGGGGATACGTGGAGTTGCGGTAGGGTCGGGCCTGCAGCCTCAGTCCGCCTGGGGTCCGGAACTGCTGGCCGGCTCGATCCGGGTTTCGGGTGGGGAGGGGTGTGGGTTCGCCTTAAAGTCCCAGGCAACCAACCTGGAGTCCAAGGAGGAAGGATGGTGGGGATACGTGGAGTTGCGGTAGGGTCGGGCCTGCAGCCTCAGTCCGCCTGGGGTCCGGAACTGCTGGCCGGCTCGATCCGGGTTTCGGGTGGGGAGGGGTGTGGGTTCGCCTTAAAGTCCCAGGCAACCAACCTGGAGTCCAAGGAGGAAGGATGGTGGGGATACGTGGAGTTGCGGTAGGGTCGGGCCTGCAGCCTCAGTCCGCCTGGGGTCCGGAACTGCTGGCCGGCTCGATCCGGGTTTCGGGTGGGGAGGGGTGTGGGTTCGCCTTAAAGTCCCAGGCAACCAACCTGGAGTCCAAGGAGGAAGGATGGTGGGGATACGTGGAGTTGCGGTAGGGTCGGGCCTGCAGCCTCAGTCCGCCTGGGGTCCGGACCTTGAACACTTTTTTAAAAAATTGAAATACAGTTGCCATTAAGTACATATGTAGTTGAATGAATTTTTATATATGTATACAGCAGTATATGAATACATTATAACCACAAATCAGATCAAAATAGAGAACATTTTCATCCCCCCAGAAAATCCCCTTATGCCCCTTTCCGGTCAATACTCATTTTCTGAATCGAATGCCTTATTATTCATATTATTCATATTCAGCAACAGGACAAAGACACCTAGAGCCCCACAGACTCAGTCTGTGGCTTCTAGCGCCCTGCCTGAAAGGGACTCAATAACAGGGACCAGGGTTTCAACTGTATGTAATGTTAGGTTTGCCTTTTTTTTTTTAAAAGCCTTTTTTTTTTTTTTTTTTTTTTGGCTAGAGGGCTCATGCACCCACCACTCACCAGAGAGGGAGAAACAGAGAAAGAGGAGAAAGCCTCCTATGGGCGTGGTTGCAATCCCTTCTCCATTTTCCCCTCCTTTTTTTGGGATTTTGGGCATTCGTACACACACGACCTGGTGCATCTTTTATTTTATTTTATTTTTAAATTTTATTTGTTGTTAACATCCTTTATCAAATTTAACCAGAGAGAGAGAAAGGGAAAGTGAAAAGGCAAGCCTCCAGGTGTAGGACTCGAGCCATAGTCAGCCGTGTGGGAGTCCAGCGTCCCAACCACGATGTCACCTGCTGGCCCCATGGCCTAGTTTTTAAGCCGCAGGGTCTGACACTCATGAAATCCAGTTGCCTTAACCATCAGGCCATGGGTCCGGCCCCTAGAATGTTTTTTAAATAAAATCCCAATCCAGGTTGCAGAAGTAGTTTTACATCAATAAAATGGCAGTTCTGTTTACCAGCATGTGTTGTTTCTGCATATACTTTTTTTTTTATTTGAGAGACTTTTTACTATAGGGCACATGCACTCACTGGAGAGACAGAGAGAGACAGACAGAAAGCGAGAAATCACTCCCCCCCCCGGGGGGGGGCATGCCACAATCCCTTCTCCTCCAGTCTCCTCTCGGGATCTTAGGCACACACGCACGTGCGCTGGCATGAGTTTTAAGCCACCAGGTCCAGGACTCAAACCATGGTTGACTACATGGGAGTCTAGTGACATAACCACATTACGCCTGCTGGTCCTTCTGCATATACTTCTTCCTGAAAATTTTGGGGTATGTGAAAGTACAGTTATTTGGAAAATCGTGTGTGAATAGGGAGTGGAAAGTGTGTGGTTCAGTGAGTGATGAGCTTGTTTCAGGTTGCATTTTAGTTGTCCTCCTACCTGTGCCGTTGTGTGAACCTGCAAATGAGACCTAACTTCATTTCCAGACGGTATTTTTTTAAATAATTATTTTATTTAACTTTATTTATTTATTTATTTTAACTTGAGAGGGACAGAGTTGGGTAGGGAAAGTGAGAAAGCAGGCCTCCAAGTCCACGACTCATATCATGGTCGGCCATGTGGAGTCCAGCATGCTTAACCACCATGCCACCTGCTGGCCCCATTCCCAGCTGATATTTATTCAACACCTTTTGGTCTGAGACACTGTGTATTTGCATCTTTATGAAGTTTCGTGGTGCTATTTTAGCCCATTCCTTACTTCAGCTATTTGTTGTGTTGTTTCTTTTATTTAATTTTTTTTTTTTTTTGGAGAGGTTTTTTTGCTATAGGGCGTATGTGTTCGCCAGAAAGACAGAGAGAGAGACAGAGAGACAGAAAGCAGGAAATCACCCCCCAGAGGGGATGGCCACGCTGCAATCCCTTCTTCTCCAATTCTCCTCTCAGGATCTTGGGCACGCATGCACACACGCCCGGTGTGAGTTTAAGTCACCAGGTCCAGGACTCGAACCCTGGGTCGACTACGTGGGAGTCCAGCGACATAGCCATTACGCTAACTGCTGGTCCCTATTTTTCTTTTTGCCAGAGGGCACAACTGCTAGCTAGAGAAAGAGAGAAAGCACCTCCCCTCCACCATGGGGTGTGTTTACACCCACTGTGTCCCTTTTCCTACATTTCTCTATCCCAGCAGGATTTGGGGCACACATGCACATGGACCTGGTGTATTTTTCAAGCCAGCAAGGATGGAATTAGAACCGCGATCGGCCTTGTGGGAACCAGCTCCATATACACAGTGCTTTACTGAAGCACTGTTGGACTGGGCCTCGATTCTTACTTTTATTTTTTTTCAGATTTTTGCCATAGGGTGCATGCACTCACAAGAGAGGGAAAGGAAAAGTGAGAAGTCACCCCTGCCTTGGGGTGGGGCATAGTTATGCTGTTATCCCTTCTCCATTCTTCTCTTGGGATTTTGGGCACGCATGCATTTGTGCCGCCATCAGGTCCAGGGCCTGAACTGCAGAGTTATCCTTGAGGGATCGATCCATAAGGTGGCTTTGTGAGTGCCTTGACTACCTTGCCGTCTGCTGGCCTGCCAACACCTGGAAGTCGTTGCAGTGCAATTCTGTATCGTTAGGAGCTAGCATAGCAGGTTAAGGGCAGTCTCCAACAGGACTTCCCTTTTCAAATGCCAGCCGGAAGTGTAGGGATTCCCAGGCTACTGCACTTTTGACCAACTGGCCGTAAATTCATTTCCCTCAAGCTACTCTGATTCACTGATTTGTTAGAATGACTCACAGAACTCAGGAAAGTACTGTACTTACAATTACAGGCTTTTAAAAAAGTTAGTTTCATGGGAAGGGGAGAGAGAAGCACACAAGCTGGCAGGTACCCTTGACAGGGTCTTCCCGCCTGCCACCTAACCAGCCAGAATCATAGGGACATGTGGGCCTCCTGGCACATTTGGGTCAACCTGGGATTTGAACATGGGCTTCCCATGTAGCTCCAACATCACTTAGTGGTGCCCTACCGTGTATGTCATTGTGACTGGGTCAATTACAATTTTATTATCCTACTTCTCACTAACATTTTATAAAAGCCTTTTGATTTTGAAATGGTTATAGTTTTATAGACAATTGCAAAAATAGTACAGTGTCTCTCAAGACCTTCCCCTGGCTTCCCCCAGTGGTGGCATCTTTGTAGTATAATATCAAAACCAGGAATCAGTTTAATACTGTTAACTAGGCTAGAGACTATATTCAGTTTTCCCCATTTTTTAAAATATGATCTTGTGTGTGCATATGTAACTCTGTGCAGTTAGATCTTACGTAAAGATCTGCGTAACTTCCATCGTCACCATAATATAGAGCAGTTCTGTCCCCACAGAGGAGTTTCCTTGTACTACCCTTTGAGTATTCCTGTCCCCACCACTGTCCTTGTCCCATCTCCTGGTACCAATAATCTGTTCTCTATCTCTGTAGTTTTGTTATTATTTTGGTCACAGGGCGCTTACCCAAGACAGAGAGGACACAGAGGGAGGGAAAGTGAGGAATGACCCCCTGGGCATTATTGCTGTGCCATAATCCCTTCCCCTTCATTCTCATTCTCCCGGAATTGTAAGCACACATGCACACATGCCCAGTGATTTTCAAGGGCGTGGGCCTGGGACTCAAACTGAATAGTCAGCCATATGGGATCTAGCCACCTTAATCAACATGCCCCTGGCTGGCTTGAAGAAATAAATTTTTTTTCTTTTCTTTTCTTTCTTTTTTTTTTTTTTTTTGCTGTAGGGCATGTGCGCTTACCAGAGAGAGAGAGACAGAGAGACAGAGGGACAAAAAGCAAGAGCTCACCCTCGGGGGATGGCGACACTGCAGTCTCCTTTCGGGATTTTGGGCATGCACGCACACGCATTACCTGGCATGAGTTTTAAGCTGCTGGGACTGGGACTTGAACTGCAGACAACTACGTAGGAGTCCAGAGACATAAACCTTATGACATCTGCTAGTCCCAGAAATAAATGGTTTTGTCTTTTTTTTTTAAATAATTATTTTATTTAACTTTATTAATTAATATTTGTTTTAATTTGACCAGCAAAAGACAGAGAGAGAGAAAGAGAAAGAGAGAAAGCAGGATGCCAGGTCTAAGACTTGAACCATAGTCAACCACATGGGAGTCCAGCATCTTTTTTTTTTTTTTTTTGGAGAGGTTTTTGCTATAGGGCGCATGCGCTCGCCAGACAGACAGAAAGTGAGAAATCACCCCTCGGGGGAATGGCCACGCCGCAATCCCTTCTCCTCCATTCTCCTCTGGGGATCTTGGGCATGCACGCACACGTGCCTGGCATGTGTTTAAGCCGCCGGTCCGGGACTCAAACCATGTTCGACTATGTGGGAGTCCAGCGACATAACCATTACGCTAACGGCTGGTCCCGGAGTCCAGCATCTTTAAACCCCATGCCACCTGTTGGCCTCAGAAATAAATGTTTTAAAAAATATTAAAGTAAGGCCAGCAGCCCTAAACCATTTTACATTTCTACCTGTGAGAAACCAATAATATTTTTTTATTGCTTGTTCAAAAAATAATTTTTTTTTAAAGATAGAACCTCACTTTTTTGGACCAGCCTCATAGCTCAGTGATTAAGTGTTGATGTTGGAAGCTCAGTTTGAATCTTGTCCCTGGAGTCTTGAAAAACATGTTTCGTGTTGAGAAAGACAAATGGAGGAAAAAAGATTGCAGTATGACCAAACGCTGTTGAGGGATGCTTTCTCTCTCTCTCTCTCTCTCTCTCTGGTGAGTGTACACTCCCTCTCTCTGGGACATGTGATATCTGGCAATAAAAATATATATATATATTGCTGTGTCACAGTCTTCCTTCCATAGTCTCCCAGCTGGGGTTATAGATATGTGTCACCATGCCTGGCCCTTTTCTAAAAAAATGTCTTACTATGTTGCAGACCAGCCTCAAGTCTGATCCTTATGCCTTCACCTCCCAAATGGGATATACTCCACCACTATACCCAGCCTTGGGTTAGACTGGGAATCAGATCCAGGTTTCACATGTGGTCCTAGCTTGTGGAGCACAGCACCTTAGCAGCTTACACCACTGTGACTGCGCCATGCTTGCTCATTTACAGTATTTATTTTCTATAAGATGTGGTAGATGTCAAAAATGTAAAATATTTATTTAAGGAAATTTATAAAATGAAAGCTCTGTGCATTGACATAATTATTTTAGGAGAGTATGCGATTACTTGTAGGAGAATAAAATTAGTTGTTCTAGATTATTTGCTTTGGCAGTTTTTTATTGATCTCCTTTGAAGAAACTAATGCTTTGAAGAATAAGGTGGGTTCGTTAGTAAACTTGCTTGCCAAGTTTTGACTGTTTGAATCTGAAGAACGACTATTTCTTTTTCTTTAACTATTTTTTTCTCTAAAAGTGTTTATCATTTCCTATGTTGTTCTTTTCTGATACTACACCTTCCGTTTGTAATAAGATCTTACATTTTCTTTCATTTGCCTTTTTATTTTGTTATGAGTTATAATGTCCACTGTTTTTGTGACTTCAAATTACTGAGAACCAATTGCTCACCATCAGAATAGGCAATTCCCCTAAGCAACTATATCCATACTCAGGCTTTAGAATGGCCATTGTGCATTAATAGCATGGAGTTCTTTTGAGGCCAAGGAAGCCATCCAAGAGTTTTGTGAATAAGGCTGAGAATTGACCTTGCCAGAATTCATGGGGAAGATATCTGTCTTTTTTTTGTGGGTGGAAGAGTTTTTTATCCGTTGCCCTGATTTCTTCTCCTTTTCCTACTGAGTGTTTATTTTAAAATTTCTTAAGTTGCTAGACATTTTTAACTTTTTCTTTTTTCCTTTTATGAATTGTTATTTACATTTAATCGTTGTACATCTCTATAGCACACAAGACGTGTTTTAAGACATGCATGCAGTAAGTGATAAGATGTATCAAGGATATTACCATAAACATAATTTTCTTTTTGTTTTTTTTGAGAGTTTTTTTTTTTCTTTTTTGCTACAGGGTGTGTGCACTCACCAGAGATAGAGACAGAGACAGAAAGTGAGAAGTAACCCCCTAGGGGGGATGGCCACGCCACAATCCCTTCTCCTTCATTCTTCTCTCGGGATCTTAGGCACGCACTCACACGCGCCTGGCATGAGTTTAAACCACCGGGTCTGGGACTCGAACCGTGATCAACTACATGGGAGTCCAGTGACATAGCCATTATGCCAACTGCTGGTCTCAAGATACTGGAGATCTTGAGACTTAAGACTTTCCCTTAGGAAACCCAAGTCCTAGGGGCAGAGTGGCCATGTGTGCTACATCACTGTGCCTTTAGGAAAATGTTTCCTTCTAAAGGAAAGCGGAAACCAAAACAGACATATTGAGGACTAGCCTTGCAGCACAGTGGTTAAGCGCAGTGCGCAGGGAGCTGGACTCCACATGGCCAACCATGGTTCAACTCCAGCCCCCGGCAGCTTGAAAAATGTGTCAGGTTCATGTGCATGCCTGCCCCAAGTCCCAAGGGGATGGAGAAATGGAGGAGAAGGGGTTGCAGTATGATCACGCCTCACTAGGTGTGGAATTTTATTTTATTTTACTTTTTAGAGATATTTTTGGTATAGGGTGTATGCACTTGCAGGAGAGACAGAGAGAAAGCAAGAAATCACTCCACAGGGGAGATGGCTACACTGCAAATCCTTCTCCCCCTGGGATATATAAATATATATATTTAAAGAATTATTTATCTAATTCTATTGTTACTTATTATTTTTTAATTTGACCAGACAGAAACAGAGAGAGAGAGGAGAAGGAAAAGTGAGAAAGCAAGCTGCCAGGTCTGGGACTTGAACAATGGTCGGCCATGAGGGAATCTAGCGTCCCCAACCACCATGCCACCTGTCTGCCCCAACAATCTTATAAGATTGAGTTTTTTCCCTGAGCCCCTTTCATCCCTCCTCTACTATCCACTCCTTTCCCATAGTTTTTGGTATCTACACTTGTCCTCCCTACTATTACATCTTTGGATCTTTCAATTTCTGCCATGGAGACATTCGGAATATATTAAACAGAGATTGAAAGAGATTTTAACTTTTTAAAATGTTATCTTTTATGTTGTGTTTTATCCTTTATGTTATGTTTTATTTTGGAATAAGTTAAGTAAAAAGTTTGGATGTCAAGATAAACCAGGGAGGAACCAACAGGTAGCATGGTGTTTAAGGCACTTGACTCACACGTATTTGACTGTGGTTCTAGTCCTGTGGCTTGCCTGCTCACTTTCTCTTTCTTCCTCTCTCTGGTGAGCACATATACCCTATAGCAAACTTAAAAGAATAGTAAAAATAGTAAGTAAAATAAATAAATATCTGTTAAAAAAAAGACAAGCCAGGGATTTGGCTTTGTTTTGGGACTTGGCAGTGAGATGTAAAAACAAACAAACAAATAAAAGACTACAAGTAGTTTTGTGATGAAAACTGCAATAAAACAGATTTAGATTGCACTGGATTTTGAATTTTTGATGGTTTCTTCATGAAAACAAGCCACTTGAAGGCTTATTGTAAATAAATTATCTCAGTATCTTAGTCTGTTTTTGCATTTCTAACAGAAATACCTGAGCCTGGGTGATTTTATAAAGAAAATAGGGGTTTATTTTACCAAGTCTCGATTCTGTCAGTTGGAAAGTTTAAAAACCTAGGCCTGCAGCAGGCCGATGGAAGCACAGAGAATGGTGGATGCATATGGTAACTAGCACTTGGGAGAACTAACCCATTCTCAGGAGAGCTAGGATCACTGGGTCTTGTGAGATATGTCATTAATCTAGTCATAAAGTGTTGCCTCCACAATGCAGTCACGAAAAACCAGTCACCACTGGCTTTATTGCCTCCCAACATTACATTCTAATACATGAAACTTTGGGGGACAGATCATGACTCAAACCATAATACCCAGCTAACGGAATGACCTTGCTAAAGGAAGTTAAACCTAGTAAGATCATGATGGTAGGAGCTTGACCTGCTGTCAGTTCCGTGATTGCTGGCAGCTGAATTTTGACTTAGGCAGTTTCTGGTACATTTGCTTATTCCTGAACATGGTTCATGACTTTATTCATTTGCACAACACTTTTTTATTGAGCTACATAAGTACTGGGGATATAATGTGGAACAAAAACTGATGGGATACTTTTCCCCATGAAACTCTTAGGGTCTGGGGAAGAATGTTAATTTTAATGTTAAATTGCAATTATGACAATAGTGTAAGAGTAGATATTGGGTAGTTCTTGTATTAGTGAGATTTGACCAGGCCAGATCATGACCAAGTCATGATCTTTGAGGTGTGAGCTAAAGGAGTAGATACTGCCTTGGTAAAGAGAGGTGGGGTGGTTGTCTAGACAGAGGAAACAGCAGGCACAAAGACCCTGTGGTAAAAGGGACAATGGGGAAATGAGGAACCCAGTTAAAGTTAGCTTGGTCTGAACAGTGAGAACTAGATGGAGAAAGAAAATGGTTTTAGGTGGAGAGATAGGCCTGTCCTTGCCAGGTTTTATAGGTTATGTTAAGATACTTTTGTCTTCATCCTAAGATGAAAGAGGTGCCATTAAAAGATTTTAAGCAAGAAAAAACATAGGGTTTGCTTTTTTTATAACACTTGACTGCGAGGTGGAGAGTGGATTTCGGATGTTCCAGAGTGGAGATAGAGGTACTGGTTAGGAATTTAGTCTGGTTGTCCAGGTGAGAGATGATGGTGGCTTACTTAGATAAGAGTAGTGTTGGTAGAGAGGATAGAAAGAAATGAATTCAGGAATATCTAGGAAGCAAAGGCAACAGAGTTTCCTGATGAGCAGAATATGAAGAGAGGAAAAGAAGACTTCTAGGATTCTGGCTTATGCAACTTATTACTCTTCACTGAGAAAAGGAATACTGAAAGAAGACAGTTTTTTTTTTTTTTTTTTTTTTTGAAGTCAAACTCCTCCACCCCTGCAGCAGCTGTTGGTTTTAATCTTCATCTCCCTTATGATAAGGGACGTTGAGCATTTTTTCAGATGGCCACGCCGCAATCCCTTCTCCTCCATTCTCCTCTCGGGATCTTGGGCATGCACGCACACGCGCCCGGCGTGAGTTTAAGCCACTGGTTCCGGGACGCGAACCACAGTCGACTACATGGGAGTCCAGCGACATAGCCATTACGCTAACTGCTGGTCCCAGAAGACAGATTTTTTTAATGGGAAGATCAGAGTTAAGTTTTAGTTATCTTGATCTTGAGGTCCTTTAGTGACGGCCAAAAAGAGATGTCTTAGTGAAGGAGAGAGCATGTTGCTTAGATTTAGATTCAGCCTCGTATTTTGGTTAGTTTGATTTTATTTTGTTCTTAAGATATATGTTAATACATGTGTGGGAATTGCTTTCCCATAGTAGTTTGCTTACAGGTACGTTCCCTATCCTTTAGATTTTTATATTTGTTGGTATTTACTATGGTTTTAAATGAAGAGTAGGGGAGAGGCAAGGGACAGGCCTTCAGAATAAGACTACCTCCATGCCTCCTGAGAACTAGTGATTTCAGGGAAAAAAGAGAAATGAAGATTTTCTACTGATAATTCAGCCTCCAGCCCCCCGAATTCAAGTGGAGAGGCAAGGGGCAGGCCTTCAGAAGGAGACTTCTCCATGGCTCCTGAGAACCTAGTGCTTTCAGGGAAAAAAGGAGAAATGAAGATTTTCTACTGATAATTCAGCCTTCAGCCCCCAAACTCGAGTAGTAGGGAGCCCCTGTAGCTTTCTCTCTGTCTCTGTCTCTCTCCTCTGTCTCTGTCTTCTCATATTTTTGTAATTTTTCCTTTTTAATTTTTTTTTTTTTTTATTAATACTTTCCTCTGTCAACCCCTGAGCCAACCACTTTTCCCAGGCTGCCTGGGGAGGTATAGGAAAAGGGACACGCAGGGCAGACAAGACATGGGGAATAAAACTATGGAGGTGGAGACGACTCCATCACATGGCGAAGAAGATGAGAAAGGCCACCATCAGGCAAAAAAAACCCATGGCCTCCGAGAGGGCAAAGCCCAGAATGGCATAGAAGAGCTGTTGCTTCAGAGAAGAGTTTCTGGCATAACCAATGATCAGGCTTCCAAACACAGTCCCACTCCCGGCCCCAGAGCCAGCCACCCCAACCATGGCAGGCCCCGCCCCAACGCACTTGGCTGCCGGTCAATGTCCCTTGAAATTGTGCTGGTTTGGAAGCTGCGGCAAGGGACAAGTGAGGTCTGGTGACGTGAGACTGCCAAGCAGCTGAAACTCTCATCTGTCAGTGTCTCTGGAGGTTTCAGCAACACAGCAGATAGTGGTCGACTCAGCAGCTGAGAGGTGCCCTTGAGGAGAGGGGTAGAAACCAGCCTGGAGCAGGTATACATTTTCAGGGGGTGAGAGGCTGTGGCAGGAGAGCTGCTCCCAGTGCAGAGAAGAGAGACTTCTTTTTAAAATTTTTTAAGGTAAAGTATTCTCTTGGCTTTCAGCCCCTCCTTTATCTTGCTAATAATCCCCTTTCCTTCGCCCATCTAGGAGAAGCAAAGATTTGGCCTTCAGAGGATTCCTCCATGGCTCCTGAGAACTAGTGATTTTGTGTGGAGTTTTTAATTTTTCGCTTTTTTTTAAAAAAATATTTTTTTGTTGTCTTCTTTTTCCCTTCTTTTTCTGTTTCTTTATTTTTTGTTTTTCTCCCTCCCACCCCTGTTTCCTTTTCTTTTTCTTTTATCTCATTACTCTGCTCCTCAATCTCCATTCACTGTGTTTCTAGATGGATCTAAGGGAACCTAGCCAAACTTCCATATACTATTAGAGTATTAACATATTAACATATTCCTCAATATCCACTGAATCTGCTGCACAAAGGGATAAAAGTGGATTGGCAAAGAGATTCCAGATCACCTCCTTCTGCACGCTCCTGAATGCTCAGATTGAACTTCCAAGAATTAGGAAGAAACACACCATCCATCAGATAACTAGAAATCACTACAGGCCCACAAGAAATATGGGAAATCATGAAAATACCTCTTCTCCCAGGGAAAAGAGTAACTCCTCTTCATCCACAGACAGCTCAATGGAAATCATGGAAATATCTGATAAAGAATTTAGAATGTTCATAATGACGAAGCTAACAGAGATGGAAGAGAAGAGAGACAATGAACTACAGAAGAGGCAGGGAAAAGGAGCTGACAAGTTTCAGGAGGTGAGGAAATTCTTGCAAGATCAAAAGAGGAAATACACACTATAAAAAAGAATCAAATGGACCTGTTAGAGATGAAGACTATAATACAAGTCAAAATCCCCCTTGAAAATATTAAAAGCAGATTACATCATACAGAAAATTGAATCTCAGATGTAGAAGAGAGAATCACTAGCCTAGAAAAATCCATCACAAAGACTGAGAAAGTTGCCCCCCAAAATGAGAATAATATACATGAAATACTAGATACCATCAGCCATCCAAACATCCAGATAATTGGCATCCCAGAATAAGAAGAGAGTCATAAGGGCATTAACAATCTATTCCATGAAATCCTGGGAGAAAACTTTCCAAACCTAGAGAGGCATTCAGAGATCCAGTTCTAAGAAATACAAAGGACCCCCAATAGAATCAACCCAAGAATATCTTCTCCAAGACACATTATAGCAAGATTGACCAAAACCACAGACAAAGACAGGATACTAAGACTGGCAAGAGAGAAACGTCAAGTTACCTACAAAGGATATCCCATCAGGCTGACAGTGAACCTCTCATCCGAAACAATGCGAGTGAGAAAGAATGGGAAAATGCATTCAAAGTGTTGAGTGAAAAAAACAATTTCAACCAAGAATACTATATCTGGCAAGATTATCCTTCATATGGGAAGAGAAGACAAGAACATTATTAGATAAATAAAACCTGAAAGAATTTACCAACACCAGACCACCTCTCCAAGAAGTTCTGCAGGGAGTGCTATACCAGGAAAATTAAATACAGTCACACAGAAAGAAGAGTTCAAAAACTAAGAAAATAGCCAACTTAATCGTAGGGACAAGTCTGGATTTGAATATTATACCCACAAATTTAATCAGGAAGATTGAACCACAACAGAAGATAAAGTACAGGATAGTGAACTGGTGAAACAGAATTTTTTGTAACTTTTGACTAAAATATTGCTGATTTTCTTCAAGGCTCTCTATTCCAGTTTTAAGGATTTTTGTCATGTCTTGAGCTGTCAGTAGGTTCATGTACCTACTATTTGAACAGAATCCTAACCTGTTTCCTGGCTTTAAGTTTTAAGCAAATTTCCTCATGGCCAACTTAATTGTAGGGACAAGTCTGGAGTTGAATATTATATCCCAGAATTTAATCAGGAAGATTGAACCACAATAGAAGATAGATTAAGTACATGAGACTGAACTGGTGATACAGCATTTTATGACTTTTGACTAAAACATTGCTGATTTTCTTCTAGGCTTTGTTTTCCGGTTTTAAGGATTTTTGTCCTGTCTTGAGCTGTCGATAGGTTCATGTACCTACTATTTGAACAGAATCCTAACCTGTTTCCCGGCTTTAAGTTTTAAGCAAAGTTCCTTAGCATTTCTTTGATTTATTAAAATTAAAACTGCTTTTTATGAAATTACCAGCTGAACTTGCTATTGAAAGTAGTTAGATATTTTAAGAAATTGTGTGATCAATAAAATGTGGGGGGGAAAGGAATGGAAAACAACTGTAGACACCAGAGAGAGTGTGGGAGGAGGATGGGAAAGGACAGAGGGTCAGAAATAGGGGTTAAAAAATTTATATAATATATGAAACTAGAAATGGAAAATTATTGACAATAATATACATGAGTAAGCCACTGTGCAGTATATTCTGGATGGGAAATCACATTTTGTATGCTGTGATGATGCTTAGGGAATGAATGTAAATTAATTAATTGAAAAAATGATTGAGGAAAAAAAACCTCATGGAAATACGTGTAATGGGAAAACTATGTATGAATTTCAAAAAGTTTTTGTACCAAAATAAATTCATACTATAATTGTAAAATAAAGAAAGAAAAGTAAATGAAGAGTAGGTTTTGGATAATAATTGTAGAATGGATTATTGAGTCTGTAAGTTTAAGGCTTCCCAGAAATGCTGTTTTCCTGCTCATGTTTCCTGAGTGTTGGGAAATAGTTAAAGCTGCATTATTAACTCATACTTGTAATACTTAGTAGCATACTCCCTTCACCAGCAGTCTTCTTCCTTCCTGTAAGTTTTCTGTTTTTATTCTAGAATTTTGTAAAATGTTAAAACTAAAATGACCTCATTGCTCAGAAGCATGTCATCCGATGTAGTCGATATGAACAGAAAATTAAAAATTAAAAACAAAATAGTTATTATTTGGAGAAAGGGACATATCCTGGAGCCAAAGGCTGGTGCTATGTAGGCCTGTGGGGTGTGCATGTTCAGAAGCTTTGCAATTGGTTGGCCTCGATCTGTCAAAACATGTTTGGACAACTCTGGCTGTGTACTGATTTATTTGTATGCTTTGGAGTGGTGATCCTGGGGATGAATGTGTGATGAGTATTGTTTGGAAAATTGTATAGATTGCTCTAGGAAAAAAAGGAAAACCCCAGAGAGACCCCACTATTGAACAGGTCTTGAGCTTACTCATTTAGTCTTTTGGAATGCTGTCCATTGATTAAGCCTTTGCCTGATCTCAGCAGCAAATGCCAATATTTTGGATGTAATATTTCATAGAGGGGATTATTTGTGTTAGACAATATGTGAGATTAATAATCTGTGTCTTAGGTCTGGGTATAAAATAATGTTTCTCCTGTTTTCAGGAACGCATAAAGAAAACAAAGGGATTTCTTTCTATTGGGTTGTTGGAAAAGTCATGACACATTTTTGTGTAGAAAAACATAGAAAAAATACGTCATGACTTTTCTGACAACCCAGTAGTTTCTTTTGACCCAGCTAAGAGAGTAGAGTGTTGTGCATATTTAGGCAATCAAAGCATTTGTTTAGTTGAATCATATGAAAGGACAGACAGAAGAAGAGGATGTTCCATATCTGAACATTGTGAGTAGGAGAACATAAATTGATGAGGTTTAGTACTGTGCCACTGTTTTTTCCTCAAAATTTAGACTGTTACAGATTTTGTATCCATTTTTTTAAAAAGAAATGCTCTCGAGCCAGCAGGTGGCGTGATGGTTGAGGCACTGGATTCCCACATGGCCAACAGAGGTTCAGGTCCTGGACCTGGCAGCTTGCTTTCTCACTTCTGTCTCTCTGTGTGTGTCTCTCTGATCAGATTAAAATAAATTAATAAAAATAAAAATGAAATAAATAATAAGGAAAGAAATGCACTCATTTCTGTAAAATACTAACAGTTTTTAAATGATACCTAACCTAAAATGTAGTTGAAATAAAGTTTACAGTCATGTAGTTCTTTTACTTTTATTTATTTATTTTTTTTGTGGAGCATTTTTTGCTATAGGGCGCATGCACCTGCCAGAAAGACAGAGACAGAGAGACAGAAAGTGAGGAATTACCCCCCGAGGGGATGGCCACCCCACAATCCCTTCTTCTCCATTCTCCTCTCGGGCTCTTGGGCATGCACGCACCCGTGCCCAGCCTGAGTTTAAGCCACTGGGTCCAAGACTCGAACCGCAGTTGACTACATGGGAGTTCAGCGACATAGCCATTACGCTAACCGCTGGTTCCCATGTAGTCCTTAATGGGTACATGCATATGGGCTGGCCCCACAGCTTAGTGGTTAAGGGGACTGGATCTCACATGGATGACCATGTGATTTGAACTTCTGACTTGGCAGCTTGAAAAAAAAATGCTGGGTGTGTGTATATGTGCACCCCAGATCCCAACAGGATGGAGAAATGGAGGAGAAAGGATTGTAGTGTGACCCTGCCCCACTGGGGAGTATTTTCTCCCTTTCTGTCTCTCTGGTGAGCATATGCATATATGCAGGTGTGTATATGTATGTATACACACATATATATGTGCAAATGTATGAAATATTGTATATAAATACATGCATTGAGTATAGTATTTCTTGAAATCTTATCTGTTAAATTGACTTTAGATCATGATGTACATGTTTAAGAGTAGTGGTAAGAAACAATTAGCAGCTAACACTTAACTGAGTGTTTACTTGGTGTATTAAGTGCTTTTCATGCATACATTGTCTTACTCTTTACCATAACACTATGGGATGGGTAATATTTTTATCTCCACTTTAAAGATCAAATTAAGTAATTTGCTCAAAGGCCTGTAATTAGCAGGTGAGGGAGCCCTAAGAACAGAATGTTTCATTGATAGAGGAGGAAGCCAGGTCATTAGAGGAAGGAGGCTGGAGAGCGATAGGAACAGAGGTAAGCCTGAAATAATCCTTTATGAGAGTGGGAGAGTGGATAGACTAGAGAAATGCAGTGAGATTACAGAATAGCATCAAATTCCCATTTAAGGTTAGTAGACATGAATATAAAGTGTTATTGGTCACCATGGATGTGTTTTTTTTTTTTTTTTTTTTTCTTGTTGCTTTCATGGCATAGATGTGTGGTTTCTCCCTTGTTGCTTTCAACTACAAGTATCTGTCAATCCTTTGAAAAAAGGAGGAGAAGGTGACTAAGGAAGTTGAGGGTGTTCGTAAGAGAATGTTTCTAACAACAGACCATGGAATCTGAAGCCCAGAACAATGTTAGGGGAAAGTGTTGAATAGAATGGGAGTTATTTTTGTTCAGTGAATATCTACTCTTTATAACAAAGGGTGCTGGAATAATTGGACATTTGTGCACACAGAAACGAACCTCAACTCTTACTGTACTATACTCATACTATACAAAAAAAAAATCAACATCACTTGAACCATTTGCATAAATTTAAGAGAGAAAACCATAAAACTTCTGGGAGGAAATACAGGAAAAAATCTTCATTACCAGGAGTGTGTATGTTTGTGCCCAAAATCCCGAGAGGAGACTGGAGGAGGGGATTGCCACATGGTCATCTCCTTTGGGGGGCAATTTCTCACTTTCTGTGTCTCAATCTCTCTGTCTCTCTGGTGAGAGTGCATTTGCCCTATAGCAAGTATCTCTCTCAAAGTAAAGAAAAAAAAAAGAAGAATATAAATGGATGCCAAGTAAGCACATGAAAAATGCTCAACATCATAAGTCATTAGGGACATGTAAATTCAGACCGAAATGACATACCACTGCACAGGCTCTTAACTGTACTGAATTGCCTATTTGCTAATAAGTCACCCATATCTAAGATTTTTGAAAAATGTTCCTCTTGGGGACCAGCAGGTGGCATGGTGGTTAAGATGCTGGACACTCCCACATGGCCAACGAGGGTTCGAGTCCTGGGTCTGGTGGCTTGCTTTCTCACTTCCTGTCTCTCTCACTCTCCCCCTCTGTCTCCCTCTGGTCAAACTAAAAAATAAAATGAATGAATAAATAAAATAAAATAAATAATTATTAAAAATAAAGAAAAAGAAGAATGTTCCTCTGAATGTTCATTAGCCCTACAGAATTAGTTTTACAAGGTAAAGAGACATAGACATTCCTAACTCTTATTGGAGAATTGCAATATATTATTGTTCTCGTCTTGAAAGTATTCTTGAGTAGGAGAGCCAATTTCTCATCATTGGGTATACTAGGTGACATTATAGATTCCTAAGCACTTTTGTGAGCATATGACTTAAAATAGATTTAAAATCAGGGAGTAAGTATGGAGAGCTTTAAAAAAAATGTAACGTGTGCTGCGTTGGCACAGCAGTTGCACGGTGACCTGCAATGGAAGCCACGTGGACAGTTGGGTTCAGTTCTCAGCTCAACTTGTGCAAGTTGGGCCCAATCCTGACTGACTTGGAGGTAGGGGGTGGAGTGGCAGCATAAGCTCCTATTTGAGGCAGCTTTTCTCTCATGAAATAAACATGAAATACAACCCAATTATCAACTCACTAATAATCCAACATGACCATGTTTCTTACCTTAACACAACACTGTATATTCTCCTGTGTGCTTATTCCTTCATGAATAAGACATTTAACATCTACTTGAACCACAGTGTTGTAACCACCTACTGTTCTTTGTAATTACCATAAGGTCTTTGGCTATATTTTCTGCATATAGTAAACACAAAGAAATTGAATAAAATGATATGAGTTCTTCAAAGTAGTAAATGTCTATTGAACTTGATTATATCTTTGTCATTTTGTTTCAACTCCTGGATTTTTTTTATCTATACACTTGATCAGTATTGTCTTATAAAACAAGGTCAAGGGAAAGATTTGCGTGTGAGTGACCGGACTTGGAAAAGATGTTGGTAAGTCCCAAATCCCCCTAGAAGATGGCTAGAGGGGAACCGGCAGTTAGCGTAATGGCTATGTCGCTGGATTCCCACATAGTCGACCGCGGTTCGCGTCCCGGACCTGGTGGCTTAAAACTCACGCTGGGCGTGTGTGCGTGTGTGCCCAAGATCCTGAGAGGAGAATGTAGGAGAAGGGATTGCAGCGTGTCCATCCCCCCTGGGGGGTGATTTCTCGCTTTCTCTCTCTGTCTGGCGAGCGCACGCACCCTATAGTGAAAATCTCTCCAAAAAAAAAAAAATATGGCTAGAAAGCCGTTGCTCTTTATGAAATAGAAACATGAGAAGAAATAATGATTTCAAGAATAGAATTATCGATACATAGCAAAGCATGAAGAATGTGTTACCTCTGAACCTATCTCACCTGCAGTGAAGGAGAAGCAGAAATAGAGATTTTTTTTTTTAATCTGGAAAACATGGCTAAGTTTTAGTTCTGTAACTTTGTGTTCCTCTGTTCACTATAGTAATATTTAAGGTTGGCTTCAGGGTAGTTGAACAAAATTTGATCTACTAAAGGCATATTGAAGTATAGTATACATTTATTGTATTTTTTTTCTTTTTTTTTTTTCCCCTGATGACAATCAGTGAATGCTTTATGGTATAAGAAATTAGGATTTTTAAAAGATAGACTTATTTAAAATTTAAAACATAAGTATATATTCCAGAAAGTATGTAGAGTCTGTTTTGATTTTTTTCTGGACTTTCAGTGATTTTAGTAGGAATTGCTATCAGTTGACTCATTCGTCTATTCTGCTGCTCAATTCCTTTGCTTTTCAAGGTTATCAGGAATTTCATTTTGATATTCCTTTCTGTGCTGGGTTCTCCCAAGGGAGTCCTTTGCAAAACAAAATTAGTGTGCATTGGTCACTATGTGGAAAAAATGATGAAAACCAGCTTTAAGTATATATGTTAAGTTTCTCGTACATGTGTTTCAGGAAGTGAGGCTTCGCCCAGGGTTTGTGCCTCCCCACACTAGGGTATGTGTTTACTTGCCAGGAACAGGCAGATGGGACCAGCATGATGATTATATCACTGGACTCCCACATACTCTACTGTGGTTTGAGTCCTGGACCCAGCGGCTTAAAGCTCATGCTGGGCGTGTGTTCGTGCATGCCCAAGATCCCGAGAAGAGAATTGAGGAGAAGGGATTGTGGTGTGGCCATCCCCCCTGGGGGGTGATTTCTTGCTTTCTGTCTCTCGGGTGTGCACACACCCTGGAGAAAAAATTCTCCCCCCCAAAAAAGCAAAAAAGAAACAGGCAGACAGAGGGGAAACCACCTCCCAATGTGTGTGGTCATGTTATAATCCCTTCCCTTCTATTTCTCCATCCTGTTCGGATTTTAGACACAAACCTGTTTTTCAGGCTGTCAGAGCTGGACTTAAATAGCATAGTTTTGGCCTGTGGGATCTGACTCTCTTAACGTCTAGGGCCAGCTCCCTGGGGGAAAACTCCCCTCCCTCCCCCAAAGAGTGCTTGTGCCAGAGACAGAAGTGTTAAAGGGCCAGCAGGGCTACCAGCAGTTAGTGTAATGGCTATGTTGCTGGACTCCCATGTAGTCGACCGTGGTTTGAGTCCCGGACCCAGTGGCTTAAACTCACGCCAGGTGCGTGTGCTTGCATGCCCAAGATCCCAAGAGGAGAATGGAGGAGAAGGGATTGTGGCGTGACCATCCCCCCTGGGGGGTGATTTCTCACTTTCTGTCTCTTTGCCTTTCTGGCCAGCACACGCACCCTATAGCAAAAAAAAAAAAAAAGGGCCAGCAGGTGGCCTTGCTGGCCTCCCATATGGTTGATCACAGTTTTAAGTCCTGGACCTGGTGGCTTGCTTTCTCACTCCCCTTCCCTTGTGGGTAGCAAGTGATAATAAATAAAAATAAATATTGGGTCAGTGGAAAAGTCATAATACATTTTTGCATAGAAAAACAGACATAGACATCATGACTTTTCTGATGATCTGATCTTTTTTTTAAGAAGAGCTGACATTACCTTTTTTAAAGAATTACTTATTTATTTCATTTTATTTGTTATTATTTATCTTTTAATTTGACCAGTGAGAGACATACAGAAAGGGAATGTAAGAAAGCAAGCCACCAGGTTCAATACTCGAACTGCGTTCGGCCATGTGGGAGTCCAACCCCTACATTACTTCTTTTATAAGACTTTGTTTCTCTTTGTTGTCCATTCTGACCGAGAACTAGTAGCTAGGACTGCAGGCTGTCACCTCCATGACTGACTTTTAGGGTGGGCCTGGAATTGAACCTAAACATTGGACCTACTGCATTCTTACTGGCTCAGGAGTTAAGTCAGAAAGCTAAGATAAAGGCTTCAGTTCTCTATCAGCTGCTGCCATAGGGCAGATTTTGGGATGCAGATCAAAAGGTGCAGGTGGTTTATAAGACCACGAGTGATTTCAGAACCAAGCCAGAACCACCCAGCACTTTCTTGTGCACACGCTTCAGGTTTGGTGAGAGGAGAGGGAAAAGGCAGGGAAGATAAGGCAAAAACTACCAGTGCAAACCCAAGATTTCATTTGCAGGTTCCTGAAAATGAAGTTTTGAAAAGTCACAGGGGTTGGCAGGAGGCAGGTGGGTTAAGATGTTGGACTTCCATGTGCTGATCACAGATCAAGTCCTGGACCTGGTGGCTTAAATCACATCAGGCGCAGGCGTGTGTTCATGCATGCCCAAAATCCCAGGAGGAAAAAAGATGAGGAATTGCAGTTTGGCCATTCTCCCTGGAAGACGGGTGATTTCTCTCTTTCCCGCTGATTTCTCTCTTTCTGTCTCTCTCTGTTTGTCTCTGGTGAACACACATGTCCTATGGCAAAAACCTAAAAAAGAAAAAAAAGATATTGGGTATTGTTGGTATTTAGCCTCTCATTTGTATGATATGCATAGGATTTGTTGGTTTCAGACATTTTAATTGTCTTTCCCAGTTTATTTAATGCAAACCTTATCTTTGTAGATGCCACAGAGTAGACCATACTCTGCATGTTTATTCTTCTATATTCACAGTCACTCTTTTTTTAAAAAAAAAATTATTTTTATTTAGTATCACCATTATTTTTTTGCTACCAGACACATGCACTCACCAGAAAGAGACAGAGAGAGAGAAAGAAAACAAGCCAGCAGGTCTGGGTCTTGAATTGTAGTCAGCCATGTGGGAATCTAGCATGTCAACCACCATGCCACATGCCGGCCCCCATTGTCACTCTTAAAATCATGGTAATGTTGGGACTGGCAGGTGGTGTGGTGGTTAAGGTGCTGGACTCCCACATGGCTGTGCACAGTTCAAAACTCGGACCTGGTGGCTTGCTCTCTCATTTTTTCTCTCTCTCTTTCGTTCATCAAATTAAATGAAAATGATAGCAAATAAAATTAAATAAATATTTTTTTAAAATTCATGGTAATGTTTCCATCTATATTACCATTTTCTAGATTTTTGTCGATTTTTTAGATTTCCACATTTTGTAGATTTTTAAAAAAATACTCTTTACTAGGCTAAAGGAATTTTGTTCGTAGTGTGCTGAGGGTATGTGGGACTGGAGTTGTTATTTTTGGAAGGCTTACAACTACAAATGAACTTTCATAAATTTTCAGGTATCTATTTCTTGTGTAATTTTGGTATTTTGTCAACTTTCAAATAATTGGTTTATTTCATCTAAGCTATCAAATTTAGGGTAATAGAACTGTGGTATTATCTTATTGTTACTGGTTTGTTTGTTTTAAATTGCCAGAAGGCACAGGTACTTGTCAGAGACAGAGAGAGAGAAAGCAGTCCCCAACAGGTTATGGTCAGGCTATAGTCCCTTCTCCTCCACTTCCATCCAGCCAGGATTTGGGGCATACACACACGTGCTCATCATGTTTTTCAAGCTGCTGGGGGCTGGAATTTGAACCTAGATTGGCTGTGTGGGATCCTGCTCCCTTAACACAGGCTGCCAGGCTGGCCCTTTTATTGTTTTAATGTCTGTTGTGTTGTGCTAATATTGATACATTTCCCAAGGCCTAAGCTTGGGTTATTGATTTTAGATCTTCTTTTCTAATATATGTATTTAAAATGATAAAAAAAATTTTCTAAGCATTGTTCTAGCTATACCCCCTAGATTTCAGTTTGTTGTTTTCTCTTTTCTTTTTTTCTTTTCAGTTTGTTACAGGGCACATGCTCATGCCAGAGACAGAGAAAGAAAGATAGGGAAAATGAAAAATGACCCCTAAGAGGGGATGGCCACACTATAGTCCCTTCTCTTCCATTCTCTTCTAGGGATTTTGAACATGCACACACATGAGCCTGGAATGATTTTCAAACTTCTGGACTGGGACTCAAACTGCATAGTCAGACTTGTGGGTTCCAGCTATCTTAACTGCCATGCCACCTGCTGGCCTAGATTCTTTTTTTTTTTTTTTTTTAATTTTAAGGTTTGTTTTATAATCTAAATTACAGTATATCTTTGTGAATATTCATGTGTTACTTGAAAATAACGTCTCATGGTATCTACAGGGTGGATTGGTTCCATGATCCTCGATACCAAAATCAGAAGCTGTAGTTCTCCTAGGTGTATTTCATTGTTATTTTTTTTTTCTCAGAACTTACTAGCATGGCAGTGGAGGGTGAGGAGAGTTCTGTGATGTTCCAGTTAAGAGTCAGATTTATATAAGCACTAGATCCTGGGTCTCAGGAGTCTGACCTTCACAAGACTTGAAGCTCTTTCCTGT
>NW_006160227.1:2183316-2183675 GCF_000334495.1 Tupaia belangeri chinensis | reverse complement strand
CCCCGCCCCCCTTGGTGCCTTAGTTTTTTTTTTTTTTTTTTTTTTAATTTTAAGGTTTGTTTTATAATCTAAATTACAGTATATCTTTGTGAATATTCATGTGTTACTTGAAAATAACGTCTCATGGTATCTACAGGGTGGATTGGTTCCATGATCCTCGATACCAAAATCAGAAGCTGTAGTTCTCCTAGGTGTATTTCATTGTTATTTTTTTTTTCTCAGAACTTACTAGCATGGCAGTGGAGGGTGAGGAGAGTTCTGTGATGTTCCAGTTAAGAGTCAGATTTATATAAGCACTAGATCCTGGGTCTCAGGAGTCTGACCTTCACAAGACTTGAAGCTCTTTCCTGTCTTTCCCT
>NW_006160227.1:2182066-2182992 GCF_000334495.1 Tupaia belangeri chinensis | reverse complement strand
TACAGGGAGTATTCAACATTGCCCTCAGGCTAAGATTTTTAAAGCTTTTTCCTCCCGTACAGATTACAAGTACTGTTACTTTTAGACAGAGATGGGGTGTCAGCCTGCCTTCTTCTCGCCCAGCTCAGAGTGGATTCTACCAGTGTTCTCAGGGTGAGGACATCTCTCTGCAGATTAAGCCTTTTGTTCCAGTGGAAGGAAGGGAAATGGCTTTGGGTTGATTTGGCTTTGGCTACTATTCTCCTTCCCTGCTGTGGGACGAGGAGCTTCCTCAGCTTCCTCCCAAGCTTCCCCCTGCATTGGAGAGCCTCTTGAGTTTCTTACAGAAAAATCTTCCAGAGGATAAGAACTCTCCTATGGTTGAAGCCTCCACGGACTTCACCTTCTGCTGCTAACCACATTTAGTCTTCAGCAATTTGTCGCAGTTTCTGGTTTAATCTTCTGCTTACCATAGAGTTCTTCCATGCTCTTAGGACTATTTTTCCTTTAGTCAGAGAAGGCTTTTAGGTGCTTGTTCAGCCTCAGTTGTTGCTCTACTTCTGCTAGATTGCCTAGAAACTTGGCAAGAGAAAAGGAGAAAAAGTGATACTCCTGGGGGCCAGCAGGTGGCGTGGTGGATAAGGGCGCTGGACTCCCACAAGGCCAACCACAGTTCAAGTCTTGGACCTGGTGGCTTGCTTTTTTTTAAAATTTATTCATTTTCTACATTAATTCACTATACACTATCATAACACACAAATGAATTTTCCATCCAAAATACACTGTGCATTGGCTCAATCAAGCACATCAACATACATGTTCTCAGCAAATAATTTTCCAATTCTTTTTTTTTTTGAGAGATTTTCACTGTAGGGTGCGTGCGCTCGCCAGACAGACAGAGAGAGACATAGAGACAGAAAGCGAGAAATCACCCCCCAGGGAGGATG
>NW_006160227.1:2155695-2180707 GCF_000334495.1 Tupaia belangeri chinensis | reverse complement strand
ACGTAGGCCGGGGTGAGGTGGGCACACGCAGGCCCGGCGGCCACGCTCAGGCCCGGCGGCCACGCTCAGGCCCGGCGACCACGTGCAGGTGCAGGCCTGGTGGCCAAGCACCCACGTGCAGGTGCAGGCCTGGTGGCCACGCACAGGCCCAAGGCCATGCGCTGGCCCGGTGGCCACGCGCAGGCTCAGAGGCCACACGCCAGCCCCGGAGAGGCAGGGGGACGCGGGGCAGAGGCCCGCCGCGCCGGCGGTTTTTTTTTTTTTAAATTTGACCAGAGAGAGGAAGAGGGAAAGTGAGAAAGCAAGCTGCCAGGTCTGGGGCTCGAACCACAGTTACCCATATGGGAGTCCAGCACCCCAACCACCTGCCAGCCCCAATAAATAATTCTTTATAAAAATATTTAAAATAAAAGAAGAAAGAAATAAAGGCCCTATTGGGGGTATTATATCTCTGGCTCTCTCACTCACGAGGAAGAAAGAAAATTCTCATTTTACTGTGGCTTAAATGAGGTGTGAAAGATGAAATGAATAGTTACAAAATCTTGGGGCAGGTGGGGAAAGGTATAGAAATATATAAAAAATATAAAAATAAAAATAATAATAGGACAAACTGAGCTCTTATGGAGCCAAAGGAATAAGGTTCATCTTACCGAGACTGGATTCAAGGAAGTAGGTTTCACACAGTCTGGGGAGCCTGCGAGATTTGCTAAAGGCAACAAAGGTCTTCTTTTAGCTAAATGAAGCATCCATGACATCTTATTGTTGTTGAAATAAGAAGCTGGAGGACAAACTGGATTTCTAAAATATCTTTTTCTTTATTTTTTCTTGATTATATTTTTGAAAAGTTAAAAAAATAATGAAAAGTACTAGGAAAAAAATCCTACCATTGAGAAGTGAGAACTGTTTACATTTGTTTAAAAATTTTTCTGTAGGTTCTGTGCACTCACAGCAGAGAGAGAGAAAGAGAAAGTAAATGAACAGGTATCTCCCAGAGGATGTGGCGATGCTGCAGTCCCTCTCCTCCATTCTCCTCTTGGGATTTTGGGCATACGCTCATGTACGCCCAGCATGTGATTTTTAAACCGCTGGGTCCAGGACTCAGACTCCACAGTTAGCTGTGTGAGATCTAGCTGCCATGACACTGGCTGGCCTGACTGCTTAACATTTTGTTGCATAGGCTTTCAGAGTTAGTTAGTTTTCTATCAATCTATCCATCCATCCATCCATCCTTTCATCCTGTGTGTGTATATGTCTGCGATAATTAAATTTACTCCTCTAAGGTTCTCACTTTATGATTCTTGATGTTTACTTTTCAGCTTTTCCTAAAAGGATTCCTGTATACCCTGGAAGTGCTTGAGGAAGAGTGATGAAGGTAAGTACCCCACGTATATATGGTCAGTGCAATCACCTTGGTTAATGGCCAAACCAAAAGCTTTGGTCCCCACACCTTTCACAAAATCAAAAACTTGGAAAGAAAAACTGAAAGGAAAAAATGACAAAGATAATTGGTATATAATTTAACATTTTGTTTAATAGCCAGAGAGAGATGGGGAGAGACAGAGACAGAGAAAGAGAGAGAAAGCACCCCAACAGGATATATATGGTCACGCTGCAGTCCTTTCTCCATTTCTCCATCTTGTCGGGATTTTGAGTACACACACACCCTTGCCCAGCATGTTTTTCTTTTTTTTTTTTTAGAGGTTTTTGCTATAGGGCATGTGCGCTCGCCAGAAAGACAGAGAGAGACAGAGAGACAGAAAGCGAGAAATCACCCCCCGGGGAGGATGGCCACACCGCAATCCCTTCTCCTTCATTCTCTCTGGATCTTGGGCACACACGCACATCCACCAGCGTGAGTTTAAGCCACCAGGTCCGGGACTTGAACCATGGTCAATTACATGGGAGTCTAGCAACATAGCCATTACACTAACTGCTGGTCCCAGCCCAGCATGTTTCTCAAGTCACTGGATTGAGGATTTGAGATCCACCTCCCTTAGTCACTAAGCTAAGGGGTTAGGTCCAATATTTTTTTTTTAACAATTTTTTCTTTTAATTCACAATACAGTGTGTGCACTCACACATGAAGTGGGGGGGGAGGAGCATTCTCTGTAGGGTCTAGTTATGCCGTGGTCCCCTTCTTCCAGTCCTCAGCTCATGGGATCTTGGGCACTCGTGTATGAGCTTGACCATGTATTTCAGGCTGACTGGGCTCAGGGTTTTGAACCTCAGTTGCCATGTAAGATCCAGTTTTTCTTGAATAAGTACATTACCACTGTACCACAGAGCCAGCCCTTCATTTCTAGTATTAATTTTGAACAACTTGCTTTTTTTTTTTAACAACTTGCTTTTTTTAAAAAAAAGAATTATTTTATTTAACTTTATTTTTTAGTTTGAAATAGAGAGAGAGAGAGAAAACACCCTTAACCACCACACCACCTGCCAGCCCCAAACAACTTGGTTTCTTTCTATGAATGAATTATTATGTGTTTAGCAGAATTGTGGTAGAAAATGTAATGGTTGAGAATTCTGAGTATCTAACAAAATTATCCACAATGCCTGTCTGTTGGTGGCTGTCTTTTCTTCCTCTTCTCTACCTTTCACACCTTTCCTTTTTCCTCTTTCTCTCAAGATCTTTTGCTCCCTTTTTTCTTCTCTATTTTTGCTTTACTTGTAAGAATTTTACTTTCAGAGAAGGTGAGTAAATAAAAGATAAGCCAACATTTCCCTATGGAATACTAGCATTTCCTTGTAGTCATCATTTCAAAGCATGATTGGCTTTGCAGTGGGACATGTTAAACTAGGCATCTAAATAGAGTCTATTGGGGAATTTTATAAACTGAGCAACAGTTATTACTCATTTTTGTTTAGAAAAAATAGGGGGTCAGCCGGTGGCATGGTGAATGCAGCTGGATCCCCCATGGCCAACTGCACAGTTCAAATCCCAGACTTGATGGGCTGACAACATGCCAGGCGCATGTGTGTGCATGCTCAAAATCTCGAAAGGAGGGAGAAAAGGAACACGGAGAAGCGTGACTTCCTCATAGGGGTGCTTTCTTACTTTCCTTTCTCTCTGGCGAGTGTATGTACCTTCTAGCAAAAAAAAAAAGAAATCAAAATAAAGGAGTATTAAAAAACCAAGGTTCAATTTTTTTTTAGTACTTGCACTTTTATTAGCAATTTTATAGAATTATTCTAACATTATATTCTTAGTATTTTTGCCACAGCATTTAACCTTCTCTAATACTTAGCATATTTTGAAAGATGGTCTTAAAAGTGTTCTGTTGGCCTGCAGAAAATTTGAGCAACTTTCTAAAACGTTGACAAGGGCCAGCCGGTGGCACAGTGATAAAGCGGTCCTGTGCAATGCTGGACCTACCCAGGCAGACTCTGGGTTCTTGTTCTCAGGTCTCCCGCTACATGCTGATGCGCATGTGCCTATAATCCAAGCTGGCGGCGGCTGGGAGTGGATCGTGCCCTGAAGGCCTGTCTGTCTGTCTGTCTCTGTTTCTCTTTCTTATGGAAGAAATATTAAACTTAAGAAGCAAAGCAAAACAAAACAGAACAAAACAGAAACTTTGACCATGTTTTTTTGTTGGTGCCTTTATCACAGCAAAAATGCAGATAATAGCTACAGGTAAGTACCAGATTACATTTATAGTCAACATAATAGGTTGTTTTTCAAAATTCTTATCTTACACCTTGATGTTTAAAATTCAATTTAAGTTTCTTTAGGGTTCCATGCTAGGTGAGCCCACGCTAGTTAGTGTGCCTAATTTAAGTCTAGCCTGCAGATACCCTGGAAGACATGACTTGATTTTACAGCTGTGGAGAGAGCCTTGGCTTGGCAATTGACACCCTATTTTTAGGTTTCCCTATTGAATACTAGCAGTTCCTTGTAGTCATCATTTCAAATTATTTGAAAATAAATGCAAATGCTAGTGAGATCTCTGAGTTACTGACATTGAAAATGTACCACATTCCCCATTTTTTAAATAGGCAAACAGATGGCTACTTGATTAGTTTACGACACCGCCCAAAGAAATAGATTTGCTGAGTAATAAATTCCTAATACCTTTGAATATGAGACAAGTAGGTCATTTGGTTTCTTAACTAACCTTGACACCATTCCTTTATGCATCATATCTTTTAATCTCATGAAGTAAATTTATTTTATAAATTTTACTTGTCACAAAAAATGAGTTGTCTCATTTAGCTAATGCAGCGTAGATAGGAAGAAAAGTAGAATAGTTCCTCACGGTCAGACTAGAGCTTTCTCATCCTCCCATCTTCTCAGAGTCTAAATAGCCCAGTGTAAGACAGGATTAGTCGATGTATACCTTTACTGGATTAGCTTGGTCCTGTTCTCTGAGAAGCTCGGTGGGATGCAGATTAGAAATAATTCAATAACTGTCAGTCTGCCAGACAAACTCACAAGGCAAGGTGAGGATAACTAAATCTCTACACTGTTGGCACAGTTTTCGCCCACAAGAAGCCCCAGAAGCCTACCACTAAAGGCTGAGATAGTCACTAGTCTACTAAAGGCTAAGCGTTTGTTTCTCGGCTGTCCTAAAGAGAAAGACAAACAAAAGCAGTGCACAGTCAGGAAAGGGGTGAGAGGCCGCCGTGGGGTGGCAAGATTTCAGTAGGGCCCCAAAGAATTTGGGCGAAAGGCAATGAGCTTTCCATTATCATAGTTGCTACTCGTTTGCTTAATTTTCGTAAAAAAGCATTTTGTGGCATTTAGAAAGTAGGAGCATAGTGGTGAGAGACCAATGTCTCTAACAGCGTCCCCTGCTTATGCTCCTGAGCCGTGAAGCAGTCAGGACGTGGGAAACTGCACGGAAGGACACGGGCAGTGGGGCCACGTGATAGTGTCCATGTAATGTGGGGCGGAGGGCAGAGGAGGCATGGGGAAAACCCTCGTGCTTGGCGTTCCTGCTGCTGTGAACTCTGGTAGCCTTGAGCTCACAGCGAATCTTCACATCAGTTCATGGATGAGTCCAGGTTTTCACCGGGTAGCAGTGAGTCCACACTCCCCCAGTGATGAGCACCGCTGTCCTTGCAGTGCTTCACTGTAGCTTACGTGCTTCCAAGGCCTGGTAGGAGTGTAGGGGGTTTTAAAATCCTGCAAACAAAAAGAGTCAAGGGAAAAGACCCCTCCACATCATGTTTTGTTCTTCTAGCAGCTTCTGTGCATTTATACGGTTTTGTTTTATGTGTTTTCACAAACTCAATACAAAAATAAAAACATTAAGAAAAAAAGCTCTTCTACTACTACCCTCCCTCCTTTTTTGCATGTGATCTCAGTAACCATGGCAATTGTGCTGACTCTACTTTTCTTAGTTTCAGCTTCCTTTTAATTTCCTGTATTTAATACTGATGTAAGGTTGCCGTTTGACCTTTTTC
Source organism: Tupaia belangeri chinensis (assembly GCF_000334495.1). NCBI lineage: Eukaryota > Metazoa > Chordata > Mammalia > Scandentia > Tupaiidae > Tupaia > Tupaia belangeri. Next base: position 2,175,301 of record NW_006160227.1, on the reverse strand, counting down.
TCTACTCTTGCCATACCCAGTTACTGTGTTACTCCTTTGCTTTTGAGTTTGTGTGGATCTATGGGAAACTTCTGTTAGGGATGACACTGCAGAGAAAGGAATTTCTTTGAATCTCCTTTCCTGAGAGCTGGTACTGAGCAAAGTTCTAGTCTCTCTGAAGACTGCTTTTTTCTGGACTGTTCACTCATACAGTGCCAGAAAGGTCTCTTCAGCAGAGACTTCAACTTGCAAGACTTTCGTTTCCATTGTCTTCTCAAAAGAGCAAGCCTGTCACCTCCAGTTACCCCTGAGCTTGATGAATATTAATGGTAACAGGGAAATCCTGTTTTCCATTAACATCTACATACAGTAGACGGGGATATCCACGTCTCCTGGTTTTCTTTGGATTTACTCTGCTGAGATTCAGCATGTGGATAATTAACTGTGGTTGTGAATGAGAGGAACACCCTTCCCTCAGCTAGGCTGAACATGCTGGATGGTCTGTTCTTTTGATTTTCCAAGCAATGGCTGTTCTGTCAGTCGCTATGATGGTGTCCATTCCAAGATGACTCCTCTAGTATCCAGCTCTTCATATATTGAAACTTGTAGGATTTATTTTTGTTTTAGATACTGCTATTTTCATTTCCTGTATACTTGTTCTGGGCTTTTCTCCTATTCTAGAAAATAGTTGTTACCCACTATCTGGAAAACTGTCTTTTAATCTTCTGATTAAAGATTGCTTAATGATAGTGCTTATTTGTTTGGCTAGTGGCATGTTTTTCTTTGTTTTAACACTGGTGTTGCTGCATGGATTTATAATATAAAGTTCTTTTTTTGTTCTTTTTTCTTTTCTTTTTTTAACATTAGATAGGCATGAAGCCTTCGTCTCACTGCTGCATGTGTAGTCACTATTGAAGCAAATGCCTACCTAATTTGACAGTCTTGGTGTGTTTAAAAATTTTGAGTTTGCAAGTAAGCATATTAAACCTACTGATGGAGCCTTCAGGCAGTGAACAGTTATATGAGGACCCCGATCCTGGAGGCAGATCCCAAGATGCAGAGGCCAGGAAGCAGACAGAATCAGAACAAAAGTTATCTAAAATGACCCACAATGCTTTGGAGAACATTAATGTGATTGGCCAAGGCTTGAAGCATCTCTTCCAGCACCAGCGCAGGAGGTCATCAGTGTCTCCACACGATGTGCAGCAAATTCAGACAGATCCAGAACCTGAAATGGATCTGGAAAGCCAGAACGCGTGTGCTGAGATTGATGGTGTCCCCACCCACCCCACAGCTTTGAATCGTGTCCTGCAGCAGATACGTGTGCCACCCAAGATGAAGAGAGGGACGAGCTTGCATAGTAGGCGGGGTAAGCCAGAGGCCCCAAAGGGAAGTCCCCAAATCAACAGGAAATCTGGCCAGGAGATGGCAGCTGTTATGCAGTCAGGCCGACCCAGGTCTTCGTCCACGACGGACGCCCCTACCAGCTCCGCGGTGATGGAAATCGCGTGTGCTGCTGCTGCCTGCCTGCCGGGAGAGGAGGCCGCCGCAGAGCGGGTGAGTCCGCGAGGGTTCTTCCTCTGCTCACTTACTTTCTTTGTGTGGAGGGCGCTCCAGACTTTGCTTCGGTAACGGGAAAAGAGATACCTCAACAAGTACCTCAAAATTGTGGTGAAAGGTCATTTCCTGTGTCTTAAGTGGGACGTCACAGTTCTCGCTGGTAGTGAATGACTGTTGCGTTCCTCTTGTTTCCTGACATACTGCTGGATTTTGTTTATTTTACCCTTTCTTGAAAACCTTAAGTATACTTCATGTGTTCTCTATATTAGAAGGGCAGTTTCGATGTAGAGCATCAACGATGACTTTTTCTTTTTTTCCGGCACATGGAAATGGCTTTTTTATATTAACAAAGATGGGGAATAAAGCTATAGGCTGGATTTATCTATCCTTTTATGTAAATGCTTTGGTTATGATTTCCACACATACTGTATACGTCGTCAGCATTCAGTATACATTTCGCTTTCACAGTAAAGCATGCATTATTATAATTTACTATAAATAAAGATTTTGGGGCCTGCCTATATACAAGAAATAGGCATAACAAATCTAGGAGAAACTCCTTCCATATAACTCTCAGCTATGGTTAGTTGAGGTACACAGAAGAAATAACCCTGCTAGGGGTCGAAAACGCAGGCGCACGTAGCCAGGCAGGCAGGGACAGGGACTAACCTAAGTGTTACGGAGCCTGGGCAAACTGGAGTACCTGCCCTATCTTAAAAAGCTCATCCTAGCTTTAGCTGACGAATTTTATTTAGGACTGTGGGCATATTCCTGCCAGAGCTTCTGATTTTTTCAAGAGAAACTGGAAATCTTGATGAGAAATATTTTGATTTTTAACATATTATGCAAGCCAAACGGAACATGGCCGTGCACCAGCGCTACTCCATAGGTCGCCGTCTAGCTGCCTTTCAGCTTTACGTGTGCATTTCCTAATGCTTTTACGATAGTTGTTACTCTCCTTCTGTGTCTGCTCTGGCATGGTTAAATTTATTTTATTGGCTGATTCTTTATCTGGGAATCTAAATATTGAATGTAGTACCTTTAAATCTCTCCTGCCTACGGGACCAACAGTTAGTGTAATGGCTGGGTTGCTGGATTCCCATGTAGTCGACCGTGGTTCGTGTCCCAGACCCGGTGGCTTAAACTCACGCTGGGCGCTTGTACGTGCGTGCCCAAGATCCTGAGAGGAAAATGGAGGAGAAGGGATTGCGGCGTGGCCATCCCCCCTGGGGGATGATTTTTCGCTTTCTGTCTCTGTCTCTCTCTGTCTGTCTGGCGAGCGCATGCGTCCAATAGCAAAAACCTCTCCAAAAAAAAAAAGAAAAAAAATAGAAAAAAAAAAATCTTTCCTACCTAAATGTGATATTATAAACAAACAAACAAATAATGGATAGTGAATCACCTTAAGTTAAACTTGTCTGAATAATGATGGTAATTAAAATTTTAAAGACTTAAATAAGATAATTAGCATGTATTTAAGTATATAATAATCTCTGAAATAAAAAGGGCATTTGATTATTAATTACACGACATATTTAGCAATACTCACAGTGCAACTGTATAACCTGTGTTAATCCGTTCATTCTTTACCAGAGAACATTAAGAAATTTATTACTAGTGATGCTGTAATTACAGGCTTTTATGTTAAAAACAAAAAGTATAAGTAAGATTATATTGTATTAGAAAACTTTTATGGAAAGAGAGTGAAGTAAGAACTATTTTCATAAGATATTTTCTTTGATGGTGTTTATTTTAGCAGCATATATGGTATAAAGTCCATCAATTTTAAGTGTCCAACTTGATTAGTTCTGAAAATACGTAGTTATGTAATAACACAGTTGTGATATAGAACATTTTTCTATCACCCAAATGACCTCTCATGCCCCTTTCTGCAGTCATTTCCTATTTCATATAAATTTCATATAAATTAGATCAGATGATATGTAGTCTCTCGTGTTTGGCTTCTTTCATTCAGCATATGCTTTTTATTGTTTATTATTTTTTTAAAGAAAGATTTTTACTATAGGGTGCTTGCCGGAGACACAGAGACAGAGAGAAAGTAAGAAATCATGCCTTGGGGGGATGGCCACACCATAATTCTTCTCCCCCATTCTCCTTTCAGGATTTTAGGCACGCATGCGCACACACATGCCCAATGTGAGTTTTAAGCTGCCGAGTCTGGGGCTCAAACCACTGTTGGCCGTGTGGAATTTTGGCACCACGACCACTACATCACCTGCTGTCCCCAGCATATGCGCTTGAGATTCAGCTACATTTATATTGTTCCAGGTAGTAAGAGTTTGTTAGTTTTTATTACTCAGTGGTATTCTATATATCCATTTGTTTACTCATTTTCCAGTTGATAAATGTTTGGGTCGTTTCATTTTCTAGTAATTAGGAATTAAATGGTTATGAACTTTTGTATATGAGGGGACTATAGAAAGTTCATGAAATTAAAGTATGAGTTTATTTTGGTGCAAAGGTTTTTGAAATTCATGCATAGTTTTTTTATAATATGTATTTTTCATGAACTTTTCGGAGACCCTCCCCCTATCCAAGTACTGATTGTATCTTACATTTCTGTCAGTGGGGTATACAAATGTCTGTTTCTGGGACCAGCAGTTGGCATAATGGCTAGGTCATTGGATTCGCATGTAGTTGACCGCAGGTTTGAGTCCTGGACCCGGTGGCTTAAACTTATGCCGGTCACGTGTGTGTACATGCCCAAGATCCCGAGAAGAGAATGGAGGAGAAGGGATTGCAGCGTGACCATCCCCCCTAGGGGGTGATTTCTCGCTTTCTGTCTCTCTATCGCTCTCTGTCTTTCTGGCAAGCACACGTGCCCTATAGCAAAAACCTCTCCAAAAAAAGAGAAAAAATTTCATTTCTGCACATTCTTACAAACATTTGGTTTTCTCACTGTTTTCAAATTAAACCATTCTAAGTATGTGGGGCCGGCAGGTGGCATGGTGGTTAAAGGCGCTAAATTTCCCACATGACCAACCACAGTTTGAGTCTCAGACCTGGAGGCTTGTTTTCTCACTTTCCCTCTCTATCTCTCTTTCCCTTTCTGATCAAATTAAATAAATAAATGAATAAATAATAATAAATAAATAAAATAAAGTTAGATAAAATAATTCTTTAAAAAAGTATTCTAAGTGTGTATAGTAGCATCACATTAAGGTTTTTAATTTTCATTTCTTTAAGGACTAATAGCATGAAAAGATGGATAGAATTGATTTTCTATGCAATTTAGAAAGATTGGATAATGATTTTTAAAAGATTATTTCTAAATATTAATGTGAATTTTTCTTGGGTATTTACATGATCTGGCAGAATTAGCAGAAAAGTTTATTTATTCAAAATTTGTCCTTTCTCTGATTACATTACATCTGCTCAAGAGCTGACTTCTTACAGCTGTAGTTGTATTCTTTTTGTGAATACTGTGTTGCTAGAACCTAAGTATTACAGTTACCTCCTTAGCCAACATGATGGGACCAAATGGTTTGTTCATTAATCAAAAAGTCATTTAAAGCAGATTATAAAAAATACTGTAGGGAGCCAGCGCCATAGCACAGTGCATAGGGAGTTGGGTCTCACATGTCCAGTCTCTGCGGCTTGGAAACACACCAGGTATATGTGTGTGCGTGCCCTAATCCTGATGGGATGTCCCATGTAAGTCAGCAGCATCCTTACAGATGTTTGTGTGCACACATACGTGCGTACACACACAACCATAAGACAGTGCTTGGTTGATTTTCCAGTCATATATTGTATTTGGAAGCTGTTAGTCATCTGCCAGAAAGCCAGTCTAGTTTTTAAAGTAGATTTTTTTTTTTTTTTGGAGAGGTTTTCGCTGTAGGGCACGTGCGCTCACCAGACAGACAGAGAGAGACATAGAGACAGAAAGCGAGAAATCACCCCCCAGGGGGGATGGTCACGCCTCAATCCCTTCTCCTCCATTCTCCTCTCGGGATCTTGGGTACACACGCACACGCACCTGGCATGAGTTTTAAGCCACCGGGTCCAGGACGCAAACCGCGGTCGACTACGTGGGAGTCCAGCGACATAGCCATTATGCTAACTGCTGGTTCCCTAAAGTAGATTTTTTTAAAAAGAATTATTTTATTTAACTTTATTTACTTAACTATTTTAATTTGACAGGGGGAGAGAAAGCAGAGAGAGAGAGAAGGCAGAGAGAGACAGCAAGCCCGCCAGGACTGGGATTTGGACTGCGGTTAGCCATGTAGGAATCCAGCTTCCTTAACCATCGTGCCAGTTGCCAGCCCCCTAAAGTAAATTTTTAAATGTAGATTCTTGGCTTTTGTAAGCTAGATTTTTTTTTAACTTGAGATTTGGCAAGTATTTGTGCCTGGCATGTGCGAAGCATGACTTTGACCTGGTGACGGAGATGGGATGTGGTTGGAACAGTTAAGACAGATTGACACAAAGGTTCTGGTTTCCAATTTAGTTTTACTAATGTCAGTCTTTTTTCCCCACAGAAAAATATCTTATTAATATAAGCCTACTTCAGTACTTGCATATAAATATTTTTATCTACTTTGATGTACTTAATAAAAGTATGCTGGGACCAGCAGTTGGCGTAATGGCTATGTCTCTGGACTCCCATGTAGTTGACTGCGGTTAAATTCACGCTGGGCGCGTGTGCGTGTGTGCCTAAGATCCTGAGAGGAGAATGGAGGAGAAGGGATTGCAGCGTGGCCTTCCCCCTGGGGGGGTGATTTCTTGCTTTCTGTCTCTCTGTCTCTCTGTCTCTCTTTGTCTTTCTGGTGAGCTCACGTGCCCTATAGCAAAAACCTCTCCAAAAATAATTTTTTTTATATGTAAAGTAAATGTGGAAAAATGTAAAAATAAATAAATTCATTCGTTCATTCATTAAAAAAGAAATTAAATAAAGTAATAATTTTAAAAATTTTGCTTGATTATAATGGGAAACAGTTAAAAAAAAAAAAGAATCCTGTCCTATGTTTGTCATTTACTACCTGAGTGAATTTGAGCAAGTCAGTCAGCTCTAATATTTAATGCTTCTTTTAACTTTGTTCTTTGATCCTATGTATAAATAACAGTGGAATATGAAAAATTGTCCAGAGGAAAGGACAAACCTAGTAAAGCATACTGCAAGTTTTTATGATGATATCAGTTTATATACTTTTCCCATTTATCACTTATAAAACACAGTGGAATAAGTATTTTTTCCCCAGTATTTGTTGGTTCATGCATTCATTCAATAATATTTATTGAGGTTTTTTTTTTTTTTTTTTTTTTGAGAGAGAGAGATTTTCACTATAGGGCGTGTGCACTCGCCAGACAGAGAGAGACAGAGAGACAGAAAGTGAGAAATCACCCCTGAGGGGGATGGTCACGCCGCAATCCTTTCTCCTCCATTCTCCTCTTGGGAACTTGGGCATGCACGCACACGCGCCCGGCGTGAGTTTTAAGCCACCAGGTCCGGGACACAAACCGTGGTCGACTACATGGGAGTCCAGTGACATAGCCATTACGCTAACTGCTGGTTCCCGCTATTTACTGAGTTTTTGACATTGCTTTATGTCAGGGACCTACACACTTTTTCTGTAAGTAGTAATAATAAATAATTCAGCTTTACAGGTCATATGGCATATCTTGCTACTACTCAACTCTGCGTTGGAGCTTGAAGGCACCCATCCACGATACGTAAAGGACTGGGCAGGCCTGGGTTTGACTGTGTGGGTGGCATCTGGTAATGGCCCAAACCCTGCCTCCCCCACTTGAAGTGCTAACCTTACATGAATGAACACAGTAGATAAACAATATTTGCCGTTATGGAGCTTGCTAAATAAATAGTTAGGGGAGTTAAACGAGACCTGGAAGTAAATACACAATATGACAATTGTAGAGAAAGGTAAAGTAGTTCTGGGGCAAAACGTTTTATGTACATGGTCTGGAGAGACCTCACTGAGCGCATGGTATATAACAAAGCCCCAAAGCATGTGAGGAGGCAAACTGACCTCTCTCGTGTCTTTGGAATGAGCATGCCAGGCAAGAGGGAGAGTAAATGGAAATAAATGGAAATAAACATCCTAGAGGCCTGTACTATAAAGAAGTTGTTACTGAAATTGTTTCTTAGCATTTAGGTGAAAGGCTGATAATGCTGATAAAGGCCTTTTGTCTGTGCCAGATGGATGAAGAGCAATACTTGGGACAATTTTTACTAATGAAAATTTGATCTGTAGGTATTATTTAAGCTGCTCTTGTGTGTGTGTGTGTGTGTGTATGTGTGTGTGTTTTGAGAGATTTTTGCTATAGGTTATATGCGCTCGCCAGAGATAGAAAGTGAGAAGTGACCTCGGGGGGATGGCCATGCTGCAAGCCCTTCTCCTCCAGCCATCTCTTGGGATTTGGGGCATGCATGCACACATGCCCAGCCTGAGTTTTAAGCCTCCAGGTTTGGGACTCGAACTGTGGTGGACTATATGGGAGTCCAGTGACTTAACCATTACTCCATCTGCTGGTCCCTCTCATGTGGTTTAAATGTTAGTACTTTTAATCTTATTTGTCTTAGCTTTTAAAATAGTCATGTTGTCCATTCTGAGTTGTAGTTTCAAAATATTTGTTCTCTTTCTCATATTTTATGTATGTGTATATATGAGTACATGCAGATATTTGTATTATTCATACAAGATTTCTAAATGTAAATCTGAATTGTATCTTTCATCTAACAGGACTTTTTTCTTTTCTTCCTTTTCTTTTTACTATAGGGCACATGTGCTCACTGGAGAGAGACAGAGAAAGTAAGAGAGAGAGAGCGAGAGAGAGAAATCACCCCCCAGAGGGTGATGGAATCACTGCAGTCTCTTCTCTTCCAATCTCCTCTTCGGATTTTGGGCATGGACACATAGATGCCTGGTGTGTTTTTTAAGCTGCTAGGTCTCCACTCAAACCAAAGTATGCCATGCAGGATCCAGCTGCTTTAACCTTCACACCGTCTGCTGGCCTGGAACATTTTATTTTTATAATGATGATTTTTTTTTAATAGAGGTTCTTTTTGCCTTAGAGTGTGTGTGCTTGCTGGAGAGAGACAGAGACAGTGAGAGGGAAAGTGAGAAATGATCCCCCAGGAGGGATGGCCATGCTGTAGTCCCTTCTCCTCTACTCTTCTCCCAGGATCTTGGGTACACACGCACATGAGCCCAGTGTGAGATTGAAGTCACTGGGTCAAGGACTTGAACCATGGTCAAGCGATGTAACCAGTATGCCATTTCCTGGCCCCTGTAACGAAACTTTTTTTTTTTTTCCATTCCGCCAAGAGCTAATCTCTTAAGTGCCTTTGAGAAAAACATGTCATGTTATTTCTTTATTCTCAAAGACCTTATAGTCTTAGGGCTTCCTTCTTGATGCAGTGGTAATATGCTTCTGAAGAGAAGCTGAATTCCACTTGGCAGCCATGGTTTGAGTCCCTGGCCTGGTCAGCCTGAAACACACTGGGTGCACACACAGCTGCCCAGGAGCCAGTAGGCTGGAGAACCCTATACAGACCCTGTATAGGATTCCTCTCTCTCTCTTTCTCTCAAGTGTATACACATTTTCACTGTGAATAAAAAGTAAATTTTAAAAAGCCCTTACAGTCTTGTGGAGGAGACCAGATTTGCATAAGTGGCAATTCAGGGAGCAATGCGATATAATATAACCAAGCCCAGAAGTCAGGAGCTTGTGGTTTCAGATTTCAGTTTTGCTTCTGTAATGAAATATCAGTGTGACCTTAAACAAATTAAACTCTCTAGGTTTCATTTCCTTCTATTTCTAGATGAGGTCACTGTACTAAATAAAATTAAACGTTACTCTGAATTTGAAAAAGCCATAAATTAAACTTGCTGTGCTTCCCAGTGTGTTCATGAAACACATCGAAAACTAAAATATCTGCACAGCACAGGAGGGTAAATGGCTGAGCTGGTCATAGCTGAGACAGTTGATCAGTCACCAGAGGCCCTGCCAGACCAGCCACGAGGGTAGGATGATCAACATCTGCAGCATACGTAGAGCCCACCCTCAGCAGTTAAAAAGCTTGGATAAAGAACAAATACGTGATCAGATGTCCCCGAAAGTAAGGGCAGTAGGAATTCAGAGAAGGGGTAGTGTACGGAGTGTGCTCCTTGCAGAGCGTCTCAGGAGTACGAAGTACAGTCATTGTAGGTCTTTCCCAGGGTAAGATATCTCCACGCAGTGTGGAGAAAGCAAGTTACACAACAGCCTCTGGAGAGCCGGACCACGCATGTCCTTATCTACAGCCCACATAGAATTCTGCCTAGTGTAAGCGGTATGGGAGCTAGTCAGACCTTTAGGGTAAATACGTGAATGACTATGTACAGCTGGTTTTTTACATTTTCCACTTTAGGGGAAAGGACTTTAATTTGTAATACTGTTGTGAAACTAAAGAATTTTGGGGGGGCATTATTTATGTTCAAGATGAAAGGAAAACAATAAAACAAAAAACCCAGCAGGGCTTGCTGTGGCCTTGGGGTTAGGGTGGCCAAACACCACATGTCTGATGGTGTAGTTCAAATCCTGGACCCAGTGGCTTGAGACAGGCCAGGCGTGCATGCCCAAAATCCTAAAAGGAGGGACAGGACAGTTAAAGAAGGGATTGCAATATGACCATTCCCCTATGGGAAGTGATTTCTTTCTTTCTCTCTCTCTCTCTCTTTCTCTTTCTCTGGGTGTGTACATACTGCCTGGCAACTTTTTTTGTTTGTTTGTTTTTTTGAGAGAGATTTTTGCTATAGGGCGCATGCACTTGCCGGAGAGACAGAAAGAGACAGAAAATGAGAAATCACCCCCCGAGGGGGATGGCCACACCACAGTCCCTTCTCCATTCTCCTCTTGAGATCCTGGGCATGCACCACACTCGCCCAGCGTAAGTTTTAAGCTGCTGGGTCTGTTAAGTATGGGCATCTACCAGCTTATACAACAACATTCCACTGTTTATTTCTATAGGAGAAATCACTTTGAATTTCAACGTTAGAAATGGTTTGTAGATTCCTAGTCTAGTCCAAATGGTTCAATGGTTCACTTTTCTAAAATCTGGTTGAACTATTACACACTGTGCCACTATTGCCATGGTAAATACGTAGTGAAATAATCCTATGCCATGCCGTTTCAATAGAGTAGTCAACCCTTTTCCACAGGGGAGTGATCCAAAACTCTTAATAGATGTCTAAACTGTGGATAGTACCAAAGCCATATGTATGGTACCGTACTGTATACATGCATATCTGTGACAAAGTTCATTTTATTAACGAGGTACAGGAGGAGATTAACAATAGGTAATAATAAACTAGAACAGTGACAACAATATGCTGTAATCCTATGGTACTTACTGTGCACACCTATTTCCGACCAGCTGGCTATGTGTAACTGAGACTTCAGAAAGTGAAACTGTGGGCAAGGAAGTCTGCTATGCCCCTCCTTTATAAAACAGTGACAATGTATGAGATTCTCAGCTCGAATCTGAAAGAGTTTGATTAGAGGGAAATTAAGTGTAAACTTTAGAGCTTCTCAAGGAAGTTTGAAGTTACTGGTCTTTGTTCTTTATTAAGGCTAATGTCACTCTAAAATTTACTGTATCATTTTCCTGTTTCTAGGAACATTTAGGAAAAACCGTATTAGGCTGCAACTGGGTAAGCTTTTTGGATCACTTACAGTATGGAAGGGTACTTTTTTGTAACCCCTGGATATACCTGAGGATAGAGGGAAAAGAAAAGGTCTGAGCCCTCTTCCTGTGTTCAAATATAGCTTCTTCTTCTGCGTTCAAATATAAAGATTTCTAAGACTGAATTAGTTGAGCTATGATCAAAACCCGTAAAACAGGTTTGTTCCCCTAAGGAGGAAGTGAGGTGGTGAAAAGAATAACTCCTGTTGCTGACCACCAGGTGGTGCCCTCGGCCATGATCAGTAGGCCAGGGTGAGGGATGCTTGTTCACCTGACAGGACCTTGGTCATCCCGGACTGGTAATCTGAGCAGTGGTTAGCACAGGAGGTTGTTAGGATGGAGGCTGGACTGGGCGTAGTAGCCATGATACAGTAGCAGCAGGTGCCCCTGTAAACATGGAGCTGAGACGATTACTATGTTAATGGGGTAGACTGTAGAAGAGTAGATAGGGTTTGAACACAGCGTTAGGTAAAAAACTTAAAGGTAAATAATTTAAACCAAAATATTTGTTTGGGAGAAGCAGAAGAGGAATAGTGTTCATTTTCATAAAAAAAAAAAAGTTGAAAAGTTGTATTCATTGATTAAAAACTGATAGAGTTCTCTATTTTCTATATACTTAGACTATAAATATATATGACACTTTAACGAGTCTATCTTGTAGGTAGTTGATAATATGGAACTGGAAAAGAGGGCATAAGTTAGAGATGAAGATTTATTTTGACTTTTTAGTTGTTCTGCATTAAAAGTACTTCAAAGTACAAAATTTGATCACCAGAGCAAGAACTTTATTTATTTATTTATTTTGGAGAGGTTTTTTGCTATAAGGTGCATGAACTCTCCAGAAAGACAGAGACAGAAAGCGGGAAATAGACCCCCAGGGGGATGACCACGCCGCAATCCGTTCTTCTCCATTCTCTTCTCGGGATCTTGGGCACGCACGCACACATGCCCAGTGTGAGTTTAAGCCACTGGGTCCGGGACTCGAACCGTGGTCGACTACATGGGAGTCCAGCGACATAGCCATTATGCCAACTGCTGGTCCCCAGAGCAAGAACTTTTAAGCTTATTGACCCTAGTCCTGAGGGCCAGATAGTTATGACATCTTCCCTGCCCAACTCACCCAGTTTTCTTTAGTGCATAAATATGAATATAAAAACCCCAGTAATATTTTGATTATTCTTAGTGATTTTTTCTCAGCATCATGATTGTTTCCTTCCCCTCATTTTTATTGCAAGAGAACATTTGTGCTCACTGGACAGAGAAAGCATGCCCCAGTGGGAGGTGGCCATGCCCTAGTCCTTTTCCTTCCATTTCTTCATTCCTTCAGGATTTGGGACATGCGCTCACACTTACACCCGGTGCTTAGACCATGGCCATCCGTAGGGACCCAGCTCCCTATGCACAGCCCTTCGCTGCCGCTCTGTGGGCCGACCCATCGTTAATGTGATTCATGCTCAGTGAAAGCTGAGGTACAGATATGCTGTTCTCGACCTTGGTAAATCTGTTAGGCAAAGTTTAACTTCGTAAAGATGCATCTTTAAAGGCTTTTGTTGGTTTATTAAAAAATCTCAGTGGACCAGCAGTTTGCACAGTGGCTATGTCGCTGTACTTCCATGTAGTCGACCAAGGTTCGAGTCCCGGACCTGGTGGCTTAACCTCACGCTAGGCGTGTGTGCGTGCGTGCTCAAGATCCCAAGAGGAGAATGGAGGAGAAGGGATTGCGGTGTGGCCATCCCCCCTAGGGGGTGATTTCTTGCTTTCTGTCTCTCTGTCTCTGTCTGTCCTTCTGGTGAGCTCATGTGCCCTTCAGCAAAAACCTCTCCAAAAAATAAATCTAAGTTACACTTTGGTTTAGAATCAGCAACTTTTATGATGAATGCTCTACATAATAGCACTCTTTTAAGTTAAATTCACTCTTGAAGTTAAATTTAACTTTTACCAAAGAGAGATTTTTGCTATAGGCCGTGTACACTTGCTGGAGAGACAGAGTAAGAAGTCACCCCCCCTCAGGGGGGATGACCATGCTGCAATAATTTTTCCTCCATTCTCCTCTCAGGATCTTGGGCACGCATGCATGCACATGTGCCCAGTGTGAGTTTTAAGCTGCTGGGTCCAGGACTCGAACTGTGGTCAACTCTGTGAGAGTCCAGCAACATAACCATTATGCCATCTGCTAGTCCCAAATTTAATTTTAAGTTAAATTCCTTTGTGCTCTGAAATAATTAGAGGCTTTAAGGTAATCAGACTTCTAAAGAACATGTTACCAAATTCTGCTTTCCCATTTTACTGGCGAGGTTTGGGTTCTTCACCAGTAGCCTTGACTCTGTGTGGGGGCAGAGAGAATTTTGACCTCTGAAGTCTACTACTCATTTTTTTTTTTAATATAATTTTACTTTTTATAACTATTTTATTTAACTTATTAGTTTTTTTTTTTTCTTTTTTGGGAGAGGTTTTTGCTATAGGACGCGTGCGCTCGCCAGACAGACAGAGGGAGACAGAGAGATAGAAAGCGAGAAGTCACCCCCCAGGGGGGATGGCCACGCCACAATCCCGTCTCCTCCATTCTCCTCTCGGGATCTTGGGCACGCACGCACACGTGCCTGGTGTGAGTTTAAGCCACCGGGTCCGGGACGCGAACCGCGGTCAACTGACTATGTGGGAGTCCAGCGACATAGCTATTACGTTAACTGTTGGTCCCTATTATTATTAGTTTTTAATTTGGTTAGAGAGAGACAGAGAGAGTCAGAGGGAAAGTGAGAAAGCAAGCCACCAGGACTTGAACCGTGGTCAGCCGCGGAGGAGTTCAGTACCCCAACTGCCACTCCACCTGCTGGCCCCTGAAGTCCACTGCTCTTGATTATCCAGAGTACTGGTACAAGATTTTGCTTCCATAGACTCATAAATGGACAGAGAGACAGACCAAGATTGCATACTGTATAATTTAATTGCTTGAATAGTTTGTTTTTTCTTCAGGGATAGCAGAATAGCATTCTTCTCTTAAGAAATATAGGCAATTTGGGCAGGTTAGCACAATGTTGAATTTAGTAAGGATTTGTTAAAAATCAACTTATTTTGATGTTACATCATCATGACCTATGATTCTGTTGATTGATGTGAGTAGATGAGATTTTACTGACCTTTCATACTGCAGTCACAGTTAATGTACATTCTGTGCCGTGTCTCTCATTTTATATGTAAATAGATTATGAAAATATCTTTTTCCTAATAGAACCATCTTATACATATAAAGTGTTTGATTTTAAAAATCAGTGTTATTGCAGATCTCTGTAAAAAGAATAAGCAAGGATTTATTGGTTTGTATAGTTTAAAAATACTCTAGCCAAAGAGCAAGTAAAGGATTTATTAGGAATTGGTTAAGTACATTTTGTTTTGTCATTACTAGGATAAGCAGCCCTGACTCAGATTTCAAATTGTGATGAGGAGGAAGCCGAGAGGTCAAAACCTCAAAGTTGCAAAATGAGACCCTTGCAACACAAGTGACTTTTGGTCAGTAGATCTTCGGCTCCTGCCAAGTGACTGGCAGAGACTTATCGATGGTTAAGCCTTAGAGACAATTCTAATCAAACTCCTCATTTCACAGTTCCCCAGATGCTAAAGCCTGCCTGAGGTTGTATAGCTGATTATGAGTGAGGCTGGCAGCAGACCCCTGGGCTCTCTCTGGATCTGGGGCCAGCCTTCTTCCCTCTTTACCCTGCTGACCGTGTCAGAGAATGGAGAAACAGCAGTTCTGTGTTAAAGCAGGGGGCAAGAAAGGGAAAAGAAAGGTTTTCCTTTTTTAAATATTGGTTACCAAGTCAGCAGATTTGAATGCGGGCGGGAATCTAAGAGCAAAGACGAAGACTGATTTCATCACTACCCATTGTTTTAACGTTAATACGTTTAAGCAACTCGTAACATCTTTTTCAGATGGGTAGCAATAAGATTAAAATGTTGTAATGATTTCCTATATTATTTTAATATTGTTTATCAGTAAGATATGAGCTATAGGGAGCTGACCAGCAGGTGGCTTGGTGGTTAAGGTGCTGGACTCCCACATGGCCAACTGAGTTTCACGTTCCAGACCTGGTGGCTTGCTTTCTCACTTTCTCTCTCTCTCTCTCTCTCTGGTCAAATTAAAAAATAATTATGCTAAGTAAAATTAAACAAGTAATTCTTTTTTTTGGGAGAGGTTTTTACAGTAGGACACAGAAAGACACGCTCACCAGAAAGACAGAGAGACAGAAAGAGAGAAATCACCCCCGGGGGGATGGCCACGCTGCAATCCCTTCTCCTCCATTCTCCTCTTGGGATCTTGGACACACACACACATGTGAGTTTAAGCCACCAGGTCTGGGATTCCAACTGCGGTCGACTACATGGGAGTCCAGCGACATAGCCATTATGCCAGCTGCTGGTCCCAAACAAGTAATTCTTAAAAAAATGGTAAGAGCAATGATTTTCTGGATACTCAGATGTCTAAACCCAAATAATAATATAAAAGAGTTAATTAATTATAGTACCTAGAACATAATGCCTTTACATTTTGAGATGGCCAGTTAGATAAACAGTCTCCATGGAACTATTTCTTTTTTCTTTATTTTTTTTGGAGAGGTTTTTGCTATAGGGCGGGCGCATGCGCTTGCCAGACAGACAGACAGAGAGACAGAGAGACAGAAAGCGAGAAATCACCCCCCAGGGGGGATGGCCACGCCGCAATCCCTTCTCCATTCTCCTCTCGGGATCCTGGGCACGCACACACACGCGCCCGGCGTGAGTTTAAGCCACCGGGTCTGGGACTTGAACCACGGTTGACTACGTGGGAGTCCAGCGACATAGCCATTACGCTAACTGCTGGTCCCACCATGGAACTATTTCTGCATTACAGGGTTGAGGGTAGGGTGGGACAGAGAGTCCACATTGAAAGCCTCATGTTAACCACAATTAATGTTGCAGAATTACAGTTAAGGAAGGGTAATGAACCATCTGTTATCTTACTGACTTAGACACCATGAAACCTGCCCTAGGAATGCTTTACTTTAATGAACCGTTCAATAATAAGGAATTAAAATAAATTTTTTGCCGGAGGGCACATGTGCTTTCCAGAAAGCAACAGAAATGGGAGAGGAAAAAAGCATTCCTTATGGGAAACAGCCACACCATAGTTCCTTCTCTTCCATTTCTCTCTGCTTTCAGGATTTGGGATGCACACACACTCACACCTAGAGTGTTTCTCAAGCTTCTGGTCCATGACTTGAACCACAGGGTCAGCCAAGAGGTATCCATCTGCTTTAACCATGAGGCCACAGAGCCAGCCCAATAATTGGGAATTTCAAAAAATGCTTATTTTGGAACCAGCAGATAGTGTAATGGTTAACTTGCTGGATTCCCACATAGTTGACAACAGTTCAGGTTCCAGACCCTGCAGCTCGAAACTCACACTGGGCATGTTTGCCTGTGTGCCCAAGTCCTGAGAGGAGAATAGAGGAGAAGGGCTTGTGGCATGACCATCCCCCCAATCCCTTGTGGGGGATGATTTCTCACTTTCTGTCTCTCTCTCTCCTCTGGCAAGGGCATACACCCTGGAGCAAACAAACAAACAAACAAAAGCTTATTTCTTCCAAGAGTGAGAGAGAGACACACACAGTACCCACGCAGGTCTTGATGCTATGACCAACCAGCCCCATCCTGAGGGAGGTCTCCTGACAGGAACGTAGCTCCCTTCCATGTCAGGTAGTTGTGTTTTACTGCTGTGCCACCTCTGGCCCCCATCTATTTGGGGTTTTTCTATTCTTCTTCTTCTTCTTCTTTTTTTTTTTAATGCCATAGGGTACCTGCTCAGGAGAGAGAGAGAGAGAGAGAGAGAACGAGAAAGAATGAGAAGTCCCTAAGAGAGACTTGGTCACACCAATTTTCCATCTTGTTAGGATCCTGGCTGGACATGTGTGCATTTGCCAGTCATGTTTAAGAATTTTCAAAATAGTTTGTTACAGAGTGTGTGGGCTTGTTGAAGAGGGTCAGAGAGAAAGAGAGAGAGAGAGAGAGAGAGAGAGAAATCACCCCCCCAGGGGTATGGCTACACTGCAGCTCCTTTTCTTTTCTCCTTTGGATTTTGGGCATGCACACGCACATAGGCGCCTGGCATGTTTTCAAGCCTTGGACTGCTCAGTCAGCCGTGTGGGATCCAGCCACCTTGACTCCATACCACCTGCTGCTCCTGCCTCTTGGGAATTTGGGCCTGGTGTGTTTTTTCAAGCCACTGAGTCTGGGATTCAAACACACAGTTGACCATGTGGGATTCAGTTGCCATAAACACCACACCACCTGATGGCCCAGGAATTTCTTTTTTTAATGTAGTTAGTGGTGTTCTTTGCAAGAATGTTTTGTTGAAATGAATTTGTTTGGATATCATTATAGCAGGTCATACTTAACTAATACTTGTTGAATATCTGTGTGATTCTTTTCCCATACATATTATGTAACTTTGAGGATAGTGCTGATAGAATTTTTTACAAATGAAGTATGTAGAGCTTAGGAGAAAATTAAAATTTGCCTAAAACCAGAGAGCTAGTACATGGCTGAGTCTTAAGTTCTTTGCTGGTTCTGCTCTAGCACAGATGCCTCAGTTGTGATGGTTTTAATCATATGCTTAGTAAGGGGAGTGCAATATAAAGGCAGCAAGTATAGAATGTTCTAGAAGGAACAAGACCACCAAAATGTTGGTAATAGGCTAACTAGTTTTCCTGAAACACATGAGAAAATAAGTTAAACAATTGGTGGCATGATGGTTAAGGCACTAGAGATTGGAGTCCCAGACCAGTAGCTCGAAATTCATGCCAGGCACCTGTGTTCTTGTATGCCCAAAATCCCTGGAGGAAAAGGGATTCCTGTGTGGGCAGTCTCCTCCTGGGGGGTTGATTTCTCACGTTCCTTCTCATTGTCTCTTTCTGGCTAGCTCACATGCCCTATGGCAAAAGCTGTAAACCAAACCAAACCAAACAGAACCACTGATCTTAACTAATTGAAGCAAGATTTGAGGTCTGATAATTAACTTAGAAACTTAGATAAAAGAAGTAAGTTTCCCTATCGCTTTCCTTGTCTACTATCAAAAAGCTATACGGAAATTGCTATTGTAGAAGTTTTACCAACCCCCAAGCAGTGCAGGAAGTGAGAGGTAATTGGCTGATTTATCTTTGCTTTCATGTAATCTTTTTTTATGTGTGTGTGTGTGTTTAATTGAGGGGGGATGGAGGCAGTCTTGACACAGGTCTCTTCACACTGTGATCTCCTTCTCCCAGACCTCCAGCTAGTAAGAATCTTGGGCATGTATGCATGGGCCACTGTGTCAACTCAGGAGCCAAACTTGGAGTTGGCTATGTGGCATCCAGCATGCTGCCACCTGCACTATGGTGGCTAGGCCTCCATGTAATTTTTTCCTATTATTTTTTAACTCATGATAGAGTGTGTCTACTTGTAAGACAGAATAAGAAAGAGGGAGAGGGAGACTCCCTCCATAGGGCTCAGTCATGTCGCAGTCCTCCTCCTCCAGCCCTCCAGCCCTTTTGGATCCTGGGCATACATGCACTCACTTGGCATGTTTTCAGTCCAGCTGAGCTGGGACTTGAACCACAGTTAGCATGTGGCTTCCAGTTCTGCAGCCTGGCGCACTGCCAACCGCACCACAGAGGCTGAGCCCCGTATAATCTTACTGACAGGTAATTTGGTAATTAGTAGCTGTGATTATTACTATTTTTAAATTAATTATTTAACTTTATTTATTTTTAATTTGACCAGAAAGGGACAGAGTGAGAGAGAGAGAAAAAGTGAGAAAGCAAGCCACCACGGTTGGCCATGTGGAAGGCCAGCACCCGTAACCACCTTGCCACCTGCCAGCCCCACAGTGACATTTTTAATGCTGTTTTAGTTTGTACAGCCAAGTTGCTTTAACTGTCAGGAAGGGTAAGACAAGAGTGTTGGAGCATTGTCCTAAATAAGTTCGCTTCTCCTTTTCAGCCTTTCATTAACACACAGGTTGGGAGGGCTTTCTACAGTCTTACTGAGCTCTGTTACTCTCTCCAAGTGGCTGTCCAATCCCTCAGATTAGACAGAGCATTCTACTTGCACTTTGTTCACAACTCAAACTTAGTAAACCAAACCTGGTATCTTATACAAGGCTGCTTCAGAGAGTTCGTAAATTTCTTGTTTCTATCTTGTAGATTTGTTAGAGATGAAACAAAATGTCACATTATTTTCCACCCTCAATGTCACATGCGTCAATACCTGTTTTTTTTTTTTTTTTTTTTTGAGAGGTTTTTGCTATAGGGCGCATGTGCTTGCTGGAAAGACAGAGAGAGACAGAAAGCG
>NW_006160227.1:2141507-2155662 GCF_000334495.1 Tupaia belangeri chinensis | reverse complement strand
CTTCTCCATTCCCCTCTCGGGACCTTGGGCACACATGCATACTCGCCCAGCATGATTTTTTTTTTTTTGAGAGGTTTTTTGCTATAGAGTACGTGTGCTTGCCAGAAAGACAGAGAGAGACAGAGAGACAGAAAGTGAGAAATCACCCTCCAGGGGGATGACCATGCCACAATCTCTTCTCCTTCATTTTCCTCTCGGGATCTTGGGCACGCACACATACATGCCCGGCGTGAGTTTAAGCCGCCGGCTCCGGGATGTGAACCGTGGTCCACTACGTGGGAGTCCAGCGACATAGCCATTACGCTAACTGCTGGTCCCCCTGGCATGAGTTTTAAGCCGCCGAGTCCAGGACTCGAACCATGGTCGACTACATGGGAGCCCAGCGACATAGCCATTATGTAACTGCTGGTCCCAATACCTGAGTTTTTTTTCTTTGTATTTATAGTATTTTATATAAGGCCATATTCTTCAGAATAAGTAAGAAGAATTGTGGCATGAGTCCAATCATTCATTGCACTTGGTTCTTCAAGTACTTTTGCCTGTTACAGGGTACATGTGTTTGCCAGACAGAAACAGAGACAGAAAAAAATAAGAAAGTGAGAAAGCACCCCTCCACCCAAGGTGGGATGGTCATGCTGCAGTCCTGTTTCTTCCAGTCTCCTCTCAAGATTTTGGGCACACGTGCGCACATGCACACACACACACACACACACACACACACACACAGACATACACATGCCCAATGTGTTTTCAAGCCACTGCCGGGTCCAGGATTCAAACCATGCATTCGACCACGTGGGATCCAGCCACCTTATCCTCCCCACCTACTGCTGGCCTTACTTTTGCCTTTGAATCAGTATTTGTTTATTTGTTTTTGTAAAATGGTGATCTCTGGAGATCTCTCTAATCCAAAGAAGTTTTGTTTTTGTTTGTTTTAAATAACTCCCAACTCAAAATAATAGAAACAGAAGTCTTTCAGAAAATTAGAATGTGATAATGTGGCATGGTCATAAGAGGAAGACCTTACTACCAATTTATCTCCTTTAGGGCAGTAAGATAGTAAATGTTGTTTCTCCATATTTTTGAGCCAGTGCTTCCATGATCATCTTCAAGTTTACATAGGTGTCTTTTTTTTCTTTTAGCATTTATCTATTTATTGGGTAATCAGAAAAGTCATGATACATTTTTGCATAGAAAAATGGAAAAATAGGGACCACCAGTTAGTGTAATGGCTATGTCACTGGACTCCCACATAGTTGACCGGAGTTCACGTCCTGGACCTCGTATCTTAAACTCACACCGGGCGCGTGTGCGTGTGTGCCCAAGAACCCGAGAGGAGAAGCAGGAGAAGGGATTGCGGCATGGCCATCTCCCCTGGGGGTGATTTCTCGCTTTCGTCTCTCTGTCTCTCTCTGTCTGGCGAGTGCACACGCCCTATAGCAAAAACCTCTCCAAAAAAAGAAAAAGAAAAACGGAAAAATATATTATGACTTTTCTGATGACCCAATATTTATTCGTTGTGATTTTCAGGCTGCTGGGTCTGGGACTCGAACCATGGTCAGCCATGTAGAAATCCAATGCTTTAACTATTATGAATAGCTGGAAATAGATGTTAGAAAATTTAGTTCTACAGTATAATCCTTTTGTTTGTTGGTTTTTTTTTTGTTTTTTTTTTTTTTTGGTCAGAGGGTACTTGGGCTCGGGCTTGCCACAGCGAGACGGGCAGATATGGAGAGACGGAGAGGGAGAAGGCACCCTCCAGTGGGACAGAGTTGTGCTACAGTCCCTTCTCTTCCATTTTCCCATCCTATTGGGATTTTGAGTGAGTACACACACACATGCCTCAAGCTGTTCGGACTGGGATTTGATCTGTGCGATTGGCTGCATAGGATCTGGCCCCCTTAACTGCTATGGCATTGGGCCAGTCTTAAGACTCTAATTTTAAAAGCATTACTTGAGGGCTGGCAGATGGCATGGTGGTTAAAGGGCACAGGACTCCCACATAGCTAGTGGTGGTTCGAATCCTGGACCTGCCGGCTTGCTTTCTCATTTTTTCTCTCTCTCTCTCTGTCCCTCTCTGGTCAAATTCAAAAATAAATAAATAAAGTTAAATAAAATAATTTTTTTAAGAAAAGTATTATTTGACATTTGAATATTGGTTTTCTGTCTTGGAGTACATTTTTTAGTTGTAGAAAGATTCCCATGTTTGACTTTCAAACTAGAGTCTTAATGAGATGTTGACAGTGTAATTTGACCTTAAACTGTCTTTTTAGTGACTCAGTGCCAGAAGATTTATTCATCCCCTGGTTACTTGGGCAGGATGTTACTGGGAAACTTGAGTACCTGGTGCTTCAGAGGCCCTCTGCTGACACCTCCTGGTGCTGCTGGGATGTTCATTGCGCGCTGCTGACTGCTCTGCCTCCTGCTGCAGTGTATTTTAACAGCAGTTTTCTTGATTAATGCTGATGCAGTTCCAAAGTCTTGTTTTCAGTTACCAACCAGAGTATGGAACCAATTCATTACAAATATTGGCCTGAATTCCGAACTTTGGGGTTTCTTGTGGTTAGTAAGTAGATTGAGGATTTTTACTTTAGTCAATATTGTTGTTTTACTTTTAAATAACAGAAAGTTGACACTGTGCCTTAGAAAAATGACTCACATGTTTCTTACTTTTTTAAAGATCCTAAGGGTGGGACAAGCAGGTAGCATGGTGATTGAGGCCCTGGACTCCCACATGGCCGACAAGATATTCGAGTCCTGAACCTAGCAGCTTGCTTTCTCACCAGCCCCCCATCTCTCTCTGGTCAAAGTCAATAATAATAATAATAATAAATAAAATAATTCTTTTAAAAAATCCTAAATATGAGGACTAGCAGTTAGCGTAATGGCTATGTTGCTGGACTCCCATGTAGTCGACCGCGGTTCGTGTCCCGGACCCTGTGGCTTAAAAATCTACCTCTGGTCATGTGTACATGTGTGCCCAAGATCCCGAGAGGAGAATGGAAGAGAAGGGATTGTGGCGTGGCCATCCCCTCTGGGGAGGGTGATTTCTCGCTTTCTGTCTCTCTGTCTCTCTCTGTCTGTCTGGTGAGTGCATGCGCCCTATAGCTAAAGTCTCCCTCCCCCTCAAAAAAAATCCTAAATATGTCAGTTTTCCAAATATTTATTCTTCATTCCCTTGACTTGTTTTTAGAATATTACTTACAATAACATATTTTCTTTCAAACTTAAAAACTTTTTTTTATGATTAGATATTTTTTATTTATTTATTTTTTTCATGAGTGAAAGAGAGGGCCGCACTCCCAACAGGGTGTTCATGCCGACATCCACCCCCAGCCGCAGCCAGCCTGAATCACGGGCATGTGTGTGCCTGGTGTGTTCAGGAGGTCTCTGGACAGGACTCAGAACCGCCTCCCATTTAGGTCAGCCTTGCAGAGTGTTGCCTGTGCTACCATCTGGCTCCCTTACAGCATTTTTTTTAAAAATGTTTTTAAGTTTTTGCTATAGGGTGTGTATGCTTGCAGGAGAGAAAGAGAAAGAGAGGGAAATTAAGAAATTATCCCCCAAGGAAGATGGCTATATTGCAGTCTCTTCTCCTCCATTCTCCTTTCAGGATTTCCAGCACACATGCATAAGCTGCCATGTCTGGGACTTGCACTTCACATCCACATGGGATCTAGCCGCCTTAACCACCATGCCATGGGCTGGCCCTCCCTTAAAGCATTTGACAGAAGTTGTAGTATGCTCTAAGCGGTAATATACGTGAAGACCTAATTTCAAGATAATATTGTTATATTTTAAATACTCATTGAAATGGACTCTCTTCCTGGGGTCTCTTCCAATGTTGATGTTCTGAGAAATTCAGTTTAGGCCTTTTGGTATAGATAAATCAGTCAAATTAGGTTTAATTTTTAGGCTAATGGAAGGTTTCCTCATTTTTTTAAAAAAAGAATTATTTATTTTATTTATTTATTATTATTTTTTTTCAGTTTGACCAGAGAGAGAGAAAGAGAGGGAAAGTGAGAAAGCAAGCCACTAGGTTCAGGACTTGAACCGTGGTCGATCATGTGGGAGTTCAGCACTCAACTCTCATGCCACTTGATGGTCTCTCATGGCTTTTAACCTCCCTCTGCTGTATGTGTACGTGTGCATACCTGATTAGAGATAACGCAAAGCCTTGTATGTAGAGTAAGCTTGTGAGAGGACAGGGTAATCCATTTCTTTGTCACTAGCTCTCAACTCTTACCAAGAAAGTAGCTATTATTTTGAGAGATTATTTGGATGCTGTTAAGCTCTCATGCTGAACTGTCTATCTATGCGTGGTTGATGATACATGGTTAATGTCTGGTAAGGATCTGTAATTGAGCAGGTAGACGGCATGCTAATATTTCTGTAAATACAGGAGAGACATCCTCTGTCTAGAGTAGGTTATTTTGCTCACCCATGCCTTAGCATGTCTCTAATATTGTTGTGTTTTGTTGTAAATTACACACATATAACTGTACATCATATAGCATAAATAATAGAAACTGAAAGAGATAAATAAAAATAAATAAATAGAAATTATAATGTTTTCTTCTCACGACCCATTGGATTGTGTTACACACGCCCTGGAGTGCTTCACCTTGTATTTTGACAATGATTAAAAGTGGAAAGAATTCCCCCTAAGGAATTTTTGGGTATTATGAAAATCATTCTTATTTGACTTAGAATGTGACACTACCACATGAAAAGGACAGATTTTTCAGCAGAACCATCTAGCTTTGACATAGGTTTTCTTGGGGGCAGTCTCCTACCCTGAGGTGACCAGACAGGCTGGAGAACCACACACCATGCAGTTGGAGGAGGACTCCTAACCTCACAGACAGACGAGCAAACTGTCTCTGGTTCCCCCTGCGACTCGGTGACTAAATATGCCAGATGAATGGCCGTGAAAGTGAAAGTGAGTCCTAATTGTGGTCTCATTATTTCTGAGCACTTGGTATTCCTAACAGTGGAGTCGTGCATCAGAGTAGTTGGAGATCAGCATTCTTGGTCTCTTTAGGAAAAATCTCACACTTTGGGGCCAGCCTGTGGCATGGTGGTTAAGGTGGCTGGATCCTATATGGACACTGGTTTGAATCCTGGACAAGGTGACGGGAAAAACTCTGGTCGTGCATGCATCCATACCCAAAATTCTAGAAGGAAGGTGAAACGGAGTGTGACCATTTCCCACGGGGAGAGTGCTTTCTCACTTGCTTTGTCTTCCTCTTTGTCTCTGGGAAGTGCACATGCCCTCTGGAAAAAATTTAAAAAGAAAAAAGAAAAGGAAAACACGGTGCGTTAAGTAGCTATACCAATACACATTTAACCTTACCACAGTATAGGACTGAATACCCTACACGTTTTCTGCCTTAAACTCACTATAGGCTTTCCATGAATATCAAAACTTGTTTTTAGCAATCATAGATTTTCAGGCTATAACTATACACTCTTCCAGGCCAAAGAAAAATAACCAAATTTTCTGCTTGTTAGAACTGTTGCATCTATAGGGATGCAAAAAGCTGAAGAAAACAGTCTACCTAGTTTCATTATGTGATTTGTAAATGTGATTGTGTGTGATGTGAAATATTTCTTTAATAAGCTTCCTTCCATTTTCCCTATTCCTTGGGTGTTACACATTGTCTTTATATAATTTATGATGAGTTATGCCAAACATAGACTCTTACTCAGTTTAAGCAGACAAATGCTTAGGATATTAGTATGTCCTTCTTGGGAATGTCGGCTATTTTCTGTTGGAAGAAGCTTAGCTTTAGTGAGAATGGGCGTGGGGGTTTTGTGATAGGATTATAGCGCAAGAGAATTTGGGCCACAGTATAAATTACCTGGTTTGGATGAACATACTAGTTGTACTCTCTGTCCCTTGTTTTTTGTTCATGGTTCAGTGTGTGTTTCTTTTCTTGCAATAAGGTGCATAGATTTATGGATTGGTACAGAAATCTAAAACAATTTTAACTTTTAATCTCATTCTCATCATTATGAGGATTTGTAGTTCTAATGTTGTGCTAAATAAAATAAAATTAGTTTCCTCATTTAGATGAGTAACTTGCTTTGTCATATCTACGCTAACTTTACTATTTTAATGAGCGTTACCTAAAAATGAGGTAGAAAAGAATTGGCTATATATGTTGCCAGAAAATATTTGCAAAATGCATTGATTTGATATTTAATGTGGAAAATACCAAAAGCTTTTTTTTTTTTTTTTTTTTTTGTATAATTTGAATGTTTTAAGTAGATGTTTTTCTCTAATTATGGTCTCTCTCTTTCTCTCTGTCCTTAAAGATTTGTATCCTGGTGATATTTTTTTCTTCTTGTCAGTTTGTATTTCTTACATTCACTGTTTGTGGCTTCACAATTCTGTATTGTCCTAGTACTGGTTTCAAAATCACAGCTGGAAGCTGTGGAAAGCATTCTGACAAAGGAAGACTGAATTGTGACCTTAGGCTAACAGTAACCTATAGGAACAAATGAAGTTAAGAAATGAATATTATTTCAGATATATGTCTGTGTTTTTAGTCTTTCAAAGAATTGCTGAGTTCTACTTGCTTTTCAGTCTATTCTTGTAAATTTCACTTTCTGTGAAGGAGTTTCCACGATTTACTTACCACCATCTTCCAGGTTTTCAAAGCTCTCACAAGCAAGTATTTTCTACACCGTATCTAACCGAAGGAAAATTGATTTAATTTTTATCACATGGTATAATTTTTTTAAAAAGAAAGAAAAAGAGAAAGGCCACTTATGGGATTTTTTTAAAATCATTTAATTAATTAATTAGTTTGTTGTAATTTGACAAGAGAGACAGAGAGATGAGAGGGAAAGTGAGAAAGCATGCCACCAGGTCCAGGACTTGAACTGCAGTTGGCCATGTGGGAGTCTAGCATCTTACCATCATGCCAACTGCCAGCCCCACCAGTATAGGATTCTAACAACTGGAATTCTCTGCTTTCCCCAGGCAACTACTATTTTTATCTTTTATCATTTTTTCCTTTTTCATCTTTTATCTTTTTATTCTGGAATTGATCTAAATGTTTTCTAAATAGCACGCTTATACTGCTACTGTTTTTTCTGTTTCAGATGGGATCTGTTGATTTCCTACAAGGAAGATGATTTAGCTGTCTTATTATCTCACTCCATACATAGCTTATTAAAATTTTAATTATATTTCAGTATTGCTGTTTACATTTTGCCAGTGTAAATATATTTACTACTAGAGCCTTATAATATGATTACTGTCTATCATTTTTTGTTGTCTCTGGACTTAATTGCTTTAATTTTTGTTGTTTTTAACTATCATTGGGTTATCTCCAAATCCTGAAAGAACTTTAAAACTCCCAGTATTTTCAAAACATCATGTACTCTTTAGTTTCTTTTTTGTTTTTCTTCTGGAAGCTTTCTTTCTCAAATGTGAATTGACCGCTCTGGAAGACTTGCATACCTTTTGTCCTGGATCACCGTTTGTTAATAAGTAACACAGTCTCTCTCTTCTTCCTCTAATATCTTCCTTCTTGTTTTCTTCCTGTCTTTTCAGGAAGCATGTTCTCCAGGAGCTTATGGCAAGAGTGTGCAGGAAATGGTTTTTCAGAAATTATATCCATTTCAAAATGTCTTTTATTTTATTTTATTTTAATTAATTAAATTTTGGGGGTAGAGGTTTTTGCTGTAGGGCATGTGCACTTTGCTAGATAGATAGAGACAGAGAGACAGAAAGCGAGAAATCACTCCCCTAGGGGGCATGGTCTCGCTGCAATCCCTTCTTCATTCTCCTCTCTGGATCTTGGGCACGCATGCACATGCGCCGGGCATGAGTTTAAGCCACCAAGTTCGGGACTCAAACTGTGTTCGACTACATGGGAGTCCAGTGACATATTCATTACATCAACTGCTGGTCCCTACTTATTTTTATTTTTGGAAAGGTTTTTGCTATAGGGAACATGCACTTGTCAGAAAGACAGAGACAGAGAGACAGAAAGCGAGAAATCACCCACCCACCCTCCACCCCAGAGGGGATGTCCACACCGCAATCCCTTCTCCTCCATTCTCCTCTCAGAATCTTGGGCACGCACACACACACACTCGACGTTAGTTTAAGCCACTTAGTCTGGGACTCAAACCACGGTCAACTACATGGGAGTCCAGCGACGTAGCCATTATGCTATCTGCTGGTTCCTCTTTATTTTATTTTTATTTTTTAGAATTATTTTTTATTTAACTTTGTTTGTTTACTTATTTTAATTGGATCAGAAAGGGACAGCGTGAGAGAGAGAGAGAAACAGAGAAAGTGAGAAAACTAGCTGCCAGGTCCTGGGCTCCAACCATGGTTGGCCGTGTGGGAGTCCAGTGCCCCTAACTACCACACCACCTGCTGGCCCCTCTTTATTTTTTTTTTAAATTAATTTATTTCTTCCATGAGCCAGAGAGACAGAGACAGCATCCTCAACAGGACCCAATGTCCCAATCCCCCCCCAGCCTCAGACAGCCCTGGATCATGGGTGCACCCATGCTGGCATAGTCGATGAGATCTCCAAATGTGATTCTGGACCTTCCTACATAAGTCAGCCTTGTGGAGTGTTACATTTTCCTGTTGTGCCACTGTCTGGCCTTTGATTTTCTTAATTTTACCCTAATACTTTGTTGTTGTTTGGGTGTTGAATTTTAGGGTGGATACAATTTCCCCTTGGATTGTGTAAAATTTTGTATTATTGCCTTCTAACTTCAGTATTGTTGTTGAAAAATCTGGTGCTTTTCTGATTCTTGACCCTCTGAGTATCATTTGTTTTTCTCTCCAGAAATTTAAAAATCTCTGTGTCTCTGATGTCCTGAAATTTTACAGTGATGTGCTTTGGTCTGGTTCTTCTTGGCATTTGTTGGAGTAGGAACTTGTGTGTTCTTTTGATCTAGAAAGCTCAGAGACTGGATCTGGGAACATTAGTTTTAGAAAATGTTTGGGACCAGCAGATAGCGTAATGGTTATGTTGCTGGACTCCCACATAGTCAACTGTGGTTCGAGTCTCAGACCCGGTGGTTTAAACTCACGCCAGACAGGGGCATGTGTGCGTGCGTGCCCAAAATCCCAAGAGAAGAATGGAGGAGAATGGATTGAGGAGGGGTCCTCCCCCCTGGGGGGTGATTTCTTATTCTCTGTCTCTCTCTGTCTCTCTGCCATGTGCCCTATAGCAAAAATCTCTTTTAAAAAAATTGTTATAATACTAGTTTTTCTTATTTGATAACTTTACATTTCTATTACGTAATATTTTATTCATATAAAAATAAACATATATAAGCCATGACACACAATACTTAATTACCTGTGAACCTACCACATAAGAGTGAGAACTTTATTATTGCCATGTTCTTGTAACTACTTAGGATTCTTCCACTGTCCTAAATTTTGTGTTTCATTCCCTTGACTTTTAATTTTTTATTTTAATTTGCCAGATGGCGCACGCTCTTACCACACAGAGAGAGAGAAAGAGAGAGAGAGAGGGAAAAGGAAGAAATTACTCCCCCTCACCCACCCCCGGTGGGGCATGGCCATGCTACAGTTTCTTTTCCATTTCTCCACCCTTTTGGGATTCATGGGCCTACATGCACACGTGCCCCATGTGTTTTTCAGGCTACTGGGGTCAGGTTCATACCATGTGGTTAGCCACATGGCTACGGAGCCTGCCTAACTTTAAAAAAAAATGATGACGTGTTCATGACTAAATAAACTGGTCATTAATTGTCTCCTTTTGGAGCTTTATAAAGTGGTACCATAGCTTCAGTAGTCTTAGACTTGCTTTGTATACAAAAATATGTTTCTTTTTCTTTCTTTCTTTTTTTTTTTTGGAGAGATTTTTCGCTATAGGGCACATGCGCTTGCCAGACAGACAGAGAGAGACAGAGAGACAGAAAGCGAGAAATCACCCCCCGGGGGGGGATGGCCACGCCGCAATCCCTTCTCCTCCATTCTCCTCTCGGGATCTTGGGCACGCACGCACACGCGCCCGGCGTGAGTTTTAAGCCACTGGGTCCGGGCCGCGAACCGCGGTCGACTCCATGAGAGTCCAGCAACATAGCCATCACGCTAACTGCTGGTTCCCCAAAAATATGTTTCTAAGGTTGTTTTTGCTTGTACCTATAGTTGATTTATTTTACTTCCTCCTCTACCTATATTTCTGTTGCCTTTTTGTCAGAGTTTGGTCCTCCTGAGTTCATCTTTAGTGGAGTTTAACTTTTTTATTCTTTGATCTTTTCTGTCTCCTTGTCTTTCATTAATTTCTGAGAGATTTCCTTACATTTATTTTTAAATTATTTTTGTTCTCATATTTTTAATAGTCTGAAGGTTTTCTCATCTGTGAATGCCTTTATTTTTTTTTAAGCATCCTATTCTATTTCATAGATTTCTTTTATCTCTGAGTATATTTTTGCTTTCTGTAATGTGTCTGTTTCTTCTGAGCCCTCCTCCCTGCTTCCCTGGGTGTTTCAGTCTCTGTCTTTCTGTAGTAGAGACTTTTCTCAAGCGTCTAGGCAGCCATGGCGTTCTTCTCCTGTCTGAGAGAGGCATTAAATGGGGGAGGGAAACTGTCTTTGTGAGACCTCGTAGGTTTCACTGTAGAGTGATTTGGCAGAGACCAGTTGATTATAGACCCGCACAGTTGTCAGTCTCTATAGGTCTTTTCTCTAGACTCTTCCAGAGAAGCCGTTTGAACCTTTGCCTTTGTAGGTAGGTGGATGACGGTGGTGGTAATAAGCCTAGCTGGCTGTGTTCTGGAGGGCTGGGGGAAGGGGCCTGGCATCTTCATCTTGGTTTAACCTGTTCTCTGAATGATACCTCACCCCACCCCTCAGCTGTGTCTGTAGTCTACCAGCCTAGGATTCTTAAAATCATCTTCACTTCTCCAGAGAGTAGACTTTGGACTTAAGGTGCGCTAGGAGAACGGCCTGCTGATCTGACTGGCCATTATGAATACTTTGAATCAGGCCTAGCCTGGTGGTGCAGGCAGTGGCAAGCTGAATTGCAGTGCTGGGAGACACCAGCCCACCACAGGTGGGGCCTGGGGGTCAGCCTAGAGCACGGTGCATGCTCACGTTCCCAAGACCCCAAGGAGCTTGAAGGCAAGAGACAAGGGAGTCACAGTGTGACCAGCCCCTGTCCATAGTGCTCTTCTCTCTCTTTCTCTCTCTTTCTGTGTGCGTGCGTATATTCTCTGCTATGAATAAAATAAAATAGAATTTTAAAAGATTCTTAGTCCTGTTTTCAGGCCCACCCTGTGCCCCTGCTTTTAGAGTAGCTCCTCATACTTCTGAGTCCTGACCATTCTGTAGTTTTTGGTGTAAATTGGCTTATTTTTTCCCCCCATAACACCTGCTACTCTGTTAGGCCCTTAATCTGATTGGAAAAAGCTGAAAGCTAAGTCATTTAGTACTGGACCTTTTCTTTTTTTACTTCAAAGTTTTTTTGACATCTGTCTACTACTGTCTCCTCTCTAGCGCTCTTTGTCTTATGGGTTTATCCCTTTAGTTATTCAGTTTTAGTAGAGAGCAGAGTTAAGTCTGTTCAGTCCTCCATATTAATTTAACTCATTATTTCCTCCCTTAGGAAGCTTTTATTAGAGTAGAACTTTAAGGGGCTTTTCCTCCTAAGGTCTTCTTAGTCCCCATAGTAAAAAAAAAAAAAAAAAAAGAAAGAAAGAAAGAAAGAAAAGAAAAAAGAAAAAACGGAGAATTTCAATTTTACTGATTTTTATCTAGTTTAAAAGATTTTTCAGAATATACAGAGCATTTTTGGCAGCCACTATCATGAAGCAGAGACAACAAAGATTCTGCTTCTTCCTAAAAGAATAACATTTCTGCAGCAAAAATCACTTTTGTAATTATTTTCATCTCAAAAACTCTTTTTGCTGGGGGCCTACAGGTGGCATCGTGGTTAGGGTGGCTGGACTCCCACATGGCTAACATCAACTGCTAGTCCTGACAGAATAATATTTAAAAAACTGATTTTATGTATTAAGATTTTAGATATTGGGACCAGCAGTTAGCGTAATGGCTATGTTGTTGGACTCCCATGTAGTAGACTGTGGTTTGAGTCCTGGACCCAGTGACTTAAACACATGCCGGGCGCGTGGGCGTGTGCCCAAGATCCCGAGAGGAGAATGGAGGAGAGGAGATTGCGGCGTGGCCATCCCCCCGGGGGGTGATTTCTCACTTTCTGTCTCTCTGCCTCTCTCTGTCTCTCTGGCAAGTGCACGTGCCCTATAGCAAACACCTCTCCAAAAGAAAAAAAAAAGAAAAAAACCAAAGATTTTAGATATTAAGAGTTAGTCTTCCTAATCCTGATTTGGGTGAAGGAAACCTAGATAAAGGATAATAATGCTGGCCTGATTTTTAATAAGTGTTATTCTTAATTACTTTGAATCATATGAAATTGCCATTATTTGAACAGCTTGGCCCATAAAAATGGTAATATTATGATTCAGCATAGTGGAATTAGAGCACCGGAACAGCTTAGTTAATAGACTCTTCTGATCAGTGAAGGAATTCATTCTGTGGCATTCTTTGAAACATTCTAGTAGGAAAAAGTATGAAATAAATGGGGATTACCCATGCTATTCGAGGAGGAAAGATGAGGTCCCTATTGAGTAGACCTCCTGGTCCCAGAGCTGCATCAGGGGTCCTGGTGCTCTGCAAACTCTGCCCTGAAGCCGGAGGTCGTCCATTGCTCCGAGTACCAAGTAGATGCACAGTGCTTGTGAGTTTGGACTCCACCACTCACTTCCTGAATACCTTGCTGCCAAGCTGTGGGCCTGCATAGGATTTTTAAAAATAGAAATTTAGCCAAAATAGTACTGTGTTGCTTTTTTTTACTTTTTTTTTTCTTTTCTTTTCTTTTTTTTGGGAGAGATTTTCACTGTAGGGCGCGTGCGCTCGCCAGACAGAGAGAGACATAGCGACAGAAAACGAGAAATCACCCCCCAGGGGGGATGGTCACTCCGCAATCCCTTCTCCTCCATTCTCCTCTCGGGATCTTGGGCATGCACGCACACGCGCCCGGCGTGAGTTTTAAGCCACCAGGTCCGGGACACGAACCGCAGTCGACTACATGGGAGTCCAGCGACATAGCCATTACGCTAACTAATGGTTCCCGCTTTTTTTACTCTTCATTCAATTGCCACATGCATTTCTTTAGATTAGTTAGTAGTTGAGCTTTAAAATGGTAATATAACTATTTAAAGCACTGTAGAAATTAAATATGTATAACATCAATAGCAAAAGGGCTTGAGGGAGGGCTACTGGAGTTAGAGTGTTTAAGGTCTTGTATTTGGAATGTGGTTAAGGTAGCCTGTAAGAGAAGACTATACATCGTAATTCATAGGGTTACCAGTAAAAGAATAGCATAAACATGTCTAACAAACTGATAGAGGAGATAAGATGGTATAGCAGGATTTACTGGGTAGAAAGGCAAGAAAAGAAGACTAAAGGAATAAAGCATAGATAAAACAAATGAAAAACAGCAAAATGGAGGTTAAAAGATAAGAAAATGTAATGCCATGCAAACCCTAACCAAAAGAAAGACTGACTGTGTTAATATCAGATTAGTTAGACTGTAAGGCCAAAGAAGTATTACTAAATGTAAAGGACATTTCATAATGTGAAAATGAGCCTCTCAGTAGGAAGACAGCACTGTTCTTTCCAGCCCTCCCTTGTGGAGTCGTTTGCTAACTATTTATACGCGGTCTCTGGGGCTTCTCCTTTGTCCAGCATTCTCATTTTTCACTGCTCAAGATGTCTCTGCCGGCTGTGAAGGAAGAGTTGTCCCTTTGTCCCTTTGTCTCTTTGTGATAATGTTCATGCTCAGCATGCTCTGGGCATTATAGACCATTGTAAGGGATACCACGTGAGAGAGCAAAACCTCGCACATGTAATTATTTCATTTAGGGTGGTGGTTATTTCTAGTGTAATTACTTTTTTATTCTTAAATGCCAGGTATGAGAAATGGAATTTAGATGAAGACTAAGAAGTTGATTATTTTTTTTAAAAAATATTTATTTATTTATTTTTTATCATCATATCTTCTTCATATTACATTGGATTACATATAACTTTACTGTGTATTACATTGTTTATTCAAAAGGGA
>NW_006160227.1:2125103-2140443 GCF_000334495.1 Tupaia belangeri chinensis | reverse complement strand
TGGCCGCGCGGCTGGCGGCTTCTCAGAAGTTGATTATTTTAAAAATATTTTTAAGGGACCAGCAGATGGCTTAATGGTTATGTTGCTGGACTCCCACTTAGTGGACTGTGGTTCAAATCCAGGACCTGATGGCCTAAAACTCATTCCAGGCACATGTGCACGTATGCCCAAAATCCTGAGAGGAGAATGCAGGAAAAGGGATTGCAGGATGCCCCCACCCCCCAGATGGTTGATTTCTCACCTTCTGTCTCTCTGTCTCTCCAGCGAGTGCATGTACCCTATAGCAAAAATCTCTTTAAAAATGTATATATTATATGTGTGTGTGTATATATTAAAAACAGTGTATGATTATATGATTATGAATAATAAGGTATTATCAAGAGCAAATTAGAAGGGAGTAGATTGGAGACCAGCAGGTGGCATGGTACTTAAGGTGCTTAAGGTGCTGGGCGACATGGCGACGTCAGTTCAATTCCCAGACCTGGTGGTTTAAAAATCACACTGGTTGTGTGTGCGTGCATGCCCAAAATACCAAGAAGAGAATAGAGGAGAAGGGGTTGTGGGTGGTCATCCTCCCTGGGGAGTGGTTTTTCACTTTTCTTCCCTCTGCCTATCTGTGTCTGAGGGAAGCACATGCACACTATAGCAAAAACATAAAAAGAAAGAAAGAAAAAAGTTTTTTTCATTTATAAGAGTTCTTGGCAATAAGCCATCTTTTGTTGTCCTAGATCTTTAAACTCTGCATTGCTGTGTCATCGTTAAAACTCATATTGTTTGTTTTGCTATAGGGTGTATGTGCGAGACAGAGAGAGAGAGATATCATCCCCTATGGGTGATGGCCACACCGCAATCCCCTCTCCATTCTCCTCTCTGGATTTTTGTGTACATTGCACACAGGCTCAGCATGTTTTTCAGGCCTCAAGGTCCAGGACTTGAACTATATAGGCAGCCATGTGGGATGCAGCACCTTAACCACCATGCCACCACTGACCCCAAAAACTCTTTACTTCTTTGTGGAGAAAATGTCCTGTGATTTAGAGAAGATTCCATTTTTCTAGAAAAAGACATCTGTTATTGAACTCTATGTGTAAGGGCCAAAAAAGGCTTAAGGAAGCAAAAGTGCTAAATTAAGATGCATAACTAGAAGCAGACAGAAATGCAATTAATATCACTTTTTTATTATGCTAACAGACACAAACTTTACCATCTTAACCATATTTAAGTGTACAGTGCTGCAGTGATAAATATACTTCCATCATTATGAAAACAAATCTCTAGAACTTTAATCTTGTAACTTTAAATCTCCAGACCCATTAGAAAGTAATCCCCTTGTCCCCTCCACTTAGCTCCTGGTAACTATCTGTCTGCTTTCTATTTCTATGAATTTGACTACTTTAGATAACCCATATTACTGGAATCATACAGTATTTATATTTTTGTGATCGGCTTCTTTCACTTAGCATAATATCCTCAAGGTTTATCCATGTTCTAGCATGTGAGAGGATTTCCTTCCTTTTTAAGGCTGAATATTTCATTGTGTATACATTGTGTGTGTGTGTGTGTGTGTGTGTGTGTGTGTGTGTGTGTGAACATTTTGTTTTTCCAGTCATCTGTTGTTAGACGATTCCATCTCTTGGCTATTATGAATATTGTTGCTATGAACATGTATATCTGCATATCTCTTTGGTAACTTGCTTTTTTTTTTTGATATATAGAAAGAAGTGAGATTGCTTGATCATATAATAATTTAATTTTTAAAAATTTTTAAAAGAATTATTTTGTTTTAACTTTATTTTTTTGCTTACTTATTTTTAATTTGACCAGAGAGAGAGAGAGAGAGAGAGAGGTTAAGTGAGAAAGCAAGCCACCAGGTCTGGGACTTGAACCATGTTTGCCCATGTGGGAATCCAGCACCCTTAACCACCACTCCACTTGCTAACCCATTTATTTTTAATTTTTGAGAAACCTTCATATTATTTTCCATAGTGGTCGTGCCATTTTACAATCCTAGTAAGAGTGCACAAGGATTCCAATTTCTCAGTATCCTCTCCAACACCCGTTATGTTCTTTTTCAAGGTTCCTATAATATATAGTTCATTCATTTATCTTTATTAGAGCACCTTGTATTTAATATGACTTTGTGCTGCTGTCTGCCATCCTTTTATTTCAACCACAAGGACTCCCTTCATTTTTCTCATAGAGCAGGTCTAGTAGTAGTAACCTCCTTTAGCTTCCATTTTTCTGGAAAAGTCTTAATTTTGCCTTCATTTTTTTTAAGAGGGATTTTTGCTATAGGGCACGTGCGCTCACCAAGAGAGACAGAGAGAGACAGAAAGCAAGAAATCACTACCCGGGGGGATGGCCATGCCACAATCTGTTCTTCTCCATTCTCCTCTTGGGATTTTGGGTACGTATGTACATGCGCCTGGTGTGAATTTTAAGCCTCCAGGTCCAGGGCTCAAACCACGGTCGATTACGTGGGAGTCCAGTTATGTAACCATTATGCCATCTGCTGGTCCCAATTTCTCCTTCATTTTAAAGAAAAAGTTTATTTATTTCTTCCATGAGTGAGAGAGAGATTCTGCACCCGTGGCAGGTCTTGAGATTGTGATCCACCCCTGGCTCCAGCTAGCCCAACTCATGGGCAGTGTGAGCCTGGGGTACTCAGAGCAGTTTCTGGACACAGGCCAGCAACCATCCCATGAAGGTCTGCCTCATAGCACTGTGTTTACCACTGCACCACCAAGGAATCGTTACTGGACTGGATGTCTTTATAGTGGCTACATATTTCATACCTAGTCTTGCTGGGTGTTCTTTGCAACATACAGAATAATCATCTCGTTCTAGTTAGTGGTCTGGTATGATAGGCACATAATAAACACTAATGGAATGAATGTTTGTGTCATTAGAAACATGCTGAAAGGTTACATAGCAATGTATGAAGTCTGCATGGAGAACAATGTTAATAGTCAAGAAGAATGGGGTTCTGTAAATACTCAGTGGAGGGATAAAGAGGAAATGAGAAAAGTGACTTAAAGAGATTTTTAAATAGCTTTGTCTAATGGTGAAAAATCAAAGTTCTAAGTGACATTTTATGAAGATTTATAAAACCACAATGAGATGCTCTGACACATACAAAAGAACGGCGAAAACGGAAAAGGACCAAAAAGCAAGTGTTAACGAGAATGCAGAGCAGCTGGAACTTCCGCATGTTACTGTAAGAGTGCAGACTGGAACAGCCACAGCAAAACTGTTTAATAATACCTGCCGAGGTGTAAACAGTGCTTACCTTGGGCTTCAGGAATTCTGTTTCTAGGTTATATCCCTCTCGTACATACCCAAGAGAAAGATGCATGTATGAACCCACAAGAATATGCGAGAATTTTATACCAGATTCGTAATAGGGAAATGGTGGATGCAGTCCAGATCTAAAAGGAGAATGGAGAAATTGGGGCAGATCTTACAATGGAATATGATATAACTGTGAGAAAGGGACTGTTACACACAAATGTGTGAATGAATTGCAGGCATGATAAGGAAAAGAAGCTAGTCCCATTTGGGCAGTTTGTAGAAAAATGGTTAACAAGTGTATGTAATTCAGAAGGTAGAAATAAGTGAAATTTATAACTGTTTATATTTCTATTCCATGAACAAAAAACTTTGCGAACACTCTAGTCTAATAACAGTTTGCTTTGTTAGCACAGAAAAACTTAGGTTTTACTTACCATTGTTTCGTACTTCTGCGTCTGTGTTCTTTGCACTACATGGGATATCCTTGCCCTTTTTTGTCTATATGGAGAATTTCTATTCAACCTAGACTCCAGCTTTAAGTCTTTTCTTGTCCCGCACAGTCACAGTTCATGACCCCTTCCTTTGTGCAACCAATGTCCCTACTAATTATTGCTCCTGTTATGTGACAATTGTTTTTTTTTTTTTCCTTTTGAGAGATTTTTGCTATAGGGCACATGAGCTCACAGGAGAGACAGAAAGTGAGAAATCACTCCCCCCCCCACCCCTGCAGGGGGGATCGCCCTGCCGCAATTCCTTCTCCTCCATTCTCCTCTCAGGGTTTTGGGTATGTGCTTATACACACCTGGTGTGAGTTTTAAGCTGTCAGGTCTGGTATTCAAACCAGAGTTGACTACATGGTAGTCCAGCAACGTAACCACTCCACCATCTGCTGGTCCTGACAATTGTTTAAGTTTTTTATTTCCTTACTAGACTGTGACCTCTAAATAAAAAAGATGTTTCACTCCATATCTACCAGTGTCTACTGTTGTAAATGCTTGTTGAGTATTGAATGCAAGGGGGCTTTCTGACAAGATGTCCTGTTGCAGATAAAGCCTGTTAAAGGCTGATAGTTTTATTGACTGACTGGTAGCTGGCACTGGGCCATTACCTCTACCAGGTTATCACAGAAAGCTGGTTAAAATCCACAGTGCTGTTTGAACAGTAAGATTTATTTAATGAGACTATGTTGCAAAACTGGACACCCAAGTGATAAGGTAACTATAACAACATTACTTCAGGTGTGCCAGGCTTTAGATAAAATTGTGGAAGATTGCTAAGCTCTTCTACACTTACGACTGGAACCAGAGTCAATGTGGGATCCACAGATGAGCTTTAGGACTTAAAGTGTAAAAGTGCAAGTTTTAAAAATGGAATAATTGGGCCAGCAGGTGGTATCGGTAAGGTGCTAGATTCCCATATGGCTGACCATAATTTGAGTTCCAGACCTGGTGGCTTGAAAATCAGGCCAGGAGCATGAGCATGTGTGTGTGCATGTGTGCATGTGTGTGTCCAAAATCCTGAGAGAAGAATGGAGGAGAAGGGATTGCGGCATGGCCATCCCCCCTGGGAGTGATTTCCTGCTTTCTGTTTCTCTGTCTCACTGAGCATATGCTCTATGGCAAAAACTCTTAAAAATAAAAAAGGAATAATTAATCAGTTATCAAAAGTAATTACTATATGAATGTCTTAAGTAGTTTTCTTTCTTTCTTTTTTTTTTTGAGAGGTTTTCACTATGGGGCGCGTGCGCTCGCCAGACAGACAGAGAGAGACATAGAGACAGAAAGTGAGAAATCACCCCCAGGGGGAATGGTCACGCCGCAATCCCTTCTCCTCCATTCTCCTCTCGGGATCTTGGGCACGCACGCACACGCGCCCAGGGTGTGTTCTAAGCCACTGGGTCCGGTAGGCAAACCACGGTCGACTACGTGGGAGTCCAGCGACATAGCCATTACGCTAACTGCTGGTTCCCAGTAGTTTTCTTTCTTGTAGCATTTAAAATGACTAAAACTAGGAAGAAGCATGATGTAATGGTAAAAGCACTGAAGGGAAGTTTGATATTTCAAGTTGTAGTCCCAACTGAAAATCAACATTATAATTTGAGGCAGTTTGAAAATCTCCTTAAACTTTAGTTTCTTCTCTATATAAGTATAGTTTGTATTACATGGTATTCAGTATGGTAAAAAAAATTTTTTTAAAGAATTATTTATTTACTTTTATTCATTCATTCGTTTTTATTTGACCAGAGAAAGACAGATACACAGAGAGAAGGAAAATGAAAGCAAGCCAGCAGGTCCAGGACTCGAACCATGGTTGGCCACTTGGGAATCTAGTGCCTTAACCACCATGCCACCTGCTGGCTCAATACTATAAAATTTTAACATTTATTTAAAAATATGTTCATATGCAGGGCCAGCAGAAGCCATAATGGCTGCGTCACAGGATTCCCATGTAGTCGACTGTGGTTCGAGTCCTGGACCCGGTAGCTTAAACTCATGCTGGTTGCATGTGTATGCGTGCCCAAGATCTCAAGAAGAGAATGGAGGAGGAGGGATTGTGGCGTGGCCATCCCCCCTAGGGGCGTGATTTCTTGCTTCCTCTCTCTCGCTCATTCTCTCTCTCACTCTCTCTTGCTCACTCACTCTGCTTGGGCCTGCCACCCTATGGCAAAAACCTCTCAAAAAAAATATGTTCACGTGGTTTTTTTTTTTTTTTTTTTTTTTTAATGTTTTTAGGGTGCATGCACTTGCCAGAGAGAGACAAAGAGAGACAGAGAGAAGAAAGTGAGAAATCACCCCCCCAGGGAGGATGGTCATGCTGTAGTTCCTTCTCTTTCATTCTCCTCTTGGGCTTTGGGCACTTATGTACATCCCCCCCCCCCACCACCACGCACACACATGATTTTTATACCGCTGATATTTTAAGAATGAAGTTGTTAAAAAAAGAAAGAAAAGTGTTTTGAATATAGAAAGCAGCTAAATTAGAATGATTACTTGAATTTCAAAGGTATTCATTTTAAGGTTTATATGACATATATGATTATATATCATACATTTACTATATATATTTTTAGTGAATATATAAAAACAAATATATTTTAGGGGAAAAGCAAATCACAAAACCATATAGTCTTTGTTTTTTGTTTTTTTGTTTGTTTGTTTGTTTTAAGTATATATTTATACATGTGTAGAAAACCATCTAGGAAGGTAAGTATTAATATTAACTCTAATGTGGGGTTATATCTGATAGAACAAGGAAAATAAAAATTATTTCCTGTAATAATGATGAAGAACAGACTCAAACAAACTCAAAATATTCATAAAGACCACTTGCCATTTTCTAAGTACATTACTATTCAACAACAAGTAAGGAAGACATATTAGGGTCTGGGGTCAAGCTGTCAAAGGGAAGGTGCTTTCTGTTTCCAGTTTTACTTAGAACTGTCTCTTGCCCGTGGTGGATCGTGGAAGATCACTAAGCTCTTCTTCGCTTACGACTGGAACCAGAGTCAATGTGGGGTCCACAGATGAGCTTTAGGAGATACTTGGACTACTGTCTGGCATTGGACCCAAAGCACTGTGTGTGTTCCATGCATACATTTCACGTGTCACGATGGGCCCTGAGTCCAGAGCTTTTAACTGCCTCACAAAGGTTCTTGACCTGAAAATGATTACGAACCCCATGGACACTTCTTGTCTGCTTCCACCTCTGCAGAATATAAGGTGGTGTGGATTTTCAGTTACAGACTACTAAAAAGACATCGTTTCTTTGGGTTCTGGAGAAACAGCGATTGTAGAGCTATTGACGTTTCTCAAGGTCATAGATTTCTGTCTTTTCCTGCTATTATTTTGCAACCTTTGATTTTGGTCTACCATTTTCATCCAAAAAGATACTAGACTTCTCAAAATAGGCCATATGTAAAGATTCTAATCTTGTACCTAACAGCTCAGTTTACTGAGGAAATTTTGTTTTCAGTTTATTATCTTTTTACCAAGAACTGAAATGCTATTTTATCCTATTTTAAATAGAATTTGTTGTATCTAAACAATTAGATTTTTTATATTTATATCAGTAGACCAAAAAACCAAGTAAGTCCCTACTGTGATGGAGGTACCACCCTTTAATTCCCTGAGTCCTTTCTGTGTATCTGGAACTTTCAGGATTTATTCTTTTCTCAGTTTGAAGTTGGTATTTGATGTATATGTATCTTTTGACACATTTTTCCCCTAATGCCTTTTCTTTCTTTTATTATTTTTTCTTTTAAAAAGAATTATTTTATTTAACTTTACTTAATTTTAATTTTACCAGAGAGGGACAGAGTGAGAGAGAAAAAGAGAGGGAAAGTGAGAAAACGAGCCACCAGGTCTGGGACTCAAACCATGATTGACCATGTGGGATTCTAGTGCCCTTAACCACTACACTACCTGCTGGCCCCTATTACTGGCCACTTCCTGCTGGCCCCTATTTCTGGTTTTTTTTTTTTTTTTTTTTTATAGAAAGGTTTTTTGTTTTGTTTTGTTTTGTTTTTGTTTTATTTACATTATTAAAATATTTTCCCACATTTACTTTACACATCAAAAATATTTTGCTCATATTCCATAATTCTTGACAGCTAATAAACAACTTTCAAAATTGCCCAAAAAACCCTGAGTTTTAAAGATAGTTTTCAGGGGACCAGCAGTTAGCGTAATGGCTATGTCACTGAACTCCCATGTAGTCGACCGGAGTTCGAGTCCCGGACCCGGTTGCTTAAGCTCACGCCGGGTGCATGTGCATGTGTGCCCAAGATCCCGAGAGGAGAAAGAGAATGGAGGAGAAGGGACTGCGGCGTGGTCATCCCCCTCGGGGGTGATTTCTCACTTTCTGTCTCTCTGTCTCTCTCTGTCTTTCTGGTGAGCGCATAAGCCTTATAGCAAAAACCTCTCCAAAAAAAAAAAGAGATAATTTTCAAAATATTTGTTATAATTTTGTTTGTGACTCCATAACAGAGACAATATGGTTTTACATATTTTTTTTGAGAGGTTTTCGCTATAGGGCGCGTGCGCTCACCAGACAGAGAGAGAGAGACAGAGAGACAGAAAGTGAGAAATCACCCCCCCAGGGGGGATGGTCAGACCGCAATCCCCTCTCCTCCATTCTCCTCTTGGGATCTTGGGCACGCACGCACATGTGCCCGGCGTGAATTTAAGCCACCGGGTCCAGGATGCAAACCGCAGTCGACAACGTGGGAGTCCAGCGACATAGCCATTACGCTAACTGCTGGTTCCCTGTTTTACATATTTTTAAAAAAATATTTACATGTCAACTACTCAACTGTTAAAAAGCAAGCACCCAGCACACAATTCACACATGAACCTTCCCAACTCGGCCCTGTTTACCAAGTGTTCTGTGGTTACCATCAGCCAGCAAGGATCAGTCTCTCTCTCTTCCTTCAAAGTCTTTCTCAAAGTAATCCTCTGATTGTGGCTGCTCTTTTGCAGCCTCTACTGATTACAATGCTGGGCTGGAAAAGTCCCGGTTATTTTCTGGTACGAATTCTTCCATATAGCTTCTCTAATCCTCTCTGCCAGGCAGAGCTGTTCATGGGGTGCCAAGCCATCTTTCCGAGAGCTTCTGTTGGCTTTCTTGAGATCTACCTTAGTTCCATAGCTTTCTGGTCCTATCTTCAGATATGACATTCCAGTCAAAGCCCTGGCAGTGTAAATAGAAAGATTTGTATAACTATGATTTGGGATTCTGTCACTTCCACCAGAAACACCTTGAGTTTAAGACTGTCTTTTTGCACAGCACTTCAGTATTCGCACATCAGCATCTCGTTTGTTCTTCCTGCATTCCCAGATTTTAGAGTACTCTGTATCATTCTCTTTAGGAAAGAAAAATAGAGGACGGCACTCTTACCATTTAAAAATAAACGAAAAACTCAGGTTCTCTGTCAGCCTGCTTCCCATCTGGGATTACATTGTAATCAGTTATCTTATATATTCAGTTACAGCGCATACTCTGAATCTTGGCTATGAAGGTGTCTATATCTTCAGCCATAGTTCCTCTCAAACTTTTGGTATTTTGTTTGTTTTAGCTTGCTATAGGGCACAGGCCCTCATCAGGAAAGAGAGGGAGGGAAAGTGAGAAATCCCTCCCCGCTCCCCCGGTGGTTTGGCCTCACTGCAGTCCCTAAGCTCTGTTTCCCAGGATTTCTGGCACGCATGCGCCTGGTGTTTTTTTCAGGTCCCTGGGTCTGGGACTCACACTGCAGAGTCGGCCCTGTGGGATCCAGCTGCCTTAACTTCCACACCTGGCCCAATCTGAAAGTTTTTTAGCTTTGGAAAATTACAAAATGGTTAAATATGTTTGACCGTTTTCTCTTTAAGGTTTTATGTATATATTATATTGTTTTTATATAGATTACTAGGTTTTATTGATACATTTGTTATTGGAGTAAGTTTTTAGATCCTTGGCATCCTCTGCTACTTGTTTGAAGTTGGCACATTTTCTGCCTTCCCTAAGATATTATGAAATTTGTTTGTGCTATTTTTCCAGTGAATTTTTTCAGAACTATGGTCGTAGGGGCCAGCAGGTGGTGTGATGGTTAAGGGTGCTGGACTCCCACGTGGCTGACCATGGATTGAGTCCCAGACCTAGCAGCTTGCTTTCTCATTTTCTCTCTCGCTCTGTCCCTCTCTGGTCAAAATTTAAAATAAATAAATAAATAGAGTGAAATAAGATAATTCTTTACAAAAGCCCCATAGTTTGGTGATATTAGAAATTGGTAGTTTGTGGGAACCAGCAGTTAGCGTAATGGCTATGTCGCTGGATTCCCATGTAGTCGACCGCGGTTCGCATCTGGGACCCAGTGG
Organism: Tupaia belangeri chinensis; assembly: GCF_000334495.1. Taxonomy (NCBI): domain Eukaryota; kingdom Metazoa; phylum Chordata; class Mammalia; order Scandentia; family Tupaiidae; genus Tupaia; species Tupaia belangeri. The sequence continues at coordinate 2,130,301 of NW_006160227.1, read as the reverse complement.
CTTAGAACTCACGCCGGGCATGTGTGCGTGCCTGCCCAAGATCCCGAGAGGAGAATAGAGGAGAAGGGATTGCGGCGTGACCATCCCCCCTGGGGGTGATTTCTTGCTTTCTGTCTCTATGTCTCTCTCTGTCTGGCAAGCGCAGGCACCCTATAGCAAAAACCTCTCAAAAAAAAAAAAAAAGAAATTGGTAGTTTGTGATGTAGACATAGTTGAGAATAACTATTGCACAAGCACCTTTTCTAATTCATTTCTCAGATTTCTTTCCTGAAGAAAAAGTAATATATAGTTTCCTCCTAATATTGAGGTTTTCGGGAGAAGATTCTACTTTGTTTGGAGAGCCCAGGGTACTGATAGAAATTTTATAGGGTTGTTTTGAGAAATGAGTGGGAGCTGTGAAAGAAAAGTCTGACACAGTGATTGCACATAGTAGGTTCATTCCAGCAAAGGCTGTAAACGCAGCATGAGACATAGTTGTGCTCTCAGGAAATTGAGAAGCACTGGGGTAGGAAAAAAATCATTGATGCCAACAAGTTCTGCCCGAATCATTTCCTAAATTCATTCAGGAGTGGTAAACACTTCCTAGGGGAGCAGGAAAGTTCGGTTAAAATGAAACTTTCTCCTTGCAGTGACTGTCTGGAAGCAGACTCAGGTAGACAGAGGGTGGCAAATAATGGCAGGATTTTTTTTTTAATCTTTGGAGCTGTCTTCACGATGCTCACTGTTCCTAGCTCTTGGCCCGCATTGCTCCACCGAGCCGTTCCGTGTTGTGTGCAGAGGTTAAAGACAGTCCCGACGGAGGGCAGTGCCCCCGGGAGGCGGGCCATGCCCTCCTGGAACCCGGGCAGCCACGCAGCGGGCGGCGGGGAGCGCCTGCACCTGAGCCCCTGCCCGCCGGCCCTTCTTGAGGACCGAGGACCGAGCTAGGGCTGGGTGGCCGGGCCAGACAAAGCCGCTGCGGCCAGCGGGGAGGGGTTTGCTCCGGGAGCGGGGTGTGTTCTCCACTCCTGCTCCCACTCACCGGGTACCTGCTCCCGGCCGGGCAGGCGGGCCGGGAGAGGGCTGGGGCCGGGCAGGGGCAGGGCAGCGGCCGGAGGACGGCGAGGTGGCTGGCGCCGAGGGAGGCAGATGCTCTCGCACCGGCCGGCGCGCCACGCCTCCGCCCACAGACGAGCCTCGGGCTCGGCCCCCTGGCGTCGCAGGTGGCACGGCACGGTCTGGTGGGAAGGGAAGGGGTGGTCCTTGTGTCCGGACCCCTCACAGCTGACTCACAGGAAGTGCGAGGAGAGCTTGGCACCGGGCGGCGGCTCCAGGATTCCGCCCCGCCCGCGCTGCACGCAGGCTGTGCGGCGTCGCCAGCAGAACAATGAAGTGCTTCCAAGTTTGCTGAGGCTCCCGGGGACCGTGCTTGGGCCTGGCAGGCTGCAGAATGTCCTGCCACCGACTTTCCCAGGAAGCCGTTTTGTAGCAGCCCCTCCCTCTGTGGATTGCTTTGTCCGGAGCTCCTGGGGTGACCATGGTCCAGCGCTTTAGCCTCAGAAGGCAGCTCTCCAAGGTGGGTCGGTCGTGGTGGGCTGCGGAGGGGACGCCGCGTCGCGCAGGGTTCCCGGTCTGGGCCCTGTGCTGTCAAGCCCTGGCCCCTGGCTGAGGAGGGGCCTGAGGAGGGGCCGGGAGGAAGCGCTGCCTTTTGTTCCTCCATCTGACAGGCAGGCGCTGGAAGGCTGCTGCAGGCGGGGCAGCCCCGTGTGCTCCCAGCTGTGCAGCCTCCCCACCCCCCCTGCGTGCTCCCCACCGGTGCAGTCCTGGCTGTGGGTTGGGACCCCTGCAGTCAGCCCCACAGACGGGATTTCCAGCGCCGCGTGCTTCAGAGCCTGATAGTGGGTCCAACTGTTTAATCAGCAGTCGGTCCATCAGCGGATGGAAGAGGAGAAAGCCTTGTTGGTCTGTGGAGTCGGTGCTATCTCATGTCACACGATGCCATCAGATTGGGGAAAAGGACCACAAAATAGTCCAGCGAGCCAGACCCTCCTGAGCATGCTGAAACGCGGGGATGGATTGAGAAACTTGATTGCTTAACACAGAAGTGTGTGAAGACCAGTTACCAGGAGGCCTGCAGGCAATTTTTGCGGAGTTGTATAAAAGCCAAGGTTGCCCCTATGTGGTATTTGGGAGAAAGTTCTTTTAATCTGAGAAAACATAAATAAAACAAAATGCTAAGCACCCCTTTAAAAGGGGATTGCAGACTCTAGTCCTGCTGGATCCAGGCCTTGGACTCGCTTGTTAGCTAGTGCAGGGACCAGTGTGGGAAGCAGTATGGCAAGGTTGCGCTTCACTTCAAAACCCATTGTGTTCTCCAAAAGCTCTGTTTTTAAAATGTAGCAGTTGATGGCAGAATTGTGTCACAGTTCATTCCCTGCAGACAGAGCTTAAACAGTAGTCAGTCAGTAGGCACTACCTTGGCTGTGAGTCACAGTTGTTAAATCTAGACATGTGTTGTAATCTTCAAGGAGAACCTTGCGTTCCTCGGTGGTGACCCTGTGTAGACTGTGTGTGCACTGAAGCCGAAGTGAGCAAAGCAGTTGCTTCCGTCCCCATGTCACATCGCATGCCTGTTCTGGGACCTCCAAGCCTAACAAGGATTCTGTGTACAGAGTATGAAAATGTATTCCCTGCTTCTCTCCCCCCTTACCCCAGGCCTGAGCCTAGCAAAGGGCTTGTCACCCCTACATTTCTCTTAAACAGTAGAAAGAATAATTTTTATTGTTCAGTCAATGTCCTCTAGTGTATGCGTGTTCAAATTTGTGGTACATTCAAGAAGAAGCTGTGTAGATTGTCACGGTGGTGACATTTCTGCAGGACTGTGTCCGGTAGTTGAGGGCCAGGTGGTAGTTGTCTAGTTAGATAGTAACTTCATTCTACATATTTTGTCACCAATACTTCTCTGTTATTATTATTTTTTTGAACTTCACTCTTTTCATTCTAAACTATATGCATGTCTGTGATTTACAGAAAGGACACTTCTGGGGGAATAAAAGCAGGGGTGACAAGCCCTTTGCTAGGCTCAGGCCTGGGGTAAGGGGGGAGAGAAGCAGTGAATACATTCTCTAATAAGAAATCAAAGGTGCAGTGTATAAAAACACAAAGAAGTAACGTTTTAATTCCTTTTCCTAATACCACCATCCCCATGTTAATGTGGTGTATTGGTACTGTAAGGGGTAATCAGGACACAATCTAGTGAGCTAAAAAATAACTTTAATTATTTCAGCCTATAGGGCACTTAAACATAAAGGAGAATCGAATAGTTATATTCGTTGGTTGGTTGTTACTTTTTTAATTAAAGCCCAGTGAATGCACGATGCCTCTGCTCTGTCTTTTCAGCTAAATCCATAGGATCCCTAGGAGCAGAGGACCTGTCGCACCCTAGTGCATGGTATTTCTGGCACAGACTGAACACAGAATGAAAAGTGATTTTTCATAGGTTGAAAGCAGTTGAATAGCAGCAATTTCACCTGGTACCAACTTCAGTAACAAGCGCTTTTGCGAAGAAATCATCTTTAACAAGAGTAGAGTTGTCTTGAGATGATCTAAGGGGTTGAAAAGCAATCTCCTGTTTTAGTGAAAGGAGCTACTGATCTGAAAGTTCTTTAAAATCTATGGGAAGTTTTCGAAATATTTACAAATGTAGAGATTTACTTATGCTGGAATTTTCCCTAGAATACTCAAGTGATTGCTAATGTATAGTCTCATCTGAACTAGGAAATAGGAAGTAAATTAAGATATAGATAAGTAAAAATCTAGAGTTTTTAAGAAACATGCTCACCTATTCTCTAACTACCTAGATCCCCATTTCCTGAAACATAAAACTTTTTGATTTCTCCTTGACATTCGAGCTGATATTCTTCCGTCATGGCTTTCTTAGTTGTGACTTCAGAAATATTCACTAGGAAAAGCTTTTTCATCCTGCCCTGTGTTTCCTGTGTGAGCCAACCACAGTAGTCTGGAAACTGCCAGTATGGGCATTTCATTTAATTCTCCCGGAGTGAGATGGCATTGGTGCCATTGTATCATTAAAGAAGCAGAGCCTTAGAGAAGGTAAGTAATTTGCCCACGATCAATAGCAGATAGAGTCAGATTCAGACTTTGGTCTAAGTCCAAACCCATTCTGTTTCCCATGTGCACGGCCTCTGCAAATATCTGGTCTATTAATCATTCTCACCATCGTGGTCTCTGAGTTTCTCCATATGTTTGTCCAAGCTTATAGAAAGTGGTGTAATAAGTAACTTGGGTAACTTCCTTAGAGCATCCCTTTCCCATGGAGCTGAAATGAGTTTCCAAGTAGGGTTTGAACTTAATAGCCAGTCTTGATAAAGTGTTTCCCATAATTAAAGTTGTTTTCTTTGGCCAGAGAAGTATCATTGTGAATAAAGCAGCTGATTTAATAAAGCATATTAAATGTGAGGTAATTAAATGTAAGTTGAAGTTTAACTGCATGCATTTATAAACTTCATACTGCAGTGCCTTTTAAAGAACTTCTGGGGAAAAAAAAAAGAACTTTTGTTAATGAGAAAAATTTACTCCTGAGTTCCTATGATACTGTTTAAGAAATGAAATAGAATTGGGTTAGACATTTAGAAAGTCCTTTCACTCACTCTGACTCTCTCTGATCAGAGGAACCACCCTCCCACTGCCTTTTACCTATAATAGAAAATCGGCTTTTCTTCTTTTCCAGGAACTTCAGATTGTGGAGAAGGCTTTGAGGGAAAAAACAAAACAAAAACAAAAACTTAAGATTATTTCAGTAAAATACTGTTTTATTTTACTCTTGAATGATCATTATTTTCATGTTCAAAAATTCTAAATTATGAAAATCTTGTTTTCAACCATGTTTTTCATGTGGTTCACCCCGCCTCTTCTATTGGTAACCAGTTTCTCGTTCCCCTTCCATTGTTTTTATACACTTACGGAAGCAAACGTGAACATCTACTTTCTGATCTTTCCAGTATGAAAGATGAATAGCATACAGTTTATTCTAAAGTAATAGCTTGCACTTTACTTTTCCAGATATGGATCTAAATAGTTAAAACAATTTGGGGTTCACATAGTGCATGTGCGCTCACCGGAGAGAGAGAGCAAGATAGTGAGAGGGAAAGTGAGAAATAACCCCCCCCCCCCGGGGGGGGGGGGGAGGGGTGGCCGCC
>NW_006160227.1:2080927-2124877 GCF_000334495.1 Tupaia belangeri chinensis | reverse complement strand
AAAAAACACCCCCCCCCCCCCCCGGGAGGGATGGCCATGCTGTAATCCCTCCTCTTCCATTCTCCTCGGGATCTTGGGCACACACGCACATGTGCCTGGCCTGAGTTTTAAGCCTCCGGGTCCGGGACTTGAATCACTGTTGGCCTTGTGGGAATCTAGCAATGTTACCACTACACTATCTGCTGACCCAAACCTATGTATTTTTTAAGATAATTTCCTTTGACTTTCTATTGGTTTCTTTTGGATTTATGACATGTGATAATACACATGACTGACGAAAAATCTTTCCGTGAATGTATTTTTATCAGTAAAAAGGACAAGATATCTCTTCATTTCCATCTGGAATAGGTTAACTAGAGCTGTTTAAATGTATTTGGGTAACTAAAATGGTGAATTTTTTGTTATGTGTATTTTACTATGATTTTTCAAAAGTCCATTGAGCCCTCTTAATGATACACATTAGGTGGACAGAGTAGTTTAGTATTGCATGTAAGTTGCGTGTCCAGGTTCATAGACAGGATGTCAGAACTGGACGGATGCTTTTCATTTCTCTAAGTTGCTCTAGACATTGGCTAGCTCACACTTGGAAATGTTATGCTTTATATTTATATTTTATTAGCAGTCGAATATTATACTTCTCCATTAGTTAAGCTTCTATTTTTAGGAGGCTTAAATCAGGTAGTGTTCTAATTGGCTACCACACATATGTTTTCTAGAACTTGAATACTCAAGAATCGATATTTCAAGGTCATTATGATATATTACGAAACTGAAATGGGAAGACTGATGGTGTTCTTCTGTTACGTGAACTGAGACCCCCGATAAGATCATTTCCATACATGATAGCGTTAGGAAGAGTACGGAGTAGAGAACAGCCTCTCTGTTCAAATGCAGAGGGAAATAGTAGGCTAAAGAGAGAAACTGATTTAGAGTATTGTAGCTCTGAAAGGCTTTTGTGATAGCGATACCAATTCAAAATTTTAAAGTAACAAAAATGGTAAGAACGAATTATTGACTCTGTACGTCCGAGGGAGCTGAAGATACTACCCAGAGAGGACAGACAAATCTTGGAAGTGTGCTAGTTTTTTGTTTTTGTTTTTTTAAGTGTACAACTGTTAATTGAGTTGATTTGAATATTATTTTCCTGGAAGAGATGGATATATTAAGTAACGCCATTAGATTATTCTTTGAAGTTGTAATATGCTGAGCAAGGGTTGTTATTTTTTAGAATCAACTAGCTGATTTACTTGAAAGTGCTTTGAAAATTTTTAAGGACTATATTAATTTAAGAATTTATACTGATGGTATTTTCATTATTTTGTCATTCTAAAGGTATTGTTTTTAAAGTATGACTTCTTTAAAACTGCTTTAGAATATGTACATACATAATTTTTCTGTCCATCTATTGGTCTTTATGTAGGCTATCTTTGGACAAGTCACAGTGATTCCCGCTGGGGGAAGGGCCTGAGAGACTCGGATCAGAGGTGGGAGTAAGAATGCTTTATAAAACTATTTGCAGCTGGGGCCAGCAGTTGGCGTAATGGCTGTGTTGCTGCACTCCCATGTAGTTGACTGCGGTTCGAGCCCCGCACCCGGGGGCTTAAACTCATGCCAGGCACAAGTGCGTGCATGCCCAAGATCCCGAGAGGAGAATGGAGGAGAAGGGATTGTGGCGTGGCCATCCCCCATGGGGGGTGATTTCTCGCTTTCTGTCTCTCTGTCACTCTCTTGTCTTTCTGGCAAGCGCACACACCTAGCAAAAACCTCAACAAAAATAAAAAATATAAAAACCTCTTTGCAGCAGGTGGAGTGTTGGTTAAGGCAGCTGGAGCCCACATGGCTGACGGCATGATTGGAGTCCCAGACCTGCAGCTTGGGGAACATGCCTGGTCCCTGTGCTTGGGTGTGTATGTGCTCAAAAATCTCAAGAGGGAAATAGAGGAGAAGGCGTTGTAGCTGGTGCTTTCTTGCTTCTCCTCTCCTCCTCTCTGTCTCTCTTTCTCTGATGAATGCATGCACCCTGTAGCAAATTTAAAAAATAGATAAACATGAAACTTTTTTTTTTTAAAACAAAGTATATGTATTCCCTTAAATAATAGTCCTGGTTAGATGTGTTGAAAGTTCAAATGTAGAAGTTTCAAACTCATTCTTCATTGAACACCATTGCTGATAGTTTACTTAAAGGTTAATGGTTGAAAGGTGATATTCTTCTGGACTTGGAACTTTCTCCCAACCATCCATGCTAATCAGATTGAAGATAACCTTGTGTGTAACATTTAAGTTTGTATTATGGAGTCACTAACACTTTAAAATTTTGTTTAAGTGAATCTCTGCAAAAGTTAACCATATTGTTCTGAAAGCACGTTTTGAAAGGCAGGAACACATTTTACTTCTTATGTCTGTACAAAAACCTCATGTAATACTTAATAGTATGAAATACTCTGATTTTTTTCTTTTTCTTTCTTTTCATTTTAAGTTTTTTTTCCATTGGGCGTGTATACTCTCTGGAGAGAAAACAGATGGAGGGAAAGTGAGAAATCACCCTCGGAGGGGCGGGGGCATGGCCACACCACAGTCCGATCTCCTCCATTCTCCTACAATTTTAGGCATACAGCGCACATGTGCCTGGCATGATTTTCAAGCTGCTGGGTCCGGGACTTGAACCACTATCAGCCATGTGGCAGTTCAGCACCTTAACCACCATGCCATCTGCTGCCCCCCTGATTTTTTCTTAATCATTTTGGCTTACATGAGAAAATTGAAAGAAGAATTTGTTCTCTTGGATACCATGGGATTAGTTAGGATTTATCCTCTATTCTGTACAAGGAACTGTAATAGAATCCTACTTCAAGACATGCTAAAGTAGAAGATAACAATGCAAATGGAACTTGCCTTGTGGTAACACAGGAAATTGCCATTCAATTTCAGTGTATTCTATCATATATTTTGTAAGAACCAGATCGCGTTGCCTTTCCTTACTTGGAACTCAGTATTTGAGGAGAATCCGTCTTAAAGCCCTCAGTGTCTGAAATCCAGAAGTAGTGTGTACATTAAAAAGTATTGCATAACTTCTCTTCTCACTTAAAATTTATCCCAGAGGGATTTGTCACTGAAACCTTGGCTGGCTGTAAACTTTGGACAGGTTATTTGATCTCTCTCTGAAGGCTTCAAACTCCTCATCTGCAAGGTATTATCTAGGACCCATTAGTAAGGTGAAAGTATGTGATGATCTGTTATGTGCTAACCAGCCTGTGTTCTTAAAATAAAAAAGACTTTCAATAGCAAGCACCCAAGGGACCAGCAGTTAGCGTAATGGCTATGTTGCTGGACTCCCATGTAGCCGACCGCAGTTCACGTCCTGGACCCGGTGGCTAAAAACTCACGCTGGGCGCGTGTGCGTGCGTGCCCAGGATCCCAGGAGGAGAATGGAGGAGAAGGGATTGCGGCATGGGCTTCCCCCCTGGGGGGGGATTTCTCGCTTTCTATCTCTCCGTCTCTTTCTGTCTGTCTGGTGAGCGCACGCGCCCTATAGCAAAAACCTCTTAAAAAAAAAAAAAAAAGGCAAGCACCCAAGAAAACATCCAACTCTGTACCAGGAGGAATCTAATTTTATATGGTTGGTTTTTGCAAAAGTAAATAAATAAATGAATGACTTTAATGCATAGACTTCAAGTTTAATTTCTAGCCAGCTCTGGATAATTCAAATTTGCACATAGCAAGCTAACTAAGCTAGTTAGTTGTATGCTTATTAGAGTCCGGGCTCTAAGAATATTCACATTTTTCTACCTCATCCTTTCAGGAGGAAATCTGAAATTTATTTATGAAAACAGACATTTCTTGCCATGGAAATTTATCTCATATAAATGTTTCATATGACAGTACATTAGAGCTCAAGTACCTTTTCTTCAACTAAGCATGCTGCTTTGACTCTTAGGAAAACGGGTAAAAAGCTAAGCTAAGCTTTCTAGTTTCATGAAATTAATAGTAAAAAGCATACTTGGAGTAGAGAACAAGCTCTTCCTGCAGACCTGACAGGGACTTTGAAAGCCGTTTAGAGGAAGTGGGGTTTTAGCTGGGTACCATCACCTCCCAACATCCTTCAAGAATCTGACTTGTGCTCAGGATAGCCGTCACATGGGAGGTGGTGAAAAGCCCCTCACCAGTCTCATACATCCTCCTGGAAGAACCCCCTTTGCAAATCCACGGTACAGAGGAAGGACCAGAGGGAAATACTCCAGGGAAGGGGCTAAGTCACCAGGTAATAATTTTGTTGAAAGGGACAGGCATGTTAGGTTTGATACATGTTCTTTTTCAGGGAGTTCTAGCATAAACATCCTTTCAAAATCAAATGGTAAATGAACATTTTCTGTGGGATATTTAAGGTAATGAGATTACCAGCCTAAATGTCTTAACTACTGTGGAAGGAATAGAGGGGTAAATGTACCAAACTCTCTTCTAAGTAATAACATAGATTGCTTAACATTACCACTTAGAACGTACATGGAAATTTAACTGGGAAACTTTAATGTCCTTGTCTAACATTCTTTCATTGTCTTCTAATCATCTGAAGATCATACACTGAAATGGTATAAACAATACCTAAGAGTGACTACCCAGTCTTTTTTTTTTTTTGGGGGGGGGGCGCGGGGGGTATGACAACTTAGGAAACAGACACAAAGATTGGTCTCAATTTACAAATTTTCTTTGGACACATTTGGAAATCTGACCAGTCTATTCAGTATCTAGTGTTATTTGAGTTCAGTATTATGAAATTATGTCTTGGCCATTACATGTAGACAGCATATAACAAATTCTGTTTACTCTAACTTGATGAGAACTTGGAACAAGGTAGTAAGTTGTGTATGGATGTGGCTGTTTACCTGGTTTCTCACTGCTCTTCTTCACCCATGCCACTCTAGCTACACTCACTTCCTTGCTATTTTCTCAATGTACCGTCCCTAAGCGATGCTATTGTAGAAAGGAAGATACCAGTTATTTAAAAGGAAGGAGCAAGCAGAATTTAATGAAAATGACATGGAGAGAGGAAAGAAGGGAACTTGAAGATTTGCTTTTTAAGCCCAGGGTACGTAATACAGAATCTGGTTCTCAAGGAAAGAGGAGTCGTGGGGCAAGCTGAAGGGTGATTTGTTGGTTTGGATGTTAAGCTCAAGTTTGGGAATAGTTTATCTTTGGTGGTTAAGGCACTGGACTCCCACCTGTCGGCTGCAGTTCAGTCCCGACCCAGTGGCTTGAATATCACCCTGAGTGTGCATCTGTGAGTGCCCCAAGTCTCGGGAGGAGAATGGAGGAGAAGGGATTGTGGTGTAACATGTCCCCTGGGGGGTGATTCTCACTTCTTTTCTCTCTATCTCTCTGTTGAGTGCACACATCCTGTAGCAAAAATCTCTTAAAAAAGAAAGCAGAAACATTTTTGGAAATAGAGAATTTAGGGATAGGAACAAGTCATATAAGCTTAGAGATAATAGTTGAAATCATGAGTGAAAGGACTTTGAGCAAATAATAGCAGGATGAGAATAATGATTAATGTCAAATGCCGAGGAGAAGTTAGAAGTGAAGACTGGCTGAATTTAGTCATACAGCTATAGGTTCATCACAGGAAGAGACCCTGGGGATCACATCTAATCCATTCATTTTACAAATGAGGAAAGTGATGCTCAGAGATGCGAAATGATATGCTTAAATACGCACATATTATAAATGTCACATCGAGAGTTTGAACCTAAATTCCCAGCTGACCCTTTCAATTTATTGCTTTTCCCATCGTGTTGGCAAAGCAAGACGATCTTAGTGAGAAATAGGATTTTAGTAGAGAAGGAGGGACACTAAGTAACAAAGTGATAGTGGAATATGGGGTGGAGAGATGGAGTCAGTAAGTGTGGGCAGCGATTTTGAGAAAGTTTAGCAGTGAGAAGGATTTATATGTTATAACTGGAATAGCAGTAAAATTAAAGTTTTTTTTTCAGTACCAGAAATATCAAGAAATGGCCAGCCATGTTTGCACAGTGATAATAAGACTTTACGTTGCTGAGGCTGACACGAGTCTCCTGTGCACACCATGCATGTCTGTGACCCTGGTTGAGGTTAGCGTAGGATCCCAAATGAGACCTTGTTGGGTGGGTGTGTGTGTGTGTGTGTGTGTGTGTGTGTGTATGTGTATGTGTCTGTCTCTGTCTGTCTCTCTTTCTCTCGTATTGTCTCCTCCTTTCATGGAAGAATAAAAAATGCTTTTCAAAAAGATTAAGAGGGCCAGCTAGTGGTGTGTTGGTTAAGGTGGCTGGATTACACATGGCTGACTACATGGTGGAGTCCTGGACTCAGCAGCTTGAAAAACATGCTGGGCGTGTGTGTGTGCATGCCCCAAATCCTTAGGGGAGAATGGAGGAGAAGGAATTGTGACATGGCCATCCATCCTTGGGGGTGGTTTCTTTCTCATTTTTCTTCATTTTCTCTGTGTCTCTCCAGTGAGTGCATGTGCCCTCTGGCAATGAAAATAATGATAATTGGCAAAGGAAAATTGTATACATTATTAAAAATCATGGAGGGGGAGAGGACCAGTAAGTGGCGTAATGGTTACGTTAGACTCCCACATGGTCGACTGAAGTTTGAGTCCCAGTCCCAGCGGCTTAAAACTCATGTTGGGTGCATGTGCGTGCATGGCCAAAATCCCAAGAGGATGATGGAGGAAAAGGGATTGTGGCATGGCCATACCCCCAGGGGGTGATTTCTCACTTTCTGTCTCTCCAGTGAGTGCATGTACCCTATAGCAAAAATCTCTGGCATGGTAGATAAGGGCACTGGACTCCCACATGGCTGACCACAGTTCGAGTCCAGGACCTGGCCGCTTGCTCGCTCTCTCTCTCTCTCTCTCTCTGTCCCTCTCTGATCAAACTAAAATAAGTAAAATAAATAAAGTTGAATAAAATAATTCTTTTTAAAAAACTCTTAAATTTTTGTTTTTAAATGTAAAGAAATAGTGAATAAACTTTTCTGGCAACAGCAGGGATTAAAGTGACAAAGTGGCATTATCTTCTTCCTACTGCTGTCTAGGAAAATGATGTGTTGGTCATTTTGTATCTTTAAATTAGCCAATTACCACTTTGAGATAGATACCTTGGTATTAAAGAACCAAGTGATATGTAAGTTAAATGTAACTCCAGTGGTACTTGCTAACATCCGTGGTATGTCTGGTTCAGGACTATAATACATATCAATAGCAACACCAGAAATAGTCTTTGAAACTGTTCAGGGACCAAGCCTTCTGATTGTGTGTGCAGAGAAAGGGTAGTACATTATTGCACATTGTTCTGCTTTGGTTTAAGATAGATTGTTGGCGTGATTGGCATTTTACTTGGAAAAATATGACTTCCTAGTATTTTTTATTCATTAGACCACTTGATCTGCTAAAGTCTAAAAGGAATTCAAAGAGGCGAATCTTTAGCATGAAGATTTGGAGGCCCGGCCACAGTACTACACACGGGTCGCCTCTGCTGTGCAGCACACTGAGGCTACATCGGAGGCCTGGCTCCGCTTCCTGGCACACCCTGAAAAGCTAGATGTGGTGCACACCTGTAGTCCCAGCTCCTCAGGAGAACGTGGTAGGAAGACGGCAACATAGCAAGACCCTGTCTAAATAAATAGAATAATGCAAACGAAGACTGCAAGTGTACTTTTTTTTTTTTGTCTTTTAATTAACTCACTACCACTTTTGAGATAGTTACCTTGATATTAAAGAGCCAACTACTATGTAAGTTAAATGTACCACGGATGGTGCTTGTTAACACTTAAAATATGAAGTCGTATTGGAAAGAGAATTTTAGTGCAAAAGCAAATACTGACGATGAGGATGCATCCTGGAGAAAGAATTTAAGATTGTTAAGGACCCAGAAGACTGTTTTATGTCATAGTTGTTATTGGTTGCTTTTTAATTGCCAGAGGAGGCATTCACTCACCAGAGAGGGAGAGGAAGCAACCTCCAGTGGAGTGTGGTCACCCCACAGTCTCCTTTCTTCCATTTCTCCATCCTCTTGAGATTTGGGGGCATACATGCACGCAAGCCTCGCAGGTTTTTCAAACCGCTGGGGACAGGATTTAAACCGCGCCTGGTGATATGGGATCTGGCTCCCTTTGCCACTAGGCGACGAGGCTGACTCATGAAAAAATGATCTTAAGAGATTTCCTCAGCTTTAACCCTATGAGGAAAATGAAGTGTTAAAATACGAATAGCTTTTAATTTTGCAGTGATGTCCAGATGTCTTACAAATAAAAATCTTAAAGCTGGAAATGACATCTTGGAAAGTGACTTGTGCTGCCAACTCATTGCTGAGACATGTGCCCCCTTGGTCGATCTGCCGCTGGGGAGTTTCTGCATATGGTGATGGGAGAATGTTGTGCTTCTGCTGTAGGTGACTGAACTCGGGATGCGCTGCCAAATCAAGATAGAGTTGTGTGACGCCAAGTTCTCAGAGGAAAAAGGCACCCACACGAAGCAGACTAGGAACAGAAACTCTCTTCAGATGGAGTTAGGCCGGTTTAATCATTTCCTTAACTTCTGGATAGCCAGAATTATGACATGCAATCTATACCGAAGGCGGGAAACGGGAAAATATTGTTAGCCTGGTTTCATCAGTGAGGCAACAGTGATGCAAATGCTATTGCATAATGAGAAAATCACGACTCGGGTTTCTGGCTCTCACCCTCTAATTTCATGCCCTCTTGTACTTACTATTAAAGGGGAATTTTGCTCTGTGTTTACATTGGTTAGTTTTTAATCGCAGTTCCCAGTCTACTGAAATACTCGAGTAAATAGACTTTTTACCTGAGAATATTCAGAATCTTAAATGCTGCAGTTTGCTTTCGGAACATTTCAGCGGGGAAGAATGCATCTTGTTTACTTTTTGCTTGCTAAGCATGACCGACTGGCAGGCCTTTAGCCCTATTGCCCACATGGTCTGAACAAAAGAACTAGCAGTCTGTTAGAGCAGAACAAAAGGGAAGCGAGGAAAATAATTTTCCTTTGGCTGAAAGATACCACTGGAGCCTTGATCGCTCGAGTTGAGGCACCAACCAAAGCAGAGGGAGATCAATAGAAGGTAGTGTGTGCTGGTAGGAAGGAGGCTCTTGGTTGGGGGTTGGACCGCATGGCATGCAAGAGGAGGGTTCCCATTGGTCAGTGGTATTTCACCTTCTGTTCCCAATTGGAATTTGAGTGAGCAATCGCCTAGCATTTTCCTTTTGTTTAATATTGCTGAAGGATTTTTTTTCTCCCAGCTCAGTTTGGTTTTGTTCTTTATTTAAAAATAAACTCTGTTGGGGATAACCAAAGGGTGTAGTCTCTTTTTCTGTAATTTTTTTCTTTACTCATAGTAGAGTACTCTGTATGTGTGCATTAGAGTTGAACACCCTCAGCAGGATCTGATCGTGTTGCGATCCCCTTCCTCTAATCTTTGCAGTTCGTTGGATTCTGTGATAGGTACTGGTGTGCATGCCCAGTGTGTTTTAGGCTGACTGGGCTAGCGATTCGAACTGTGGTTGCCACGTGGGCCCTGGCCTCTCCTGAGCAGCACCTTGCCATTGCACCACAGAGCGGAAAGGTAAAACCTAACAAAATAAAAACACACAAAATGAGAGCTAATTGAGCCATGATACTATATTTTTCCTTATAATCCTCTAGATTTAGAAAAATTGGGGTCCGCAGATAGCATGGTGGTTAAGGCACTGGGTTCCCACATAGCCAACTGTGGTTTGAGTCCTGGACCCGGCAGCTTGAAACTCATGGCAGGTGTGTGTGCATGCATGTCTAAACTCTTGAGAAGGGACTGTGGCATGGCCATCCCTGAAGGGCGATTTCTTATTTTCTCTGTCTGTCTTTCTGGTGAGTGCACATGCCCTAAATAACCTTAAAAAAAAAAAAAAAAAGATGAAGAAGAAAGAAAGGCAGGAGGGAGGGAAGGAAAGAAAGAAAAGAAAGTTAAAAGTTCTTGTTCTAGATTAAAATTGTATTTTAGATAATTTTTCTCATTCCAGTAATTTTTATAATTCTAATAATTAAGGATTGTGTGTGTTTAAAGAATTAATTTAATTTTTTAAAAAATTTTTTGAGAGAGATTTTTGCTATAGGGTGTGTGTACTTGCCGGAGAGACAGAAGAGAGAAATCACCCACTGGGGGATGACCACACTACAATCTCTTCTCCATTCTTCTCTCGGGATTTTTGGTGCGCATGCACACGTGCCCGGTGTGAGTTTTAAGCTGCCGGGTCCAGAACTTGAACCACAGTTGACTACGTGGGGAGTCCAGTGATGTAATCATTACGCCATCTGCTGGTCCCTTATTATTATTATTATTATTTTTAAATTTGACCAGAGAGAAAGGGAAAGTGAAAAAGGAAGCCACTGTGTTCAGAAATTGAACCTTGGTCAGCCATGTGGGAATCCAGTGCTTTCACCACTATGCCACTTGCCAGCCCCAGGATCTTGTGTTTTAAAGGGAAAGGCAGGTATATGGTATTTCTCTGAATTGTAGCTGGAGATTGGGAGCTACATTGCTTTGCACTGAAATGAGTCTGGTAAACTACTTTTAAGTCATTTGAATGTTTTTTTGTTTGTTTGTTTTGTTTTAAAGTTCATTTATTATTTTTTAAAAATTTTTAAAATAAATTTTTTGAGAGGTTTTTGCTATAGGGTGTGTGCGCTTGCCAGACAGCAGAGAGAGACATAGAGACAGAAAGCGAAAAATCACCCCCAGGGGGGGATGTTCACGCCTCAAATCCCTTCTCTTCCATTCTCCTCTCAGGATCTTGGGCACACACGCACACGCGCCCGGTGTGAGTTTTAAGCCACCGGGTCCGGGACGTGAACCACGGTCGACTATGTGGGAGTCCAGCAACATAGATAGCCATTACGCTAACTGCTGATTCCCAAAGTTCATTTATTTTTATTCATGATAGTATGTGTGGTTGCATGTGAGAGAGAGAGAAACACCCTTGACTGGACGTCATCATGTCACTATCCTCCCTCGGATTCTCTTGCTTATCTGGATTCTGGGCCCATGCACCTCGCCTGATGTATTTTCAGACTGACCCAGGGACCCAAACTCATGGTCAGCCATGTGGCTTCAAGCACTGCAGTTTCAGTTGGCTATTAACTGTGCCACCAGGCTGGGCTGCTTAAATGCTTTTGTGCCTTTGCTGAAACCAAATCTGAATTGTGTAAGATACCTAGAGGTGGTGCCTCTCAGTGGTTCCTCCATGAAGAATATTACTCCTTTGCTTTGTTTTTTGTTAGTTCGTTTGTTAGGTTTTTGCCATAGGGCATGTGTGTTCACCAGAGAGAGACAGAGAGAAGGAAAGTAAGAAATCATTCCCTAGAGGGTCGGCCACACCACAATCCTTTCTCTTCCATTTTCCTTTCAGGATTTTGGGCTCACATGCACATATGTCTGGCATGATTTTTAACCGTCCAGGTCAGGGACTCAAACAGCCATCGATCATATGGGAATCCAGTGCCTTCACCACAGCGTCACCTGCTGGCCCCACCTTTGCTTATGGTAGTGTTCTTTTTTCTTTTTTAAAAAATTATTATTTTATTTAACTTTATTATTTTCCAGCTTGATCAGACAGAGAGAGAGAAAGGAAAAGTGAGAAATGAGAAAGCAAGCCACCAATTCCAGGACTTACCACGGTCAGCCATGTGGGAGTCCAGCACCTTTAACCACCATGCCAACCTGCTGGCTGTGTGTGTTGGAAGAGGAGGAGTGAAAGGAAATGGGACAGTTCGCTAGTGCAAGCGCCCTGAAAGCAGGTGAGCACTTGGCCAGTGTAAATGAGCCTTAATAATGGATTGAAAGTGAGAAATGAAGGCGTGACAGCTTTTCTGCCATATTTCACAGTTGTGAAGTATTTAACATAGTCAGAACTCATCTTCCCTTCCCGTTCTTTTCCCAAACCTACTGCTCTTCCAGTGTTTCTTATCTTATTAAATGTCACCCACTATCTGTATCCAGTTGCTTAAGATAGAAGTCTGGGCGTTATAATTTTTTCATCTGTGAAGGGAGGATTTTCAGTTTTTAAAGTTCTCTTCTGCATGCCTCCCACAACCAGTGAAAGTCATTGATTCTCCCTCTTCATTATCGCTCAGATAGTAAGTACAGGAGTCCGCAAAAACAAGGACATAATGCATGGAGAGAACGTGTATTATGAAAAACTATGCATAGGTTTCAAAGACTTTTGCACTAAAATAAACTCATATTTTAATTCCGTTTTCCACAAACTTGTTTTGAAGTCCCCTTGAGTTTCTCAAGTGAATACGTGTGTTTCACTCCCAGTGTCACACCTAGATTCTAATAGCATTCTTCTGACTGGTCCCCTTGCCTCCTTTATCATTCTCCCTATCTAATTCACACTGGATGCTGCAGATATGTTTAATTATATCACGTGTCTGCTGAGAATTCCTCATTGGCTCCCTCAGCTAATGTGGGAAGTCACCTGGACTGTGCTCACCTCTTCAGCACGTCTTCAGCCCGCTTACCCCTCTCACCCTCCCACCCTTGCTACACACCAGTCACACAGTGTGACTGCTCCTCGATGAGGCAGGCTCCAGCTGATGTTCCACTTGTTCCCTTTTCCTGGTCTCGCTCTCGCTGCCCACTCTCCACCCTCCATTCCCAGCAAACAGGCAAACTCACCAAGACTCCTAATGTCTATGGATCTCAGTTTGGGTGTCATTTTCCCAGACTGTCCGACCCACCATTTCTAGGTAGTTGCCCCTCTCTCGTGTTCCTCCAGCACCCTGTATTCCCACTCACCCGTGGTACTATGTCATTATTTTGATTACTCGTTTTCCACTAAAGTGACACTTCACGAAGGCAGAGATGATGCTTCCATGTTCACCACTATATTTCTAACTTACAGATTTTTAATATACCCTCATTGAAGGTAATCTGCATTAAGAAAGATAGTATATGAATAGAAAATTCCTAGCAATTTAAGTATGATTATTTATTCAGCCTACTGATATTTTTTTAAAAAGCATAGTTAATGTATACAGTTCACAAATTAGCTGATAGCTCTGCATTAACTAATAAACCAATCAGTAGCCTAAAGAATGGCATTCTTGGAAGTGGCCCATAACTCCACTCAACATGACCTCAACAGTGCTTATGTAATCACAAAAGCCAAGAGACTAAGATGTTTCACCTTGTATTTTTCCTTCTCCTGACGTAGAATCAGCTATGTTCCTTCAAGGAACTCCGGTCCATTTTCATGAGAAATAATATTTAGAGACTATTTCAAACCCCATGGATGCTTATTGCTACCGAATTGTGCCAATATGACGACTGAAAACAGTTTTAATATTTCTTTATCGTTCGTTTGTCTTTAAGGTACCAAATATAGTAAAAACATTTTTCAAAGTCACTTGAAATCTCCTTTGTGGTGTTCATTGACCAACTTGTCCTTTTTAGGCTTATTTGTTTCATTTCGCTTTTTGCGTTGAAGTTGCCGTGCTCCCGTGGCACGCGTCCCTGCTATTGCCATGATTCTCGCTGGGGTCATACTGATTTCTGGGAGGACCGTAGTCGGGAGCCATCGGAAGTGAGGAAGTACTAGACAGATTCAGAGGTTTGGGGCTCGATTTTCTGATAGTAGCACATGGACAGAAAATTTAAATAATAGCATAGGCATTTTCTGAGTTGATCCGACTGCTCTCCTCAGGACAGTGCCACTGGTATTTCTGTGGTCTACATCTCTTCAGTTTTTACTAAGAGCAATGATTATGACTGTTCAGGGATCAGAAATTTAATTTTCACTTTAACTTAACTATACTCAGTCTTTTTCTTGAAGCGTATAAATTGCGTTTGCAAATGCAAGGACGTGCAGTGTCCCTGAACCCACATCCAGCTCGTGCGCCCTATAGGTGTGAGGAGATGTTTACGCCCTCCAGATTCTCTAAAATCTGTAGCTCAGGAATGCTCCGATCGCCTTTCAAATACTGTATCACACCTGTCTTATTAATACGTCAATAAATGTATCTACAGTTAAGAATTTTTGCCTTTGGATTTAATTGGACCTGAGGTAATTACAGAGTCCTTTGGATCCCCAAATAGTTTTCAACTTCAGGCAAAATTGTTTGCTTGCCAAGGACAGTGCGTTTCCCATCAATAGAATAAGGAAAATAAAACTTCTATTTTGCCAGAAGTGCAGTACAGGGTAGGCCATGTGACAGAATGAGAAAGTTAAGAGTATGTTGGCTAGAACAGTCCTTTGGTAATTATCACTTTATAGAAACAGCTTTAATTGCTAAAGATGAAGGTAGACAAAATAGTTTTCATTGCATTTGATGCAGGGAAGGTTCATGATTAATTATAAAGAGCATTTAAAAAATATTTTTCCTCTTGGCTCGCTCAGTGGTGTAGCAGTAATGTGCTACTCTGGCTATCTGGATTCATAAAGATCCCAACTTTGGTTCTCTGGTCAACCTGTACACGCCAGGTGTGTAGTCCGTGATCCCAACTGTCTGGAAAGGCTTGGTAAGTAAGGAGCGAGATCAGTGTGAGACTCTGTGGAGGGTCTTTCTCTTATGAAATAAACTTTAAAAATACCTATTTTGGCTCTTTTTCCTACTTGGTAGAAAAGTATAGCTTTCGTGCTGTAAGAAAAGGGTGGTTTAATTCTTTTTGGTTCATTTTTACCATTGGCTAATAGTAAAAATGCAAAACATGAAAGTGTTATGTCGTTTCCAGTTGTTAATGTAAGAGCGTAAATGGATGAGATCGGACCTGGATTGCTCTATTTAGATCATCAGATTTGTAAAAGATTTGGAAAGGAGTAAAGCAGAAAATTCCTAGCTTCTGCTCCTCCCTTCTCTTCTCCTGGCTCTGTGTTGACAGTGCTCCGTCACGGCCTTTTACTCCTCCGCTGACTTTCTTCCTCACTGGATTGTGAACTCTGTGAGGTCGGAGCTGGGACTGATTGATCTGCGTATCCCCGTGAGTTCAGGGATGAGTCTGAAGTCCCACTAATGCCAGCCTTGCTGACCCGCTTCTCTTTAGCTTTAGGGAAGTCATGCTACAGCTTTTCCTGCATGTTTTCAAAAGGATTGAGAAAAAAGTCTCTTAGTAATAGGAGACTTTAAAGATTACATAATCCAACTCTTTATAAGTGAAGAAACCCTGCTTGCCTGGCTCTTCTAAATGTGAGAATAGAAATTCGAACTAAATAAATAGCAGTTTTATATTTTATCCTTATTGTTCTCTTGTGGGATGTATTAATTTCATGTGGGACTATGATGTACCAGATCCACATTTTTCCTCTGCAATTTAGTCCTCAAATCCTATTCTTGAATTAGAAAAGAAAGGAATAGTTTAAGTTTCTCAGAGCAGAGTACAATAAGAGAGAAAAATAATTCTAATCAAAGGGATTTATAATACGTGAAACAATACATAGATCTTGTTGCTTAAATCATTTCTCACTAGGCACTTCTCACTAAATTTGCTTTTATTTTATAATAAAACTCATGACTCCATTAAGCTCCTTATGTTTAAATATGTGGACATATAGGAATGATTTTCAGAAGTTGTTTGGATTGGGGGGACCAGCAGTTATCGTAATGGCTATCTCGCTGGACTCCCACGTAGTCGACCATGGTTCGTGTCCCGGACTGGGCGGCTTAAAATTCACGCCAGGCATGTGTGTGTGTGTGCCCAAGATCCCAAGAGGAGAAGGGATTGCGGCGTGACCATCTCCCCTGGGGGGCGATTTCTCTTTTTCTGTCTCTCTGTCTCTCTCTGTCTGTCTGGCGAGCCCTATAGGTAAAACCTCTCTCAAAAAAAAAAAAAAAGAAGTTGTTTGGATTGGGAAACTTAAAATTTTACTTGTCAGACTGGCTCCCTGGTGTAGTTACGCACTGCTCAGGAGAAGCCAGATCCCCCGTGGCGCCACAGTTTGAATCCCCAGCCCCATCAGCCTGAAACCCTCCGGCAGACCTGCAAGTACCCAAGGTCCTATGACTGGGGGAAGGGGAGGAAGGCAGGACCAGATCCTCTGGAGGGTGCCCTCCCTTTCTCCCCTCCCTCCCACACATGCACTCAATCATGAATTAGAAAATTTACATTTTCATATTACATCGAGGGAGACCTACACCCTGGCATCTACTGTAAACATAACATGCCTCAAGCAAACAAATGGCTGTTTATTTTTTTAAGCCAGGGAGTAATTATTTTCTTTACAAAAGTATGCGTCATTTTGATGAAGCATTCAAATGCATACTAATACATGTCACTGGGATGAACCTTGAAAACCTGTGAAAGAAACTAGACAGAAAAGGTCACACATTATATCATCCCATTTGTATGAAATACCTAGAGCAGGCAAAGCTGTAGAGACAGAAACATTAGTGCTCGTTTAGGGCCAAGAGGCACGAAGGCATGAGAGAGTGAGAGGATGACAACTAAGAGTTACCGGGTTTCATTTTGAGGGTAGGAAGAATGTTCTAAAATTGACTCTGATCAATTTAAGTAATTGTACACCTCTGTGAATGTATTAGTGGGGTATGTTCATACCGCAGTCCTTTTCCTCCATTTGTCCTTCCCATCAGGGTTTGAGGAATGTACGCACACACACCCAGCATGGTTTTCAAGCCTCCAGAACTGGGATTTGAACCACAGTTGACCGTGTGGGATGCAGCTTCTTAGGCACAGGGCTTAACCACCCGTATTATGGAACCAGGCACTCGAATGGGTGAATTATATAGTGTATGAATTATATCTCAATAAAACTTGTATAAAGCTTTTATCATAATGTTTGTTGAAATAGTGAATATTGTTATAGCATCTAAATAATCATTTTCTCTTTAATAGCCATTTGATTAGTAAGCATGGCTAGCATTATGTGCTAGCCATTAGGCTATGTTAAAGCCTGCCTTTTCTTACTTTGGGGTTTAGCTTACATAGAGCATTTCAACAACATAGTCATCTCTCTCTTTTTTTTTTTTTTTTTGAGAGGTTTTTGCTATAGGGTATGTGTGCTCGCCAGAAAGACAGAGAGACAGAAAGTAAGAAATCACCTCCCAGGGGGGATGACCACGCTGCAATCCCTTCTCCATTCTCCTCTCGGGATCTTGGGCACGCACGCACACGCGCCCGGCGTGAGTTTAAGCCACCGGGTCCAGGACTTGAACCGCCGTTGGCTACATGGGAGTTAAGCGACATAGCCATTACACTAACTGCTGGTCCCAACATAGTCATCTTCATATTCTCCCTTTTGTTTTATTTTTTAAAATTTGCCAGAAGGCTCATGTGCTGCCCCGAGAGAAACAGACGAGAGAAGGTGAATAAACGCCCCCTGTGGGGAATGGTCACATCACAGTTCTTTCTCCTCTGTCTCTACTTCCTTTCAGGAATTTGGGCATACACCCACCTGCTTCCAGAGTTTCTGAAGCCATGGACTCTGGGACTTGAGTCGTATCGTCGGCCCTATGGGATCCAGCCTCCTTATCTACCACCGCCCGGGCTGGCCTGTCTTTGTATTCTCTATGCATGCTAGCACAAAGCCTTTCAAATGCAGTGGACACTCGGGCCATTGTTGGCTCATATCTTTGTGTCAGTCTACTCTCAGGCCTGCTAAGCCATTCCAGCTTATACGGGGGTTAGTGGAAAAATTATTCTGACTTGGTTTTGCCAGTTCCATGAAGTAAGGAAAGAGAAGGACATCGTTACACTGCCCTCTTTTCCTTGCTCTTTCTATTAAGTAGCCAGCACAACCCATCTTTAGCTTTCGGCCTGTGTGTTTACTCTTGATGTTGGTTTAATCCTTCGCAGATCTCCTAAGGAGATCGCTAGCCCAAAGAAATTTGACTTCGCTATGAAAGTTCAAGGCATTCCTCTGAAAAACTTCTATGCAAGTGGTCTTTCTTCCTCCCTGCCTCCCCTTTTCTCTTCCTTCATCTTTTAGGGGGAAAGAGGCAGTTTACAGGGTAGAAATAAGACATATTCAAACTCTTACAGTGAAAGCACAATTCTTACTTTTAGACAGTTGGATTAGGGTAATTGATTGAGTGCTAACTAAAGTCATGAAGAACACAGTTGAACTCTGCAGCCCAGAATCCCCTGACCTCTTGGCCTGTGGTCAGCTCTAAGATGGCCTCTCCATTGAGACCATCTATTTTCCTTCAAATTCTAGGCCAACTGGAAATAATCTCTCCCACAGCCTGTGCTGTTAATTACTGAATGATAAGAAATTACATTTATCACTCATAGTTAATCTGTATTTGCTAAATACTAGATATCATTTATAAAAGGGGTTAAGGTCCAATAAGCATCCTTTTCTAAAATTCTAAAAGCCTTGGAAACTACAATTATGACTATAAAGTTAGTTTAGGAGAAAAGACATCCTCCCCTTGCTTTTTAATCTTAAAGGAAAGCATTCATTCTCTCACCATTAAGTGTGTTTCACTGTAGATATCTTATAGATTCCCTTCATTAGTTCAAGGACTTTCCCTTCTGTTTTTAGTTTGTTAGCAGTTTTTTATCATAAGTGGATGCTTAATTTTAATGAAAACTTTTTCTGCATCTAGTGATACAGTTCGTAGTTTTCTTATTTAGCTACTTGATATGGTGAAATACATTGGTTGATTTTCAACGTCAAGCTAGCCTAGCATTCCTAGATGATTTCCACTTGGATGTGATTAATATATGCTTATATGTTGCTAAATTTGATTTTGCATTTATTTATTGCTTTTTTAAAAAAATTTTAATGAAAGAGCCAGTGAGCATTCATATGAGAAGGGGAGAGAGAGAGAAAAAAGTCATTCCCCATGCCACAATCCCCTTCCTCCTTTCTTCCATCCAGTCAGAATTCTGGGCATGTGCCTGGTATATTTTTCAAGCACTGGGGCTGTATGTGAGATCCAGCTACCTCTGCACACTGCTTAACTTCTGGGCTACAGATCCAGTCTCCATGTTTTTGCTTTAAAAGTAAAAATTGATTTCAGATTATTTCATTTTGGTATAGATTATGAAAAACATCTGCCCTAGAAATCTTGATTTTTTTGCTACTGTTTTTCTAAAATTCTTTTTCTACGTTTCATAATTTGGGAGACTGGCTATATTAGTTAGTACTTGAGATAAGAATTGGAGTCATCTGGAAGATTATACTTTTTTTTTAAGAGAGATTTTTGCTACAGGGTACGTGCATTCACCAGAGAGACAGAAAGCAAGAAATCACACCACAATCCCTTCTTCTCCAGTCTCCTCTTGGAATTTTAGGCATGCATGCACACACGCACCTGTGCCCAGTGTGAGTTTCAAGCTGCCAGATCCAGGGCTCAAATTGTGGTCAACTATGTGGGAGTCCAGTGACACAACCATTATACCATCTGCTGGGCCTAGATTATACATTTTTAGGTAACCATTTATCAAAAAACAAGAGACTATTCCCTTTTTTAAGATGTGGTATTTGCGGGGCCAGCAGGTGAAGTGGTTAAGGTACTGGACTCCCAGAAGGCCAACTACGATTGAGTGTTGGACCAGTGGCTTTTCTCTTGAAAAGCATGCCGGGAACATGTGCCCGAAACGCCAGGAGGCGAATGGAGAAGAAAGGATTGTGTTGTGGTCATTTCCCCGGGGAGTAGTTTCTCACTTTCCCTCTCACTGTCTCTCTGTCCAGGAAGTACATGCACCCTATGGCAAAAACTTTTTAAAATTTTAAAAAGTTTTAAAAAGTAAAGTATTTGTCTACTTTTTTTAAAAAAAATTATTCTTTTGGAGGGGAGGGGAGATTTTTGCTATTGGGTACATGCACTTGCTGGAAAGAAAGGAAGCGAGAAATCACCCCCACCCCCTGATGACTTGCTGCAGTCCCTTCTTCCTGCACCCCCCAGGGGTGAAGGCCATGCTGCAGTCCCTTCCATCTCCCCCCAGGGGTGATGGCTATGCCTCAGTCCCTTCTCTCTTCCCCCAGTGGTAATCGCCATGCCACAGTCCCTTCTCTCTTCCCCCAGAGGTGATGGCCATGCTGCATTCCCATCTTCCTACCCTCCCCCCAAGGGGTGATGGCCATGCCACAATCCCTTCCACCAAACCCCCCCCAGTGGTAATGGCCATGCCACTGTCCCTGCCCCCCCCCCAGGGGAGATGGCCATGCCGTGATCCGTCCCCAGCCCCCAGGAGTGATGGCCATACCACAGTCCCTTCTCCATGAAGGGAAATGCACATGCCTGCAGGTCCAGAACTCAAACCACAGTCTGCCATGTGGGAGCCCATCCCCTTAACCACTACACCACCTGCTGGTATCTGGGACTTACTGTTTCAGTCGATTAAGTTAGCTTTCTTCATATACCTTTTGATCATTCACTAATGATTCCCAACTGGGTGGGGAATTGGGAACATTTAATGGAACCTTTAAGGAATGAACTCCCAAGAAGAGCAGAGTTCTTAGGTTGATTCTGGTGATGAATGATGGTTCACTTATTTATTTAACTTTGGGAGTTCTGTTTTTAAACATCTTCTGCAGAGATAAATGTAATGCCTCATCTGCAGTTCTCTGCCAGTGAGTATGGGATATTAATGTGGGCGGATGAGTTCACGGATCACATATGAGGGGAAAAGACAGGCTCACACAGGCCACTTAGAGAGTGGTGGAGAGCATGTTGCTGGCGCAGTCACTTCTCCTTCCAGAATGGTACCTAGAGAACCAGCATAGATTTACTGCCGTCAGCTGGGAATGGAGGACTGCTGCGCCGAGCTCAGAGCTGAGGCAGTTCTTTCATTGTGCAGGCATTCATTTGAGTTAAAATCTGTACAGACTCTTAAAAATTGTTTTATTACTTATTTATTTATTTGTCAGGGGATGCATGTGCTCATCAGAGCAAGAGAGAGAAAGAAAGTGAAAAGGCACCTCCCGTGTGGGATGGTCATGCTGCAGTTCTTTCTCCTCCTTATCTCCCCTCCCTCCTCTCAGGATTTCGGGCAAGCACACGCATGCACCAGGTGTGTGCTTAAAGCCACTGGGTCCAAGACCAGAACTGCACTGTTGACTGTGTGGGATCCAGCTGCTTAACCACCATGCTGCTGGCTGGCCCACACCGTCACAGTATGCACAAGCTAAGGAAATGTCTTCTACCAACCCATCATACGTGGAAAGGCAGTTGGGTTCCCGATAAATAAAGGGTACGAAGGCCTCACCATCCTGAGAGTAAGCAGAAGGCTAGCAGCTTGAAGTCTTTCCGAAAATGTAGTAAGAGTGCTGGGAATAGAAAAGATGCTACAATGTTTTGGGGTTTTCCCTAACTCCCCCCCACACCAAGAACGCGTGTACTTGTCAGAGAAAGAAAGCACCCTACCACAGGGTGTGGTCATGCCACAATCCTTTTCCCTCTGTTGCTCCCTCCTGTGAGGATTTTGGCCACACGTGCACATACACCTGGTGTGTTTTTCAAGCCTCCGGGGCTGGGATCGAACGGGAGTCAGCCATGAGAGATCTAGCTACCAATGCCCAAGTGCTTAACTGGCCCTTTTCTAACTTTCTGGTGAATGGTTCCAGTATTTACATCTACTTCCTTTGGATGCTTCTAAAAGTGGGTTCTCTGTGTCAAATATATTAATATTTTTAAAGATCTTGAGACAAGTGAAACATTGTTAGGTTGTTGGGAAAGTCATGACATATTTTTCCTTTTTTTTTTTTTTTTTCTGTGCAAAAATGTGCCATGACTTTCCTGACAAGCCAATAACAATCCTCTACGTCAGTGGTGACATAGTCCAGAAACTATACCTATGACAGGTCCGTGAATTGTAATTTGGAACCAAGTGAATTTTCTAAAAATGTCATACTGTAGTGTTTGTGTTCTGCCAAGGAGTAAATTGACTGAAAGGAACTTACCAGTATGTGTCTGCTGTGAGACGTACTCAGACTGTTTGAATTGTAGCATCATCCCAGTGGGAAGCCGAGACATGGTCTAGCAGGATCCATTCCGTCCCCACATTGAAACCTCTCTCTCTTTCTCTGGAGCATTCATCTGCTTCATGATGAAAGTATTTGTGCTATGTATAAAAAAACACACACACACACACACACAGTTCATTCTACATACTAAATACTCCTCTTTTCCTATTACCTTTCTTGATCACTCCAAAATAGAATTTATATGATAATTAAAACATGGTCTTGGGACCAGCAGTTAGCGTAATGGCTATGTCGCTGGACTCCCACGTAGTCAGCTGTGGTTCGAGGCCTAGACCCGGTGACTTAAACTCACGCCAGGCGTGTGTGCATGTGTGCCCAAGATCCCGAGAGGAGAATGGAGAAGAAGGGATTGCGGCGTGGCCATCTCCCCTGGGGGGATTTCTCGCTTTCTATCTCTCTGTCTCTCTCTGTCTAGCGAGTGCACACACTCTATAGCAAAAACCTCTTAAAAAAAAATAAAAACACATAGTCTTGACAAACTAAATTCTCTATGAGCTAAGATTGAAAAACAATAACAACAAATTAGCTTACTTTTCATATTAAAACTTCTTGAGCCAACCTCAGCGTAGTGGTTCAGTGCTGTGCAGAGGGAGCCAGATCCCACATGGCCCACGTGTTCAATTCCCGGCCCTGACAGCTTGAAAAACACTCTGGGCACGAGTACGTGCATGTCCAGGGTCCCAATGGGATAGAGAAATGGAGGAAAAAGGATCTTGGCATAACTAGGCCCTGCTGAGAAGTGCCTGAAGGTGGCACGCGCACACTCGCTTACTCTCCCTCCCCACCCAATCTCTCTCTCTCCTTTCCCCTGCCTCAGCCCTCCTTCCTCCCACCCCTCTGGTCTCTCTCATGTGCCCTCTGTCATTACAGAATAAGTACAACTTATTTTTGTTCTTAGTTCTCTGAAACAAAGACGATACCTTGCTTTTTTTTCTTTTAAGAAATCAAAACAAGATTAAATACCTTGTACCTGTGTTAAGTTGCCTAGAACTCCAAATCTCTTTGCATTCTGCTTCCCTTATTCACATTAGTTAGAAGGATCCGTTTAATACATATATGTGACTACAGTAATGTATTCTTTCTAATAGCTTTAACTACAAGTAGTGGACCAGTTCTTTGGGAGTTTTATGTAACACCAGAACTTAAATGATTTGTAATCGGTGTTTGAGAACCTTATCTCTTGGGTCATTTATTTATTTTACTTTTATCCTTGAATAGTTTTGCTAGACTTTGGGGATGTGTTTATTTTTTACCCAATTCCTTGCTGGCATATTCTGAACAAGGAGTGTACCTTTGTTGGGGGCAGGGAGAGCAGTCCCAGCCTAGATCCGCATTGGTGAGGGCTTGCCGGTGGTCGTGGACTACAAATTAAATAGGCCTACCAGCCGTCAGTACGGACCTTGGGTAGGCATTCAGTAACTAGCTGCTTAATGACTTATGTACCTAAAAGTTACTTTCTTTTTTTTTGGAGAGGTTTTTGCTATAGGGCGTGTGCTCTCGCCAGACAGACAGAGAGAGACAGAGAGACAGAAAGCGAGAAATCACCCCCCAGGGGGGATGGCCATGCCGCAATCCCTTCTCCTCCATTCTCCTGTTGGGATCTTAGGCACGCACGCACATGCGCCCGGCATGAGTCCAAGCCACCGGGTCCGGGACTCGAACCGTGGTCGACTACGTTGGAGTCCAGCAACATAGTCCAGCTAACTGCTGGTCCCTTCATGTTTTACAAAAATGAAAAGGTCATCCATTTACTGCAGGTAGGCAGCAAGAACCGAGTGGTGGGGCACCAGGGAAGCAGCACAACGGTACGGCCATTCTCTACCACCGCCGTTGAGACTCGAAGCCTGGCACCAGGTGCTGAGATTGACCCAGAGTGCTGGCTCTCTGCACATAGCACATTTCTCTGGGTGTATCTAATATGACCTGCTTTGCCAGCCCAGAGTCAGAACAATACAATTCCAAATTTCATCCTGTGCGAGAATGATTTAAGGTTTATGTTCTTTCAAGTTCTCCTCTCAGGTATTTCCAAGGACATCCCAGGATTGTGTTCTTTCCTAGTTGTTAGAGCAGAGAAGTGTGTTTGAGCAGGGGACAGATGGCAAGGAGCGAGTGTGAGCGGAGGTATTGTCCTGTGACATGTCAGAGCCCACAGGGTGTGTGGGCATGTACTGTCAGTGCGGCCGGACAGCCTGAGAGGAAGGGTCAGAGCCTGGTGGGGGAGGAGGGCATCCATGGTAGGGTGATGTATCCTGATGTGGCGTGTCAGAGCCTACGTGAGAGGAGGAGGGCGTGTATACCAGGGAGGCTGTCAGAGTCTGCCTGATAGAGCTGAATTACAGTTCTCACCCCGAGCTTCCTGGTATCCAAAGCAAAAAGTTTCATAAGGGGATTGCAAACTTGGTTCCATGGATTTCCTAGGATTGTTTATAAATTTGGGCATGTGTGCATTTTTATTTCTGGAAAAGAATCTGTAGTTTTTATCAAATTCTTAAAGGGGCATATGATCCCAAAAACTATTGAACCTCTTAAATTTTTTAAAAAAAGAGGTAGGTAACTGAGGGCACTCTTACAAGTCTATTTTTAGGAATCCATGTATAATCTACATTAATAGAGCATTTATTGCAAAATTAAATGTAAGTTTTAGATTGATCTTTAAATATTGGGTTATTAACATATCATTGAATGTCTTTTATATATTTAGAAGAGAGAAATGTGCTCATGCATTAATTTCATTTTTACATTGATGCAAAGTAAATGTTCCTGTTGTACTGATGAGGAAATGGGGAATTCAAATTTTAAAATTATGCCTGGGGGCCAGCAGGTGGTGTAGCAGTTAAGGTGCTGGACTCCCACATGGTTAATCACAGTTTGGGTCCTGGGCCTGGCAGCTTGAAACTCAACACCAGGTGCATGTGTGTGTATGCTCAGAATCCCAGGAGAAGGGATTGTTGTGTGGCCACCCCCTTAGGGGGTGATTTCTCACTGTCCCTCTCAGAATCTCTGTCTCCTTCTTCCAGCAAATGCACACATCCTGTGACAAAAAACCTCATGCACCTGGCATAATTTTGAAGCCACCAGGCCTGGGGCTCGAACTGCAATTGGCCATATGGGAGTCCAGCAACATAACCACTATGCCATCTGCTGGCCCCAAGAACTATAATTTTTTTGGTATGACTTCCTCTGATTTTAAAATTGGTGAGAATGTCATTCTTTCAGATAGTCCCTATATTGGTCTTTTTTCTCTTTTATAATAAGAATTCCAGCAATGGCTTATTGGCTTGCCTTAATCCTCCCCATATCATTATAGAAAAACACTTATTAAGCAAATATTCAGTGAGGCAAGGTATAAAGACGAGTGGCTCCTCACCATGGAGTCCACTAGCAGGATGAAATTCAGATCCTGGATTTGTAATACTAGAAGTTACATAATAGTCATCTATCTGTGTATGTGAAAAATTAAATCAGTTTTTAAAGCTTCATGTATATTTATTAAATCTTCTCTAAGGGTATTTAGTATTTCCCTCTTCCTCTCAGAGGTGTTTTTTTTTTTTTTAAATAGACGAAAAGAGGTAATTTCTAATTAAAGGTTTCAGTCTCTCCCCTTGGGTAGCAAGGGCATGCTTAGTGCTGCTGAAATGGAGAAAGAGAGAAGCTAAAACCCTTAGGATCCTGAATGTCTGGCAACGCTGCCCTAGAGGCTACACACCGCACCTGTCCAGGGGTTCCCATCAGGGCATTTGCTCCGAAGTGGAAGATTGTCGTGGAGACAGCTAGGCTTAGAGAGATGCGGAGTTGCTCTTGGCAGAGGGCGAGCTGCAGAGAAGCCCACCGTTGCATGCTGGGGCTGAGAAGCTGTGTGTGTTGTTCTGAGCATGTGCTCACAAGAGAAGGCGTAACGTCGGGGCAGGACATGACAGCAAAATGTTTTACAGTCTCATCGTACAAGCCAAAGAGAAGAGTGAGTTTCAAAAATGTGAATACATGATTTTTAACAATAAGGACAATGTTTACCTGTTTTTTTGTTTCTGTTTTTTTGTGCATTTTTATTTCCCAAATAAATGAACTTCTTACTAGACTGCAATGCCTCCAGCACTGTTAGCTGGTACCATGGAATAGGTTGATAGTCTCATTTCATGTGGTCCATGATAATGCAGAGCATGTTTTCTAAGAAACCGCTTCATTATTGTGTGATAATGGTGGCTCTTGAACTTTCTGATCTGTGAATTCTCCCTTCGAGTGATTAACAAACATCATGCTGGTTAAGAGTGCCATGGCTGTACCAGCCGGTGCATCCCCCTTCTTTATTCCTGCTCCCTTGAGCAGGTTTCTTATCCTTTTGGCTTCTTCCTCTAGTTGAGGGTGGTGAGAGCATTGACCATCCCCCAGGGTTTGGGAGGATTACTTCAAATGTATGTAAAACTCTTTAAATATGGTAATATACTAAGATTTGTATATTAAATATATATGATCGGAAGCCGTGGTGATGCAAAGGAAGGAGCTACATAGATGCATGCTTTCTTTATTTTCTGTACAATGTAGTAAAGATAAATGGGTTGTCTAAACTAAAAAAATACTTGATTTTCCTAAAAACTCCTGCAGTACACTAGCCTCTTCACCATGCTTCTACGT
Organism: Tupaia belangeri chinensis; assembly: GCF_000334495.1. Taxonomy (NCBI): domain Eukaryota; kingdom Metazoa; phylum Chordata; class Mammalia; order Scandentia; family Tupaiidae; genus Tupaia; species Tupaia belangeri. The sequence goes on along the minus strand of NW_006160227.1, from coordinate 2,098,276 downwards.
CTTTCTCTGAAACTGCTACCAGAACTTACTGACTCCTAGGTACCTACTTGGTTAAAGTTACAAGGTGAAGGGCCAGCAGGTGACATAGTCTTTAAGGTGCTGGACTCCCACATGGCCAGCCACTGCTCGAGTCCTGAACCTGGTGGCTTGAACATCATGCTGGGCTCTTGTCTGTGCGCCCAAAATCCCAGGAAGGGATTGCGGCATGGCCACCCTCCCTGGGAGGTGATTTCTCACTTTGCCTCTCTCTGTCTCTCTGGTGAGTACATGCACTCTATGGCAAAAAAAAAAAAAGGTGAAATCGTAAGGTTCATATGTCTTATCAGCAATTTAAAATACCCATTTTGCATCTAACTTGGTACGTGAAATAGTTATCAAAATTAATCTAGAAACATGGATTTTTATTTTAACTCCGCCAGAGGACACGTGCTCACTGAAGAGAGACAGAGCGAGGAGGAGAGTGAGAAAGCACCCCACTGAGCATGGACACGTCACATCACAGTCTCCTCTGTGTCCTCCTTTCGGAATTTTGGGCACACTTGCATACATGTCTGGCATGCTTTTCAGTTCCCTGGGTCTGGGCTTGAAGTGTACACTTGGCCTTGTGGGATCCAGCTACCTTAATCACTAGGCTATGTGCTGGCTGAAACCTGGATAATTCAAAGAAGCTCTTTAAGAATCATATTCTTTGGTATCACTGGGATTAAAGAGAATTTTCAGTGTGGACAGCTTTGTTAGATACTGTTATGACTGTATTTGTTTTTTGTTTTTTAAACAAGAACAGTTTGGCAAATCAAACTTACAAGTTACAAAGAAAAACTTTGATTCGGATTTTATGAAATAGTGAAGGTGTTTTTTATTCAAGAACAGCCACGCATTATATCTGTAATTGATCTTCAGAATCGGGGTGACTGAGGAGAGAATAAGTCCCATTAGGAATATTTCATGAAGAAGTAATGTTTTTAAACAACTTTTTGAAATGTAATTCACATATCAAATTATCCACTCATTGAAAGTATATAGTCTAGGGACCAGCAGATGGTGTGTGGTTATGTTGCTGGACTCCCATGTAGTTAACCATGGTTCAAGTCCCAGACACGGCAGTTTGAAACTCATGCCCGGCACATGTGCATGCATGCCCAAAATCCCAAGAGGAGAATGGAGGAGAAGGGATTGCAGCATGGTCATCCTCCCTGGGGGGTGATTTCTCGCTTTCTGTTTCTCTGTCTTTCTCCATCTCTCCAGTGAGTGCACGTGCACTATAACAAAAATCTCTAGAAAAAAAGTATGCAGTCTAATGGCATTTAGTATATGCATATAATGAAGCAACAGATATCACCACAGTTGGATTTTAGAACATTTTATTACCCCAAAAAGACACTCTAAACCCTTTACACATCCCTGCCCAATTTCCCCATTCCCTCCAGCCCTAGGTAACTACTAACGTATAGTTTTTGTCTGTTTTAGGCTTTTTTTTTTTTTTTAAGAAATTTTTGCTGTGAGGTTTGTGCACTCACCGGAGAGACAGAGAGAGAGAGAGACAGGAAGCGAGAAATCACACCCTCAGGAGGGGATGGCCACGCCACAGTCCTTTCTCCTTCATTTTCCTCTTGAGATCTTGAGCACTCATAAACACACACACACACACACACAAACACACTGTGAGTTTCAAGCCACCAGGTCTGGGACTTGAGCTGTGGTCGACTATGTGGAAGATCAGTGATGTAACCATTACACTATCTGCTGGTCCCTGTTTTAGGTATTTTTAAAAATGTATTTATTTATTGTATTTTTATTAGTTTTTAAAATTTGCTATAGGGCACGTGTGCTCACCATAGAGAGAGAGAGAAAGTGAGGCAACAAGCTACCAGGTCCAGGACTCAAACCACGGTCAGCCATGTGGGAATACAGTGCTTTAACCACCACACCACCTGCTGGCCATGTTTTAGGAATGTTATGTAAATGGAATGATGCAGTATGTCGTCCTTTGCAACTGGTGTCTTTGACTTAGCACACTGTTTTCCAGGTTCATCCATATGGTAGTATATTTCTTTCCTTTGTATTGCCAAATAATATTCCATTGTATGGATATATCACATTTTACTTATTAGTCAGTTGATAGACATTTAAGAGCTTTCTGCTTTTTGGATATTATGAATAATGGTACTGTGAATATCTGTATACAAGTTTTTCTGAGGACATATGTTTTCATTTCTCTGGGTATGCTGCATGTAGGGGTAGAACTGCTGGATCATAGTAAGTCTGTATTTACTCTTTTGAGAAACTGCCTATTTTCCAAAGGGACTGTGCCATTTTATTTTTATCTTTATTTATTTATTTATTTATATACTTTCTTTTTCTTTCTTTCTTTTTTTTTTTTTTTTTTTGAGAAGTTTTCCCTATAGGGCGCATGCGCTTGCCAGAAAGACAGACAAAGACAGAGAGACAGAAAGCGAGAAATCATCCCCCGGACTGCCACACCGCAGTCCCTTCTCCTCTATTCTTCTCCTGGGGTCTTGGGCACGCATGCACACACACCCAGTGTGAGTTTAAGCCACTGGGTCCGGGACTTGAACCGCGGTCGACTACATGGGAGTCCAGCGACATAGCCATCACACTAACTGCTGGTCCCCCATTTTACATTCTTATCAACAGTATGTAAGGGTTCTGATTTCTCCACATTTTCACTAGCTCTTGCTGCCTCCTTTCTTTTTGTCATAGCCGTCCTAGTGGATATGAAGTGGTATCACATTTTGATTTGTCTCCTGCTTTCTTGATGACTGATGAAGAAGGCTAGAAGACTGAGTCTTTTCATATGCTTTTTGACCACTTACATATTATCTTGGAGAAATACCTATTCAAGTACTTTGTCCGTTTTTAATTTAGAATTCTCTTTTTAATATTGAGCTATAATAGCTATTTGTTTATCCTGTGTATAAGTCCCTTATTAGATATACAATTTTCATATATTTCTTTCCCATCCTGTAGGTTATCTTTTCACACTTTTTTTTTAATTGCTAGAGAGCATGTATGCGTGCCACATAGAGACTGAGAGAGAAAGGGAGAGAGGAGAAAGTGGGAGAAAGCACCCCTCGATGAGGCATGCTTATGCTGTAGTCTCTTCATTTCTCCACCCTGTTGGGAATGGGGCCAGTGTACTACAGTCAGCCATTTGGGATCCAGCTCCCTTAACCACGAGGCTACAGAGCTGGCCCCTTTTCACTTTCTCGGTCTCTTTTGAAGTACAACAGGTTTAAAACAATTTTTTTAAAGAATTATTTTATTCGACTTTATTTATTTAATTTTTTTTTTTTTTGAAGTGACCAGAGAGGGACAGAGTGAGAGAGAGAGAAAGTGAGAAAGCAAGTGGCCAGGTTCTGGACCTGAATTGCAGTCAGCGTGGGTGTCCAGCTCCCCGAACCACCACGCCACCGCTGGTCCCAACAGTTTTAAATTTTGATTACGTCTGTTTTTTTCTTTCGTTGCTGACCATTTTCTAATTCAAGGTCATGAAGAGTTACATTCACTTTTTTCTTTTAAGAGTTTGTTTTAGCTCTTACGTTTAGATCTTTGATCCATTTTGAAGTTATTTTTATATATGACGTAAGGAGAGGTATAACTTATTTCTTCTACATGTCAATAGCCTATTGTCCCAGGATCATCTGTTGAAAAGACTACTCTTTGCCTATGAGTTGTCTAGGCAGAGGAAGTGATTCTGAAGCATTATTTTCAAAGGAAAGATGTAAAAGACAGAAGCAACAGCATTCTGGTCTGTCTTCTAGATAAATTAACTGAAAAGAGTGAGGTCAAGATAAGAGGTTGAGATCAGAAAGGCATAGATCTATGCTTACCATAAGTAAGAGAAGGGAGAGGAGTTAAAATAATGGAATTAGAGTGAAGTTGTAGTGGTAGATAGAAGTCTGTCATTAAATCACTGATGGCCCCAACCTCTTCTCTTGAAATAAGTAGTGGAATCTTCAGTCATTGGCATGATCGTGTAACTATGTGAGAGCTGCTCTGCATTTATAAGATAAAGAAAGCTGGGACCAGCAGATGGCATAATGGTTATGTCGCTGGACTCCCACGTAGTTGACCGCTGTTCAAGTCCCAGACCCAGTGACTTAAAACTCCTCACACTGGGCACATGTGTGTGTATGCTCAAGATCTTGAGAGGAGAATGGAGAAGGGATTGTGGCATGGCCATCCCCTCTGGGCGGTGATCTCTTGCCTTTTGTCTCTCTGTCTCTTTGGTGAGTGAACGCACCCTGTAGCAAAAATCTATAAAAAAGAAGAAGAAAAGGAGGAGGGGCCGGCAGGTGGAGTGGTGGTTAAGGGCACTGGACTCCACATGGCCGACCACGGTATGCATCCCAGACCTGGCAGCTTGCTTTCTCACTTTCCCTCTCTCTCTTTCTCACTCTGTTCCTCTCTGATCAAATTAAAATAAATAAAGTTCAATAAAGTAATTTTAAAAAGTAAAGCCAATAAAGAAAAAAATAACTTGGTTAAGGCAGAGATCAAACATAAGGAATGTAATTTATAATTTTATTTCCTCCAGTAAGCACAGAAGCACAGAATTAACAGTGGTGAACCAAGTGGCAAGGTAATAGAAAGAATGTTAGTGAAGAGTCGCTGAGTCCCGAGTTCCGATCTACATTAGGTGTGTGACTTTGTATAGGACACTTAACCTTCACACCGGTAGCTAACATTTACTGAGGCCCAATCATTCACAGGATTCCTGTAAGCCTCAGTCTCATTTTTTGTAAAATGGAGATGTCAGATCATTAAAGAGCTTTTGTAAAGAGCCATACACATGTGGTACATTCGGGAGGTATTCGGTGTGGCAGCAGCAGCAGCAGCTGATAGCAGAACAGTTCCCAAGAATGCTGTGTCCTTGTTTGGATGATGAAAAAACGAATACACTAGTGAGTATCCAGTCAGTCATCAGTGAAGCTCTGCCTGGTGTGTTTATACTACCATGGCTTGGAAGGTTGATCCTGGTGGGTGGAGGGTGGGGAGGGGCCAGGGTAGTAGCCATCAGATTAAAATTATTAGACATACGAAAGCCTTCGATGTAATTCCCAAGGGGTGAGTCCTGTGGTTGGTGATCTCAGAGGAGAGGTGGAACCGTGCCACATGTTAATAAGGTCAAAGGTATATGCCATTTGCTTCACTCATCAGTCCCAGAAGAGCCAGATGTCATGGAGCACAGTCACACAACTGTCTGTCCGTGTGTGTGCAGCAGTCCTTAAGATTTTCTCCCAGAGTCAAAGGAAAGGCAGAGATCAGTGAGGTGATGGAGTCACAGTGGGGAGCAGAGGTGAGTACAAGGGGCCAAACAGACGACAGCTTGTGGAGACGGGCAGCTTTTAGCACTGTGAGGAGGTCATTTCTTAGAATTAATCATCATATTCATGCTCTCTGAAGATCCTTCTCATCCCGCTATTCAAGGGCCTGTGGTTAATTTCCAAATGTCATGGACCTGAGCATCCGATTGCTTCACAGCTCTGGGCCCTGAACCCTTGCACGTGTCTCAGCTTTTCCTGGTTGAGTTGAGAGCTCTCATTATTTGGGAAAAATAACAGTCATACAGAAAGAACACATACAAGGAAAGGGCAGAGTAGTTTCTAGTCCTTGGTTTAGTTTGTATTACCATGTTGCTGCTGCTGCTGCTGCAGTTACTATTATTAAGCAGTAGACATGCTCCTCTTTGATGGAGTTTTGCTGTTAGAGATGTCGTCAGCTGGCACAGGGGAGGCAGAGAACTTTGAACTCCACTTCTGATTAGTAAACGTTTGCTTTCTGCACAGAAATCTGTGGTGATTAGTACTCAGAAGTCTGAGATAGATGCGTGGAAGAGCAAAGGTAGCTGGCATACGGTGAGCCAGGCTCTGCGCAAGGCAGTCTGAAGCATTTGAAGATAAAGAAGTCTCAGAGATCACAGGCTTGAGCTGTTTTCATTATACTGCCCTGCTTCTTAGAAATGGCAGGACTGGGATTCAGAAGAAAGGACAATTGGCTTGAGAAACATTATTCGATAGAAAGCTAATACTGTGTGTTAGTTTTGCATGCACAGTGGGGTGTGTGTATGTGTTATAAATGATGAGGAGCAGTAAGAGGGAAACAAACTGATTCTCAAGTCTAGTTTACCCTTCCTCTAAGCAGTGTCTGAGTTCAGGGAATCTGAAATTAGGCTGTTAAGACTGCCTACAGGGACCAGCAGTTAGCATTATGGTATGTTGCTGGACTCCCATGTAGTCAACCACGGTTCGAGTCCCAGACCCGGTAGCTTAAACTCACGCCAGGTGCATGTGCGTATGTGCCTCAGATCCCGAGCGGAGAACGGAGGAAAAGGGATTGCGGGGTGGCCATGCCCCCTGGGGGGTGATTTCTTGCTTTCTGTCTCTCTGTCTCTCTGGTGTGCACACACACCCTATAGCAAAAACCTCTCAAAAAAAAAATAAAAGATTCCTACATTTCCAGAATTTTTCCTCCTTTCACTGCTTCATACAACAGGGCATTTAACCTGCTTTGTGTGAAAGGAAACTAAAATAGCAGGGGAAATTCTTGGGCTCTTACTATGTGGAGGTTATAAGCTGGCAATCGCCAAGGAGTTTCCCAACGAGCTCAACCTTGTATTGTGTGCTGACCAACTTCTGTCAGAAACCCAGGTTAGGGCTGGCCCCAGAGGGCAGCAGGTAAGCACTGCACATGGGAGCCTGGATCCCACAGGGCTGACTGAGGTCCAAATCTGACCCTGGTGGCTTGAAAAAACACACTGGCATGTGTGCATGCGTGTCCAGAATCCTGGTGGGATGGAGAAGTGGAGGGAAAGGGATCGTGGTGTGATCATGTCCCATTGGAGGTGCTCGTGCACTCTCTCTCTCTCTCCCCCTCCCTCTTCCTCCCTCCCTCCCTCCCTCTGGCCAGTGCACGAACCCTCTAACAGTTCATTTAGAAGAAAAAAATTTAACCCAGATAAGGTTTGTGATATTTGGCAATATACACTAAGGGATATGGCTACTGACCTATCACTTAGAGTCTCCCTCTCCCAGCATCAAGTCATATTATCAGAAAGCTACAGACCTAAACAGTGTTTAGGTTAGTTTATTCAGAAACTCACTCACTAAACTATGATTTTTATAATAAGCCCTAGATTTTTATTAGAGATAAATACGAGAATCATCTACAGAGGATATTTTTTCCATCTTTTCCAAAAGCCTTGTTAAATATTTTGTTAGTTTTTCTTATATAGAAGTCCACATGGGGTGCCAGCATATGGCGTGGTGGTTAAGGCGGCTGGACTCGCACGTGGCCCACCGCTATTCAAGTTCCTGATTTAGTGACTGGAAAGTCATGCTGGGCATGTGTATATGCGTGTCCAAAATCCTAGGAGGAGAATAGAGGAGAAGGGATTGAGATGTGGCCCTCCCCTCTGAGGAGTGATTTCTCACTTTCCCTCCCATTTTCTCTCCAGCAAGCCCATGCACCCTAAGACAAAAATCCTAAAGTAAAAAATAATAATACAAAAGAATCCACATGCAGACTTCTCCTCCAGTTAAGCGTGCTGATAAATATTTAAGCACTTTTGAAAAAAAGTTTATTATTTCTTCCGTGAGAGAGAGAGAGATGGGGCACCCTCAACAGGCCCCGATCCATCCTTGGTTTCAGCTGGCCTGAAACGTATCTGCCTGGCATGCTGAGGGGGCCCTCAGATGTAAACCCAGGGCCTTTCGTGTGTGAGTCCAGTTGCTTTTCTCTTGCACCACTGCCTGGCCCTTCCTAAACTCTTTTTTAACACTTAGTGAGAAAATACAATTAAACAATTATATCTCCATTTTTGCTTTGCAAGCAGACTCAACATTAATTCCATTTTAGTAACTAGCCTTAGTTCGTTTCTAGTTCAATGACCTTCCCCACCCCGTCCTCAACATGTCTTTCATTTTCTGTAGTTGTGGTTTACGCTAAGTTTTTTAATATGTAATTTTTTAAGTCTTCTCAGATTTCTTTTTAGAAGATATACTATGTATTATTAACTAGTGTTGGAAGAGAAGTGTATAATAATATACAGAGGTCCATCCCAGGTCTCAATATTCCTAATTAATGTGGTAGTTAACTGGAGATGTGCCTTTTGAAATGTATAGCATTGGAACTGAGAAAGCAATTGTCAACATTGGAAAGATTTTCTTTTAAGAAAGAAGCACATTTCTGGAGCTTAAATACTTTTTCCTGCACTAAATCATAAGAATCATAGGCCAGTGATTTGTAATCTTGGGACTTTGACCCTTGCTGGCAATGGAACTATTATTGTAAGTGGTCTCTGGGTATATATGCCCCATATGCATTTTGCAGCCAGTGTTTATTAAAACTATAATTTCTCGCATCTACAGATATGTGTGTGTGTGTGTGTGTGTGTATGCATTCCTTTGTAAAAAAAAAATTCCAGGGAACCAGCAGTTAGCGTAATGGCTATGTCGCTGGACTCCCACGTAGTTGACCGCGGTTCGCGTCCTGAACCCGGTGGCTTAAAACTCACGCCGGGTGCGTGTGCGTGCGTGCCCAAGATCCCAAGAGGAGAATGGAGGAGAAGGGATTGCGGCGTGACCCAGGGGGGGGTGATTTCTCGCTTTCTGTCTCTATGTCTCTCTCTGTCTGTCTGGCGAGCTCACGCGCCCTATAGTGAAAAACCTCTCAAAGGAAAAAAAAAATTCCATATGTGCATGTGCTGGCCAGAGAGAAGAGAAAATGAAAGTGAAAAAGCACTCCCCCGGGGTGGATGGTCACACTGCAGTCCCTTCTCCATTTTTCTTTTGGGATTTTAGGCATGCACACACCCGTGCCTGGTATGTTATTTAACTTGCCGGGTCTAGACTTGAGCCATGCAGTCAGTCATGTGGGATCCAGCTGCCTGTTTTTCTTAACACTGTATGGCTAGCATGAAGGAATGAATAATGAAAGTATTAGACAGTTGTGTGATGGAATTACTGCTGCAGTCCTTATTCTTCTGGCTGACTATAGTGTAAGTATTCCGACAGGCTTCATAGGGGATACAGCTGTGTCCTGCCAGTTGTAGGTGGAGATGAGTCAGTAGAATCCATTGGCGTTTGTGCCCATAGATGTCAAGCGAACATAGTGATCTTGGAGTATGTCACCTGCTCAGAGTTTTCTGTCATATATCCATAGCCTCATCCCGGGTGGCCCAACAGACTTCTGGGTCATTTGTAAGGTTAGAAAGATAGATCCTTTACTCTCTTCTGCAAGTCGTGTCAGAGCCAGAGGAAGAGGGTAGTACAGAAAGAGTAAAACTTCTCCTTCTACTCTGACCAGAGTGCACTGCTTAAGGCCTATAGGTCAGAGCAAGTCTTTGAGCCCTACTTAGGGTTCCAAGAGCATCCCCTATACGGTAGGCAAGCTTCTGCCATGTTCTCAGCTTGGAGTGGAATCACTGCCGGGCTGCAGCACACGCCAGTAAACCTGCTGTAGTGTACTGTAGCAGATGACCCTGGGAAAAGGGCTCCCTATGAGAGCTTCTATAGCTATAGCTCTCATTATCTGAGGCTCGAAAGCCTTAACCTGGGACGGGACAGAAGCCAGCCATCAGCTCTCTCACATGTACTCATATGCACTTGCTCTCTTACAGGCAAACTTTTGAAATGTGCACACACATATCATCATAGTCCCTGATTCTCTCATCTGCCTTCTCCCCCACCCCTTTCAGATTTGTGCCATAGAGTGTGTATGCTCACTAGAGAGAGAGACAGTGAGCAGGAAAGTGAGGAATCACCTCCTAGGGTGGATGGCTATGCAGTCCTTTCTCCTTTCTCCTCCTGGGATTTTGGGCACGCACACACACGTGCCTGGTGTGAATTTAAAGCCGCCAGGTCCAGGACTTGAACTACTACAGTTGACTTTTTGGGAGTCCAGCACCTCAACTACCATGCCACCTGCTGGTTCCTCTTTCAACCTTCTTAAACACTTTCTGTTTTAGTTTTTGCTTTTGGCTGCATGTGGGTATACATGTGTATACAGGGTATACATGTGACAATGCATTGTCAGAATAGTCTTTCATTAGCATGCTGACCATGTAACAGGTATATATGTTCTCATTTTTTATTTACTTTTTGTGTTATACTTTAAACAGAAAAATAAAGAAGATAATATAACAAATACCTCAAGATTGTTACAAAACTTTTCATACTTAGTATTTTACTGTATTTGCTTCCAGGAGAGTTTCTTCTTTGTATACATTCTTTCATTCATTGCCTTTTACTGAAGACAACTGCTATACTGAACTTAGTGTTTTAACTAACATAAATATTTATTACTTATACATACATGCATACATATATAACACAGTATTCTTTCATATGGCTTTAAATTTTATGTAAATGATTCTCATTTACATTTTAAGTAAATCTATATATAACATTTTTATAACTTTCTTCACTCTGTCATGCTTTTAAAATTTAGTTAAATGGATGCATGTAGTTCTGATATATTTAATTTTTATGTAATATTCTGTTTCATGGATATGCCACAATTTATAGATTGATTCTCCTATTAATGAGTATATAGATTATTTCTAATCTATTTATAATAGTTTGCTGTTTCATAACTACTACTGCAGTGAATACTCTTGAATGTCTCTCCTCATGTAAATACATATACCTAGGAATAGAATTACTGAGTTGTACAGTAGACTCATCTTCAATGATGCTATAGATATATCATCTATATCATCTAATAACTAGATACTGCCAAGTTCCTTTTCAGGCTGATTATGCCAGTTTTAATTTTCATCAGTAGTGTGTGAAAGTTCCTGTTGCCCCACATCTTTACAGACACTTTAAACTTCTGCCTGTCTGGGTATGAAATGGTATCTATGGTTTCGTCATAGTGATTAGCTTATGTTGAGCAAAGCTTATGAAAGCCAGTGGGACTGATTGACATACTAGATGTTCCCTTGGGAAAAATCAGTGCTTAGTTATGAGAATAGGTTGCTGGGTTATTCTCAAAGAAATGCTGCTTGCTGGTGAAATACTGTTTTTCTTTTTCTTTTTTTTTTAGAGAGATTTTTGCTATAGGGTGCATGCACTTGCCAAAAAGACAGAAAGTGAGAAATCACTCCCTAGGGAGATAGCCATGCCACAATCCCTTCTCCTCTATTCTCCTCTCCGGATTTGGGCAGACATGCCTGTATATGCACTCTGCATGAGTTTTAAGTCTCCAGGCCCAGGACTCAAACTGCAGTCAACTACTTGGGAGTCCAGTGATATAACCATTATGCCATCTGCTGGTCCTGAAATGCTGTTTTTCAAGAGTATTAAAAACAAAAAAAAAAAAAAAAAAAAATTCTCTTGGGATTTCTGTATAAGAATAACTTTAAGAAAAAAATTTCACCATAGGATATTTTTCACTTTCCAAATTTATCCTTGTCATTTCGATTTTCTTTCCTCTCTTAGCTATTCCGACAGATGATCATTCAGGGCATGAAAGAATTGACATATTAAAAACTTTACTGACAGATTATACCCAATAGCAGAATAAACCCACATTATAAGTAAGAAGCTTCCATGGTTTTCATTGTTGGCATTGTGATTACTCCAGTAAGGAAACTGAATCTGTTTCTTAGGAGCCAAGGTAAGAAAGCAGAAAATGTCTACCTCTGAACTGGCAGGACCCAGCCTTACAATTATATGGTGATTTTTCTAGAACAAGGGTATAAAATGTATTACTTTATGTGTATTGCACTTAAATGGTTGCTTCTTGAGTTGGACTGTATTCCAGTTATCTATTGCTATATAACGAACCACCTCAGAATTTACAGGCCTGGGAACCAGCAGTTAGCGTAATGGCTATGTCACTGGGCTCCCATGTAGTCAACCGCAGTTCGCGTCCTGGACCCGGTGGCTTAAAACTCACGCCGGGCGCGTGTGCGTGCGTGCCCAAAATCCCGAGAGGAGAATGGAGGAGAAGGGATTGCGGCATGACCATCCCCCCCGGGGGATGATTTCTTGCTTTCTGTCTCTATGTCTCTGTCTGTCTGGCAAGTGCACGCGCCCTATAGTGAAAATCTCTCCAAAAAAAAAAAAAGAATTTACAGCCTAAGATTCTGTTTATGTGTAAAATGGAACAAGCACACTCCCCACTGTCTGTCCCACTGAATTCAGCTGTAACAGCTGACACAGAGCTCCTATTTGAGGATTCCAATGGGTACGTCATAAAAAGTGAATGGAGAGAGAGATTTTGTAGTAATACTGAACTGGGGTTGATTTTAATTGTCTCCATATGGTACCCCTAGCCCTGACTTCAACACAGCCTAAATCCCAGTAGTGGGCACGAATGTGGAAACAGTGAGAACTCCAGGAGGAGTCCTAAGTTCTGGTTCAAGGATTGGGAAAAGAATATTATAGTACTCAGAGAAAATGCAGACATTTTGTTTTTGTTTTTCTTCTCTGGTACTGTGAACCTCACGCCATCCTGTGGTGACCGCAGATTGGGGCCTGGCAGAAGCTTAAAACTCTGAGCATGGGGAACTCTCTCTAATCAGTAGGAACTGTGGTTCTAAAAGAGTGAAATGAACCCCAGTTGCTACTTTTTTTTTCTTCTTTAGTCACTTGCCTGTAAACACAGGCGTTAGCATGAAAAATGTATGGCAGAAAAAAAGTCCCAGATTTCTTACTAGTTAATGGAAAAGTAAAACCCAAAATCTAGAAAGAACTTGTGAGATTGTGAAAAGCGGAGGTTTGGGAAATAAACTCTTTAAATTTTATTACAAACTCTTGGACGTAGCCATTCAGTGAACATGCAGAAATCTGACCCCAAACAGCATAGCTAGATTTTGAGAAATTAAGTATGGGTTAGACTACTGGGAGGTCCAGACCAGCAAGCAGTAGAGGTCCAAATAGCACTGCAAAGATCAGAAACCTCACTGACATTGGAACCACAGTCCACAAAGACTGGTCAGAAAGTGTGGACTTAATGCACCTGAGTTATTTGGCTACTGAAATGAAAAATTTCAGAATTCTTCATAGGAGTTTAAAATGACCTAGAAGTTCACAACAATGTTCAAAATGTCCAGGACATAATTTTTAGGAATTACTTGACATATGAGAAAAAAATCAACTCACACACAAAATGTCAGTCAAAAGATGCCAGTGCCAAAATAACCATGGACTTAGTATTATCTTACAGTGGTACTAGAGCAGCTGTTATAAAAGTGTTCCAGCAAATTAGGGCAAAAACTTGAACAGAAAGACAGAAATTCTCAGGGAAAAAAAGATATAAAAATACAAATAGGAGTTTTAGAACTAAAAAAGAATTCACTGGATCAATAATAGAATGAAAACAGTCGAGGAAAGGGTGAACCTGAGAAGAGATAAGTAGAAATTATCTAACTTTGAAAAAAAAATACTGAAAAGAAATGAAGAAAAATTTATATGTGTGAGACAGTGATAAAAGTTTAATATTCATGTCATTGGAGTTCTAGAAAAAAAAGGAAAAGAAGTAGTATGGAAAATTGATTTGAAGGAATAATATGTGGAAACTTCCAAAATTTGACAAAACTGTATAACCTATAGATTCAAAAAGCTCAGGATATCCTAAGCAGGATAAAGACGAAGAAGCTCACACCCAGACACATCATAACTAAAATTATGATAATCAATGACAAAGAAAAATTTCAAAGCAGAGAAAACAATGCAGTACTTTAGGGAAACAGCCTTTCAGACAACTACAGATTTCTCATCAGAAATTTTGGAGACTTGGGGAGGGCAGATGGTGGTGCAGTGCTAAAAATTGATGCTCTTCAAAGTTGACTCACATGGGAAGGTTCCAGGTTTACAACCAAGATTTCTTGGAGTATGGTGGGCATATACATGCCCGTGATCTGAGGCTGGCTGAGGCTGGGGATGGATTTCAACATCAAGACCCTGCTGTCTCTGTCTCTCTCTCATTCATAAAAGAAATGAATAAACCTTAAACAAAAACTTATAGAAACCTTGGAGGCCATAAAGAAGTAGAATCACATTTTTAATGTGTTGTAAGAAAGAAAAGAATAAGAAAAACTACCAACTCAGGATTTTATATCCAGCCCAAATATCCATCAACAATGAGGGTGAAGTAAAGACATTTCAGGCCTAGCCGTGAAGCCATCTAAGAAAATCAGGGGTTTGGATCCCAGGTTGACCTGAGCATGTGGGGGTACATGCACAGCCATGATCCTGGCTGGCAAGGCAGGGAAGGGAGGTCGCAGTATGTGAGATCCTGTTCAAGAGTACCCTGTCAGGGGGCCAGCAGGTAGCAAGGTGGTTAAGGGCGCTGGATTCCCACATGGCTGACTGTGGTCCAAGTCCTGGACCTGGCAGCTTGCTTTCTCACTTTATCTTTCCCTTTCTCCTCTCTTTCTCTCTCTCTGGTCAAGTAAAAAAGAAAATAATAAATAAACAAATAAACGACAACAAAAAAGTACCCCGTCATTAAATCAGTTAACTAAAACAAACAAACAGCTGTTAGAGACTAGCCACAATGGCTCAAGTGGTAGAGCACTGCAGCATGATACTGTATCAGAACACCCAGACTTCAGATTCCAGGTTGACATGAACACCCTGGGTGTGCCTGTGGGTGCACCTATGATTCTGACTAGCTGGTAGACTTGGGGAAGGATTGCCACAGGACAAGGCCCTTTCTGGGGTCTTTCTTTATCTGAAAATACATAATTTCCCAAGTCATTGAAAAAAAGGCCATTGGGTCACCCTTGTTCTAGAGTAGGACTTTCATAATAGAAAGAAATCCCTAAAATGTAAAAAAAAAAATATCTACACTGCTGGGTTATCTTTGATAGGAATTCCACGTTCTGTCTCTCTTTCCTATTTAAGTCCTTGTTTTAGTGTTCTTTTTATTTGCAGGAAGAATTTCTAAGGATATGTTTATGTACATTCTTGGTGAACTAAAAAAAATGTACATTAGATGTGCCTTTTGGGTACATGTGAGAAATGAAATGATTAAATATACCTTTAATTCAGACTTATGTCCATTACCAAAAATATATTTTCAGGATATTCTCCCTGCTTTATTGTAAAATCACAGAGAATGTTTGGGGCTCCTCAGCTAGGTCACAGTGTCCAGGAACAAAAGACCACACTTTGTCTCAGATCAGAATCCATAAATTATTGGTGATAGAAATCACAGTGGTTCTTCAAATTTCCCACTTCTTGTTCATTTCCTCTAGACGACACAGACTAGGTTCAAGGGGAAAAGTTCTTTCCTTCCTTTTTATATTTTGAGCTGCCTGTGTTTGGGATTCAAAGTATTTTGGGTGCTCATTGCTTAACTAGGCTGAAGATTATCTCATGTGACAGCATAGATCTCTTGTTTGGGAATTGCCATTACTTTCTAGAACAGCCACTCTGTCCAGCTGCCAACATGCCCTGGATCCTCTTGCTTCATATTACAGTGATACTGCTTTGTCAGGGTAGAATTCAGCCTCACAGGGCTGGAGTCAGTCTCTGCTGACCTCATGCCACAGTACAGCATGTTCAAATCTGGGAGAAACCGGAGGGTTATTCGGCATATTCCTCCTCCTCCTCCCTCACAAGCATGGAACCCTCACTCTCTTCGGAAACCGTATGTTGTGTATGTGTGTGTATCTGTGTTTTTTTTTAATCTTTCCCTCAGTCCTATAGTTTTACAGCTTTAAGTGGGGGCTGGTTGAATAGACAAACACAGGAAATGGTCTGAACTGCTGAAACTTAGCATTTTTCAGCAGTAAATTTCAGTCAGGGGCACTTGCTGTTTTAGTACGGACTCATGAGAGCTTGCAATAATGGAGAAGCATAATTGTGTGATTTCTGGTTGTTCATTTTACCCATAGTTGTTTGGGCAGAATGCAGAGGGTGCTCTGTGGTGTGTGGGCATGCTCAGATCATACTGGACTGTCCCCTCTCCCGTGTGATAGACTGCTTCAATGCAGAGTAAATGTCACCCTCACTTTCTCAGCTAAATACTTAGCAGAAAGCGAGGATTTCTTCAATGAACAAAAGAGTTTCATTTGCCTTTGGCAGCTTGGGAGCCGCTTGGGTTAAATTGAAGATGCCAAGCATGCATAACAAATAGGAATTTGGCTTAGAGCCATTTGAAGTATTTGTCATATTTTTTAAAAAAAAAAGAGGTTCTTATCATTCAGCTACGTATTTTCAAAATATTTTCCCCAAGGATGTGATGATCTTCTGAATTGCAAAGCGGTACACATGAATATTAGTGCCAAATCTGTGTCTCCAGGTCGGCAGAACAGGGTCCCTAAGGTAAAGCTGGAGGGAAGACAATCCAGCTTTATGCAACACGAACATTTTCACATTTCATCCACAGTCTTGAGTAGAAAGCTTAACCTATAGCTTGATTTTACAGTTTTTTTTTTTTGTTGACTTTATAAATGATACACTGATATTTTCTAAGACATAAATGTTAAAGCAAAGCAGGTTCTCTATAGTTTTGCCTGATTCTAAAGTTAGTGTACGTTAACATTGTTTGCTGTTGAGCAGTTGGGTTTAAGATCTAAACAGATTTTTCCTGTTGAGTAGTTTGCTATTAATACTGATTTGATCGTTTAAAAGCCGACTTTGTTAACAGATTTGCACCTTTGGTCTATACTCTTTTTCTGTTGTTTATACTGTGTCTCGGACTCAAAGACATAGCACATCTCTGTTCTGTGGTTATAAAAGATCAGTTTGCTTATTTGTGCTGTATTAAGAATACTAGCCCAGAGTGGAACTCAAGTGGTCAGAAGGAAAGAATGCATAGAGGGAGGAGATCAGTAAAATAAAGAATAACTCCTTCTCCATTATTGATAGGGGGAGGGGGGAGAAGGGAGACATAAAACAATTTAAATGCTTTTAGTAGACCTCATTTTTTAAAATAATTATTTATTTAATTTATTATTTATCATTGTTATTAATTTATGATAAGGCACATGTACTCATCAGAGAGAGAGAGAAAGTGAGAGAGCAAGCCACTAGGTCCAGCGCTCAAACCATGGTTGGCCACGTATAAGTCCAGCACCTTAGCCACCACGCCACCTGTTGGCCCCAGTTGACCTAATTTTATTCAGTGATTGTATCAACTCAGAAGAGTGGAGAAAGTTTGTTTAAATATATCATTTGTACCTGAGTTGACAACTGTAAATTAAACTGTTTCTCTGTTTCCTACTCTGGTCATTGATTCTGATAAATTAAGATTTTCTCATTGAAGCCATGATTAAAATATTCAGAAATTAGGTATTTGCCTCTAGCACCTGAAATTCTTTTTTTTTTAATTATTTTATTTAACTTTATTTATTTTCTTATTCCAGTTTGA
>NW_006160227.1:2073546-2080898 GCF_000334495.1 Tupaia belangeri chinensis | reverse complement strand
AGGGAGAGAAAGTGAGCAAGCCACCAGGTCCAGGACTTGAACCACAGTCGGCCATGTGGGAGTCCAGCGCCCTTAACCACCATGCCACCTGCCGGCCTGGCACCTGAAATTCTTAATATGATTATCTGGTATGTCAAACTGTTACAGATTGCAGTTCAGTAATGACCTGCTTGCCTGAGATTGCCACATGCTTTATGAAGAGTTCATTCTGAACTACAGGACGAACATTTTGGAAGAAGACTGGAGAGGGGAGATGTAGCTCACTCCAGGAAATAAATGGAGAGCTTTAGAGAAGTGGGACATGGGACCAGCAGTTAGCGTAATGGCTATGTCACTGGACTCCCACATAGTCAACTGCGGTTCGAGTTCCGAACCTGGTGGCTTAAAGTCATGCTGGGCGGGTGTGCGTGTGTGCCCAAGATCCCGAGAGGAGAATGGAGGAGAAGGGATTGTGATGTGGCCACCCCTCCTGGGGGGTGATTTATCGTTTTCTGTCTCTCTGTCTCTGTCTTTCTGGCGAGCGCATGTGCCCTATAGCAAAATAAAATAAAAATAAAATAAAATAAAAAAAGAAAAATGGGACACTGTGGAACCCACTCTATTTTTGTTGAACTCATATCTGTGTTTTAATATGTAAGATATTAAAATCTCCAGATGATGACCAGTTCTGAAGATGGGTAATTCTGCTCTTTTGCACTCAGTAGCCCTGCATGTTTATGTTAAAGCCATAGGTGTAAGGCAGACAGTATGGACAGTTCTCCGGCCACTTAAAAAAGTTTTCTGTACCTAAGGAAGTTATGGAGTATGTTTCACCAGGAGCACTGACTCAAGTTTTTTAGACAAGTGAAATAGAATAATTTGATTTATATAAGCCCAGGAAATATGATTAGAATATGTCCTTTAGTTCTCATTTGCACTGGTTCAAGTCTGCGGATAAGTTGCGACTGCAGACTATTTAGGTTGCTACTTGAGTGGAAGGAAGTATCTCATGTTCACCGGAAACACAAGGAGGAGTTTACAGGGAATCATTTCTAGGGACTCTAGAGGGCTAAGGCTGACTTTTTTTTAAATTGATGTCTCATGCAAATTGTCTTTTTGAAAAATCTAGGCATCTTTTAATTATGCCCTGAATGTAATTTCAAAGAAGAGGTCTTTATGGGGATCCAAAGCTGCTGACAGAGATGGTCAAATTCGTACAAAAGAATGTCCAGCTTACCCATAATTAAAGGAAGGCAAATGATAAGTGAAAATAAGATCTCATTTTAATTATCAGATTAATTAGAATACAGAAGTTCAATACCTGGAGCTGTCACAGTTGCTTGCATAGAATGTTGGTATAAATGTACATTGTTGTAATCCTTCAAAAAAAGCAATTCGGTAATTTGTCAAAATGTAAAATGTATATGCTCTCTGATACACTGCTAAGAATTTGCATGATCAGTATACCCACAGAAGTTCATCAAGATGTATACAAATACTGTTACAGTATTGTTGGTAATTGAAAATAAGAATTTGTTTCAATGTCCATTTGAAGCTTAGTGACAAATCTCTGATACTCTCCCAGCCCCTCTCTTCCGAAAGGTGGTGCTTCATTATTGAGCAACTCTGGCTCATACTGTCCTGTTTCACAATTACCAGGTAGCTTCACAGGAAGGTTTTTGTTGTTGTTGTTGTTTTGCCCCCAGAAATAAAGGCTTTTCATTTATTCTGTTAGTAGCTGTCATTAGAGATGAAGTATCCAGAACAAAAGATCAAATACTCAGAGATGATTCTCACAAGAGAGCTTTTAGGCTCTGAGTGGGCAATGGTAAGAAGCTGTTAGTTTAAAAACTAACCTTGGGCCAGCCGGTGGCATGGTGATAATGGCACTGGATCCCACATGGCTGTCTGTGGTTCGAGTCCCAAATCTGAGAGTTTGAAAAGTATGCCAGGCATGTGTGCATGCGCGCCCACGATCCCAGGAGGAGAAGGGATTGTGGCATGGACATCTTCCCTGGAGGGTGACTTCTCACTTTCTGTCCCTCTGTCTCTCTCTGTGTCTCTGGTGACCACATGTACCTATAGCAAAATCTCTCTAAAAAAAACTTTAAAAGGAAATAAATAATACAAGAATTAGTATGTGAAGATGAAACGGGGATGTAGATAGGATAGAGGAGGTTTACCATAAATGCATCTTCAGATAATCCTTTACACTTCCGGGGGCTGCATTTTTTTTTTTTTTTTTTTTTTTTTTAAGAACAGAAACCAATTCCCAGAATTTGAGAGAGCAGCAGAGGAAGACAAAACTTTTTGTTTGTTTGTTTTGTTTTTGTTTGTTTTTTGTTTTGAAGAGGTTTTTGCTATAGGGCATGTGAGCTTGCCAGGAGAACAGAAAGAGAGAGAGAGAAAGCGAGAAATCACCACCCAGGGGGGGATGGCCACACCGCAATTCCTTCTCCTCCATTCTCCTCTCGGGATCTTGGGCGCACATGCACACGCACCCAGCATGAGTTTAAGCCACTGGGTCCAGGACTCGAACCGCGATTATCTACATGGGAGTCCAGTGACATAGCCATTACACTAACTGCTGGTCTCGACAAAACTTTTATTATGCATTTCCTGAGCTAATTTGGTCTTTACCTTGTACATCATTACATTTACATTTATCATTTTGTCATACATATTTTATTAAATATCATAGGTTATATAATGAAACAGTCTAGTTTTCACCTGTTTTTGCTTTCCCTAGTGCACGTGGTAGTAAATTGCTTGCATCATTTGACTCATCTTATTCTCCACTGAATTAATTATATGCAAGATTAGTTCTAAGTTTTGGAGCTGGATGGAGGGAGAAGAAGAAAGGCAAATGCAGAATATCGAGAACAGGTACTGACACAGCAGTGAGCAGGTCCAAAGAGCTCCACCCAGCTACACCATCTCGGACAGAGGAGCAGGACGAGAGTGTGGCACAGATCGGACTGGTTCTCATGGGCAGGCTGATTATGGTCAGAGTGATCAGAGTAAACGTTTTCACCTTGCAGGAGAAGGCTCTAGATGGCATTACCACTAGCTGCCTCTGTGGTCTCAGAAGTCAAGAACAATGGTCACAACTGGGTAGTGACTTGGAGAACCTGGTTAACCTACCAGACCTTTTCTCTCTCACCTGTAAATAAGGCTGCGTCACTATAAGTTCTTGAGATCTTTTGATTTTAGGATGTCCAGATGAATATATGCATGAATATACCTATGCAGACGTGTGTAGATTGGTTTTTAGAATAAACTTTTCAGTGGCTCTCAGAATTGGAGATTTGGGCCTTTACTTTTGCATGCATCCTCTCTTTGTAATTATATTAGATTTAAAAGACAATTTGTGTGTGTTTGTTTCTTTTTTACCTATGATAGAGTGCATGCGCGCACACGAGAGATGAGCACCCTCCACAGGGTCTGGTCACGCGGCAGCCCCTCCCTCCAGTCCTAGAACCTGCTGGCTCCTGGGCACCTTACACGTGTGCCTGACGTATCTCAGCAGTCAGGCTGGGGCTTCAGCCCATGGTTGCCCTGTGGGATCTGCTTCTCTTGAGCAGTACATTGCTGCTGTGCCATGGAGCCAGCCTAAAAAGGAGGTTCTTATTTGATTATCAATTTTAAGTTCCAGACTGCTGATTGAGGGTAAATGAGGGATTTTATTCAGACTGTAACAGTTAGTGTATAGGAAAATTTGTATTTAAACAAAAGTCTTATAATTTGGATAAGATGATTATTTGCTCTCAAAAGCATTCACCCTAAGAGTCTTTAAAATATCAATTTTAAAGTCCATTGTGATAAATATTATTCCATATGTAAATATTTAATTCATACATTATTTTTGCAGCAACAAAATCTGCTTTAAGAGTAGCATATCTGAATTTATTACATAAAATTAATCTTTTGTACTACAGTTAATTATTATTTGAAATTAGTAAAAACGTCCAGTGAAACAAGTGTTATCATATGGTGTAAGTATGTACTTTTAAATTATATTTGTCAAAATTGGTTAATATTTTATAAACACGTGAGAATTAAATAAAATTTAGACATAGATTGGATGCTTACATACTTACTTTATTTATTTATTTGTTTGTTTGTTTAAAATTGACCAGAGAGGGACAGAGAGAGAGAGAGGGTGTGAGAAAGCAAGCCACTGGGTCTGGGACTCGAACTGCAGTTGGCCTTGTGGGAGTCCAGCACTCTTAACCACCATGTCACCTGCCAGCCCTAGATTGGATGCTTACTAAGTAGCATGTGATTCTGGGATGCTTTAGTCTGGGAACTTATGTCTGGAACTTAGCTTAGCTCATAAAATGGAACATGACTGAGAACACAGATTTCTTGAAATTTTGGCATGAGAAGCTTTGGGCTACGAGTATCCTGGGCATAGGTTGTCTGGACTTCAGCAGTGCACTTAGCAGCCTTTGATGATATGTGAAGGAAGACAACAACCGATTATTCATAACCAAGTGAAATGTCGGCCTGGAACACGGTCTCTGATGGTTTGCTTCAGGGTTCTCCCTGTCCTGTTCAACCTCTATTAATTCCTTAGCTGAAGATGTTCCCAGGCTTAATCAGAGTGGAAGATGCCAAGCAGCTGAAAAGAATAATTAAAATTTTGAGCAACAGGATTGGAATCCAGTGATATTCTCAGATGGAAAACAGAGGTCATCACTTTATTGATTCAGCCTTGCCACATTATGTGATCTGTAGAAAGGACAACTATTCTTAACAACATTTTTGGTTAAAGAGAAAGCAAACAGGAAGGAGATGAAATGCTGTGACCAGGTTCAGGAGCAAATCTCTTCACTCTGAACAAAATGACTCAATACAGAGCGAGCCTTTGCCTGGTGGGGTCTCAATTAACCTAAATCAGACAAGCTCTTGTTAGAATGCAACACATTTTAAGAATTAGGATGTCTGGGGCAGCCTGTGGCCTGGAGATAAAGGAGCTGGATCCCACATGGCTGAGTATGTGGTCTGAGTCCCTGACCCAGCGGCTTTACCATGCGTGTGTGCTTGAGTGCCCAAAATCCCGAAAAGAGGGAGAGCAAAATATCCCTATCTCAATTTTGTTTATAAAGAGACACTGAAAAATTGATGATGGACAAACTTGTCCAATTAAATTTTTCCCCTCAGTGAGCTACGAGGAATTTTATTTTGGATGTTTCCTTTCCAACTGTCCAGATTAGTGATCTTCAAATTCTTTAATACCCTCTAAGGCCTTAGCACGCATGTCAGTTTTAACTTTGCAGTGTTTTGCATATTAATTTCTAACCAAATTATAAAGGAGTGGAAGTAATTTGGTGACCAGCCAGTGGCATGGTGATTAGGGCAGCTGAATCCCACATGGCTAACTACACAGTTCGAGTCTTGAACCTGGCAGCTTATGAAAGAAGGGTAGAGAAGGGATTGTGGCATGACCATCTCCCAAGGAGGGGCTTTCTCTCTTTCTCAGTCTCTTTCTCCAGCAAACACATGCACCCTCTGGCTTCTTTTTTTTTTTTTTTTAAGACTTTTGCCATTGTGCACATGCTCTCTCCAGGGGGATGGCCATGCTGCAGTCGCTTTGTCTCCAGCCTCTTCGCAGGATTTTGGGTGCATGCACACATGTGCCTGGTGTAATTTTCAAGCTGCCATGTCTAGAATTCAAACCACGGTTGGCCATGTGGGAGTCTAACACCTTATAACCTCCATGCCACCTGCTGGTCCTGAAACAATTAAAAAAAAATTTTTTTTTGTATAAATATATTCTTGGAAAGTGAAAAATGTTTATTTCCTGAGTGGCTACTGAACTCAAGAAATTGTTTCTAGTCTTAGAAACAATTCCAGGGACAGCAGTTGGAGTAATGGTTATGTTGCTGGACTCCCACGTAGTCGACTGTGGTTTGAGTCCCAGGCCCAGTGGCTTAAACTCATACTGGGCGCATGTGTGTGCGTGCCCAAGATCCCGAGAGGAGAAGGGATTGCAGTGTGGCCATCTCCCCAGGGAGGTGATTTCCCACTTTTTGTCTCTCTGTCTCTGTCTTTCTGGCAAGTGCACGCACCCTATAGCTAAAACCTCTCCAAAAAAAAGAAAGAAAGAAAGAAAAGAAACAATTCCATACTGATTTTCTAAAAAAATGGCTTAAAAACAGAGGTCTTCCACATTTATTGCATTTTAGAGAAATTTGTCTCCTAGTTTTAATTTTGAATAACTTCCCTCAAACATTTGTAATAAATATTACTTAATCATAGGGTAGACTTATCTTTTTAGGTCCCTTACAGCTCTAATTTGCGACTTTGGGTTTTTTGTTGTTGGGGGAAATATCACCACTTTCTATGTGATTGCAGAATTTCAGAAACTAATTAACTAATTGGATTGAAATTAATAAATGGACAAACATTGCCTAGCAGTTAGAGATAGCTCTGTAAAATGTTAAGTTCCCTCCAAAAAAGAAAATAATTCTCATTCAGAAACCAGCCACAACTAGCTATAAACTTCAAATAATGTAAGTATGTATTTGATGTGATGTGATTTGTTTTTATTGCTTACTGATTTGCTCAGTAGATGTTTATTAAGCCCGTGCTGCCCGCCTGGTGCTGGAGAACCACAGCAAATAGAGGGCCACGGGCTCCCTTGAGGGACTCACTGTCCACTGAGGGGACAGCGGTATAAACAGATAACAGCACTGTATGCATGGCGTGTCTCATCACCACATTTAAAATCTGATCGGTCCTGTCTGCCCCGCTCGTTCTTTCTACATTTGTCTTTTGCCACTCCCCACCCCAGTTAGAAATGATTTGGCCATATGTAACTTTTAGGAAGCCTTATTCATTTTTTTAAAAAAATAGTTATTTATTTAACTTCATTTATTCACTCATTTTATTTTAATTTGATCAGAGAGAGACACAGAGGAGGAAAGAGAGAGAGGGAAAGTGAGAAAGGAAGCCACCAGGTCCGGGACTTGAACTGTGGTCGGCCATGTGGGAGTGTCCAGCACCTTAACCCCCACGCCACCTGCTGGTCCCGGTTTTTTTGTTTTTGTTTTTTTGTTTATTTGTTTGTTTGTTTTTTGAGAGGTTTTATTTTGTTTGTTTGTTTTTTTGCTATAGGGCATGTGCACACTTGCCAGAAAGACAGACAGAAAGTGAGAAATCACCCCCCCGGGGGTATGGCCACACCACAATCCCTTCTCCTCCATTCTCCTCTCGGGATCTTGGGCATGCACACACACGCGCCCAGCGTGAGTTTAAGCCACGGGGTCTGGGACTCGAACTGCGATCGACTATATGGGAGTCCAGCAACATAGCCATTATGCCAACTGCTGATACCCATAATATCTCATTTTTTTAATTGTCAAGGG
>NW_006160227.1:2071738-2073508 GCF_000334495.1 Tupaia belangeri chinensis | reverse complement strand
GTATCCCCTGGTGGAACATGGGCATACCTCATCGTCTTTTCCTCCATTTCCCCATCCCTTGGGGACCCCAGACATGTACGCATATGCACACATATGCACCCGGTGTGTTTCCAAGTTGCCACGGCTGGAATTCAAATTGCAGTTGGCCACGGGGGCTCTGGGCTCCTTTAATTGCTAGCCCATGAAACCGACCCCAGAATATCTCAATGTGAAGTCATAATTTTCTCTCCCAGAATTCACCCTGTTTTTCATCCTCTTGTTTGAATTGTATCGTCATTCTCCTAGGCTGGATGCTCCTCTCATTTCATTCATTCTTTCTCATCTCCAGTGTATAGTCGACAAATCCTACTGGGCAGTTCTTCTGAAGGAAGTGACCAGGCCTTTTGGCCTTTTTTTTTTTTTTACATTTCTTCTGCCACTACCCTACTCTAATTTTTGTCATGATTTAGTAATCTTACCTCTAATCTCATTTCTCTTCTTTAAGCCTTTGACCCCTCACATTAAAACTGTGAAAGAAGGCAGAGCACTTTCAAATAGAGTAACTGAGGAAGAAATAGGAGACATGTTACTATTGACTATGATCTTCTAAGCTGCAACGGAGAGGAACATTTTTCAGTCTTTTCTCCTATACTTCCACCAATCCCATAATTTCTTCATTCATTCTACAGTACTTATTAGGTATATACTCTGTTCTGGTATTAAATAGCTAAATATTATACTTACTGTCTTTGCACAGACTTTTGACGAGTCATATTTTCACTTCAGCTGTCCTGTTGCTTTCTGTAGTTATTCATCTTCTGCTTCATGCTCACATGTTCCATCTCATTTCCTAGGTCCTAAACCTTGATTCTTGTGAAGCCCCATAAATAACACAAATCCCACACCTGACGAGTGGCAGCAGAGGCTCAGCTCTGCCTCTTCTGCAAACTAGTAGGCTTCCAGCCCCACCTTAGTAATACGGGGTTGTCGCCTAAGCTCACCGATGTCAAACAATAGAATGCTGAATGTGTCGTATCAAGACAAAGTGTGGAATTGGCCATTTGGTTGCTATTTTTTTAAGAATTTTTTTCACAGTTTTTTTTGCTATAGGGTGCAAACAACTCACTGGAGAGAGACAGAGAGGAAGAAAGTGAAAGATCACCTCCTAGAGGGGATGGCCTTGCCACAATCCCTGGTCCTCCATTCTCCTCTTGGGATTTTGGGCACGCACACATGCACACTTACCTGGTGTGACTGTTCAAACCACCAGGTCTGGGACTCAAACTGTGGTTGGCTCTGTGCAAGTCCACTGCCTTCACCACCACGCCACCTGCTGGCCCCCATTTGGTTGCTCAACTTTTTTTTTTTTTTTTTTTTTAAGAGATTTTTGCTATAGTACACATGTGCTTGCCAGAGAGAGACAGAACGTGAGAGATCACCCTCCCCTGGGGGGGAGGGGAGAAGGCCACACTGCAGTCCTTTCTCCTTCATCCTTCGCTTGGGATTTTGGCCACATACGCACACACACCCGGCATGAGTTTAAAGCTGCTGAGCCCAGGACTCAAACCGCAGTTAACTTCATGGGAGTCCAGCGATGTAACCATTATGCAATCTGCCGATCCCTTGGTTGCTTGTTGATAACAAACTTGAATAACTCTGGAAAGATTTCTAAGTAGTCAGCTATCACATCTTCTTTCACGGTTGTATCTCTTTGAGTCAGATAATACTCTTTTCCTTTCCTTTTTTTTTTTTTTTTTTTTTGAGGGGGTTTTTTGCTCGAGGGCGAGCTGT
>NW_006160227.1:2047292-2071679 GCF_000334495.1 Tupaia belangeri chinensis | reverse complement strand
GCCCAGCCCGCAATCCCTTCTCCTCCATTCTCTCGGGATCTTGGGCACACATTCACACGTCCCCGGCGTGAGTTTAAACCGCCGGGTCCAGGGCTTGAACCACAGTCCAGTGATACAGCCATTACACTAGCTGCTAGTCCCTTTTCTTTTCTCTTTTTAAAGAGATTTTTTTGAGAGAGAGAGATTTTCACTGTAGGGCGCGTGCGCTCGCCAGACAGACAGAGAGAGACATAGAGACAGAAAGTGAGAAATCACCCCCCAGGGGGGATGGTCACGCCGCAATCCCTTCTCCTCCATTCTCCTCTCGGGATCTTGGGCACGCACGCACACGCGCCCGGCGTGAGTTTTAAGCCACCGGATCTGGGACACGCACCGCGGTCGACTACGTGGGAGTCCAGCGACATAGCCATTACGCTAACTGCTGGTTCCCAGAGATTTTTGTTATAGGGCAAATATACTTGCTGAAGACACAGAGGTAGAGAAAAAGTGAGAAGTCACTCTCTGACAGGTGGATGGCCATGCCGCAGTCCCTTCTCCTCCGTTCTCACCTCAGGATTTGGGGCATTACACACACACACTCCCAGAGTGAATTTTAAGCCTCTGGGTCCAGGCCTGGAACCGACATTGGCCATGTGGGAAACCAACGCCTTAACCACTATGCCACCTGCTGGCCTCCCTGACGGGCTATTCTTAAAAAATATTGTAAGTCAAATATTTGGGACCAGCAGGGCTTTATGCAGGCTAGTAGAAAATTAGGGCATAATGATGCTAAGTTGTTTCACGGTGTAACAGCTTTGTATCTGTTTTACCTTTGTTTTTCTCCCAGGCCATCTCTGTCTAGTGATATTTTGGAAAGAACAAACTGAGATAAGTCAGTGTTCTAACGTGAACTTAATATAGCCCATCAAAGGCCAGCAAGTGGCCTGCAGATCACGGTGCTGGATCCCACATGGCCGACTCTGCGGTTTGAATCCCAGACCCGGCAGCTTGAGAATCACGCCAGGTGTGTGTGAGAGTATGCCCAAAATCCCAGCAGGAAAAATGGAGGACAAGGGATCCTAGCATGGCCATCTGCCTTGGGGGTATTTCTTTCTTTCCCAATCTGTCTCTCTCTGATGAGCTTATATGCCCCGTGGGGTGGTAGTGGTGGGGGGGAAACTTAAAAAATAAAAATTATTGTCTGAAATAAATTTTTATATACCTCAGTGGTTGCTTTGCAGGTGGTGCTTGGAAGTTCCCCGGCCCTCCTTGAATCAGGAGGTGGTATTGCCATCAGGGCTTCGTGGCGCCTTGCAGCTGTGAGCCCCTGTAGCACCTTTCAGTCCCTGAGGTGGGCGATGACATTGAGGTCAGCAGAGTCTAAATAAGTAGTCCTCTTTGGCGTATGTTCTTCTTTGGTTAAGGGTCTCAGGGAGAAAGACAGGGAGCTTAGCTGGTGTCTAAAGGTCAGTGCCTGAACTCTTTTCTGAAACCTTTTCATTCTGGCACTAAGCAAAAGCCTGCGTTGCCCTCCTTTCTGAACTAATTGGTTCTAAGCAGCGCAAGAAGGGAATGGCCTTATTTAGATGTTCATATGACCACAGTAATCTCAAAAGATTTTAAACTCCTTTCCAGCTTTGTCATTTTTCTGTTCTCTATCTGCTGACCTGGTTATGGGGTTCGCTCTGCCATAGACAGCTCCCGAAGTCAAAACCTACCTTTAGTGCATCCCTGCAGGAGGTTAATGCAGGTTGGGGCCAGCTGAACTGGCTACCCCTGGGGGAGGGCAGAAGAGACCCCCTAAGGCCCCATGTTTCGTCACCAATGCCTTCGTTACAAAGCGCTTCTCTACTGTGTGACCACAGCCAATACGTAATTGATTTACTACATTTATCTTTTCTTCCCCTTGACACTTTTCTTTTCCCATCTTTTGCCTCTTTGGGAAAAACTTAGCCAGTCAGTGAAGGAAAATCCAGAAAGTCAGTCTATGGGAAGAGAACGTGTTCTGTGACCTTTGGGCAGTTTTCCCCAGCGGATTCTTCATGACTAAAATCTGGTAAAGGGTGGAAAAAGTAGGAAGGAGGACATTAGGCATTTTATCTGAAAACATAAAATGCCCGAAATAGGCTTTAATAATATGGTAAAGTTTGTGGAACTAGCCTTGTCTTTTATAAAGAACATTTTTGTCTGGAATTTACTTCCAAATAATTGGCAGGGTAGCAGGGGTGACCGTGTAGGCCATGAGTTAATAACTGAAGCTGCTTTTACATATATGTTGCCTTATAAAGAGATTTATAAACGCACGTTTTCTCATCCTCCTTAGAAGATAAAGGCTATTTTCCTCTGAGAATTTTGACAGCATTCAACACTCAACAATATCGAACACAATTAATAGGGTTTGTGTTACTGAGAGGAAAAATCATTTTCTTGTCAGAAATGGTTCGGAGCTTAGTAGGTAGTATTTTGGCTTTTTCTTATTACCCAAATTATATTGAATTTGTTCAACAGTGTGTAAATTTATTACATTAATTAGATTCTTAAACTTGTGTTCAGTTTTTTTTCTGGGCATATTCAGTTAACTTCAATCAGTGATCAGAGGTCTGAAAAATACTCAGTGAAAAAAGAATAATGAATAGTTTCTTTATAAATTAATACTATACAGTTTTTTAATTTTTAATTGTTTCCTTCCACTCCAGGCTACTGCAGTAGCTATTGAAGAGTCTTAGAGAGCTATTACTCACTAACTCTAAACAATTGCTTTCTGATTGAATGCTTTAAGAAATTAAATGTAAGGATCCTAATGTTTAAGGGTTTTTAAAGAATTATTTTAGTTAACTTTATTTATTTATTCATTTTATTTTTTTAATTTGACCAGAGAGGGACAGAGCAGGAGAGAGAAAGAGAGAGAGGGAAAATGAGTCCCACTAGGTCTGGGACTTGAACCATAGTCAACCATGTGGGAGTCTAGTGCCCTTAACCACCATGCCACCTGCCTACCCCAAGGTTATTTTTATTAAGAATTTTTTTAACTTTTTATTTTAATTTGACTAGAGAGGAACAGAGTGAGAGAGAGAGAAGAAAGTGAGAAAGCAAGCCACCAGGTCCAGGACTTAAACCATAGTCAGCTATGTGGGAGTTCAGTGCCCCTAACCACCACGCCACCTGGCAGCCCCCAAAGGTTATTATTATTATTATTTTTTTTTTTGGAGCGGTTTTTGCTATAGGGCATGTGCACTGGTATGTGCACTCGCTGGAGAAACAGAGAGACAGAAAATGAGAAATCACCCCCCAGGGGCTGGCTGAAGGCTGGTAGTAAATCACAACATTAAGACTCCATTGGAGTTACTGTCTCTGTCTCTCTTTCTCTTGCTCATGAAAGATATAAAATCTCTTTTTTTTAAAAAAAAAGATAATAAATTAGATCGAACCGCAGTAACAAAGCAAGGCCACTAAGCAAGGCCAAGGATACTATGGAGGCCTGGACCATTGTGATCAGGCCAGGAATGGTAGAGCAACAGTGAGGAGACTGTTAAACTCTTTCTCTCTCCCTCTTACACACATGTGTGCTCAGACTCAATCTTGCTCTCATTTTTTTTGTTGTTGTTTTTTTTTGGAGAGGTTTTTGATACAGGGCATGTGCCCTTGCCAGAAAGACAGAGAGACAGAAAGTGAGAAAACACCCCCAGGGAGGATGGCCATGCTGCAGCCCCTTCTCCTCCATTCTCCTCTCAGGATCTTGGGCACGCACGCACACAGGCCCAGCGTGATTTTAAGCCACTAGATCCAGGACTCAAACCATGGTCGACTACATGGGAGTCCAGCAACAGCCATTATGTCAACTGCTGGTCCCCCTCTTGCTCTCATT
This sequence comes from Tupaia belangeri chinensis, assembly GCF_000334495.1. Classification (NCBI taxonomy): domain Eukaryota; kingdom Metazoa; phylum Chordata; class Mammalia; order Scandentia; family Tupaiidae; genus Tupaia; species Tupaia belangeri. The sequence continues at coordinate 2,067,835 of NW_006160227.1, read as the reverse complement.
TTTTAAAAAAAATCGGTTCAAGTAAGAATTGGACTCAAAGAGATTTATAATCTCAGCCAAACAAAACAAAATCAAGTACATTGCACTGTTCACAAGGTAATTTCCATTTTTATAGACTTGCAGAATAATCTAGCCAGATGAGGACACAGACGATGACACTGTCCTTTATATAAACAGAATAACCCCAAAAGGTCCAATAGACAGCACTTTGAAAGGATATTTAAAATCTTTGACCATTTGGGGGCCAGCAGATGGTGTGTTGATTAAAGCATGGGACTCCCACATGTTTGACCGTGGTTCAAGTCCTGGACACAGCTACTTGGAAATCACACCAGGTGCTTGCGTGTGTGCGCCCAAAATCCCAAGGAGTGATTGGAGGAGAAGGGGATTGCAGCATGGCCTTTCTTCCTGAGGGTTGATTTCTCCCTTTCCCTCTCTCTGTCTCTGTCTTTCTCCATGAGTGCCCTATGGCAAAACCTAAAAAAAAAAAGAACTGACGTTTTAGTCTTTCATAAATCTTGCTTATAGCCAGTCTCCCACCCCCTTTGTGATCATTAATTATTTCCAAGGATTATTCTTTTTGGTTTTTTAGTGTTTGTTTGCTATAGGGCACATGTGCTCACGAGAGAGAGAGAGAGAAAGAGAAAGCACCCACCCCACCCCCAGGGGAATGGCCACGCCACAATTCCATTTCCTCCATTCTCCTCTCATGATTTTGGGCATGCGTGTGCGCACACACACACGCACACACCTGGTGTGCTTTTCAAGCCAGGACTTGAACTATACTGTTAGCCATGCGAGCCAGCTCCCTTAACCACTACACCACCTGACTGGCCCCTCCAGAAATCAATCTTGATCATAAAGTGGCTGGTCTCCTGAGGTTTGACCTTTTGACCTAATTATTTACAGAAGTGCAGCTAGAGTGCTAACTAACCTTACAGGCATCCTTGAATTTTTTTGTGTGAGGCTGTAATCATAGTTTTGAGCAGCTACTGAAATATCAAAACTGATGCCTGTACAGAACCCAGCCTCATGCATCTCTTTTACACCTCCGTAATGCAGCCAAAATGAACCTATTTATTAACATGACCCAAAGATAGAACCACTCTGATAGCACGTACTGTAAGAAGCAAAAGCATATACACTTACAACTATGTGTAATGATCGTCATAGTATTCTATTTTACCTATAAATTATCTAGGCATCCAAGGATTTTTTTTAATTAGCTTCATTTATCACTAGTCTGTAATTTATAAGAGCTCAAGAACATCTAAGCTGACACACACGATGCACCATTACATAAAAAAATTTGTCAACATTGCAATTCAGTTTAGATAAACACAAACTTTGGGTTTTTAAATATTATGTAGGAAGAGTAATATTACCTTATTTGATCAGTAAATTTGTGTAAGAAGTTCACACTAATTTTTCTGTATGTGAAAAAGCAAACCCAAATAAAATAAAATGTATACATTATTATATTTAACTCTGACAATACTAGTCTTGGTTTGCTAAATATTTCACTGAAGTATGTGAATTTGCGTTCTCAAAATATTTCTGAACTGGTAGTTTCTGTAAGAAGAATTTTTCTTCGTCTAACGTATTTAAAGTATTAGATATTTGCTGCTTTATTTTTGTGGTACCCAGCTCTCTTAACCAGGAATTTTAAGCATATGTGATATGTAAGTGCTTATTTAGCTCTGTAAAACTAAAGAGAAAAGAGCTCCTTTAACTTAGGCGACATCATAATCTAATTTACTAACACCTTCCAAAGGTAGGAAAATATTTCATACTTACACAGCGAGAAGTCCAGGTCTTTCTGATTACAGACACAGAAACAGAGATGCATGGCTTCATTTCTACATGTTGTTAGCCATGGATCAAAAGTAACACCGAATCACAAAACCAATGCCAGTCCACATGACAAAGAGCTATTCTCCTCCACAGTAGGTACAGCATTCTCAATTGAATTACTCTTGACATAGACAAATGAACAAAAACAAAAGTCTGACAAATCGAATTCTCTTTTTTTGGCTCATTTCCCAATGGAGTAGATAGCTATCCTCATCGACAGAGACCAGCAAACGGTCACACCATAGAACCATATTCTGCATCACCGCTGCCAGCAACGAGGAGCAACTTGGCCACTGTTCATGAATCAGAAACAGAATCCTGGCCGGTTCCATGGTGCAGTGGTAATGGGCAGTAGAGAAGGGCAGCTTAGAGAAGTGCAGTCTGCACGGTGACGGTGGTGTGAACATCTGGGGCCACATCAGCCTGAAGCATGCCAGACACACGCATACAAGAGCCCTTGGTCCAAGGGCCAGAGGGCTGGAGGAAGGGGACTGTGATGTGACTAGATCCATGGAGGCGTTCACATTCTCTCTCTCTCTCTCTCTCTCTCGCACACGTGCTCTATCATGAATAAAGAAAAGAAATATCAGGGCCAGCTGGTGGTGTAGAGGTTAGGAAGGCTGGATCCCACATGGTTAACTGCATGGTTCGAGTCTCAAAGCCAGCAGCTTGAGAAACATGCTAGACATATGTGCACAACTGCCCAAAATCCCAAGAGGAAAACAGAGTAGGGATTCTAGAATGACTATGCCTCTGGGGCGTGTTTTCTTGTTTTTCTCCCTCCCTCCCTCTCTCTCTGCCCCTGCCCCCAATCTCTGGCAAGCATACACAATTTATAGCATATTTTTTAAAAAAGAAATCAGCAAGAGAAAAAAATGGAGAGAACCAGGAGTCAGCAAGACTTCTTTTGCCACTTGAGCTTTACTTTGGAAGCCATGAAGAAATGTACCAATGTAAAGCAGCCAATGAGGTGCCCTTGTCTGGTGACTCAGTATGGTTCTGTCAGATGAATCCATTGGCATCTTGCAGAACCTCTGAAACTGTGAAAGGATGATTTTTTTTTTTTAAATAAAATTATGACTTTCATGTAAATATATAATTAACATTTTAAAAATATTTATTTCCAATTGTTACCTTTTTTATTTTAATTCAACCAATAAGAGAGAGCAAGAAAAAAGGGACAATAAGAAAGCAAGCCACCAGGTCCAGAACTTGAACCACAGTCGGCCGTGTGAGAGTCCAGCACCTTAACCACCATGGCACCTGCTGGCCCCATACAAGGAACATTTTTCACGCACAGGTCTGCTTTAGGCCCAGGCAACTCTCCAGGCAGCAGTCCTCTATTTGGAGCTCATCCAGTCAGGACTTTTTTTTTTTTTTTTTTTGGAGAGATTTTTTTTGCTATAGGGCGCGTGCACTCGCCAGACAGACAGAGAGAGACATAGAGACAGAAAGCGAGAAATCACCCCCCCAGGGGGGATGGTCACACCGCAATCCCTTCTCCTCCATTCTCCTCTCGGGATCTTGGGCACGTACGCACACACGCCCAGTGTGAGTTTTAAGCCACCGGGTCTGAGACGCGAACCGCGGTCAACTACGTGGGAGTCCAGCGACATAGCCATTACGCTAACTGCTGGTTCCCCAGTCAGGACATTTTTGATCTAGGCCCCTTTTCTCAACCTATGCTTCAGCGAGTCCAGTAGAAGAGAGAGAATAATGGAGTCACGCATGAGCAATGAATTGCTCAGGCATAGGTGACACACTTCCTGTCTTTCACGCCCTGTTGGCGAGAGGTAGTCACGTAGCTCTATCTAACTGCAAGAGGAGCTGGGAAATGTGGACCCCCCCCCCCCCCCGGGTGTCCGGGAAGGGGAAGGGCACTGGTAGTCATCTGGGATGTGTACTGTTGGAATGACAGAACTGTGACCTGCAGTATTCTTACAGTCAATTAAATGCTGCACCTGCCAAGGCAAGAGACACCGCCCCCAGCCTTCCACTGTATCACTGAGGGAAACAGAAACTGACTAGGTTTTATATTAGGCTGAACACAGCCGGTGGCTCAGTGCTCACTGAATATATTTAGTATAGGAATGCATTAAGTGATCTTTTGGGAAAAGGAAGAAAAAAATGATTCTTTCATAGAATCTTTCATGTTGAAATCACAACTGTTGATTTTTTGAAAATAGAAAATACGTGTGCATATTGTTTTAAACTGAAGGGATAGAAATCACTACGGTAACAGCAGTTTGCTTGGTCTTCCCAGAATGGTCAGATTACACATGGTTTTTGTTTTTCTGTATGCCCACTCCCACATATTCTACAATGAATATGTTTGTCTTAGAAGAAAATACTGCAAATGCTAATAAGCAATTAAATAGGAAGTCTTTTTTTGTTTTTTGTTTTTGCTTTGTTTTGTTTTGCCAGGGTGTATGCATTTTCTGGAGAGAGACACACACAGATGGAGAAGGAAGAAAGAAGCCCCCTCACTCCGCAGCAGGGCATGGTTGCCCCACAGTCTCTTCTCCCATTTTTCCATCCTATTGGGATTTTGAATGTGCATGTGTACACACAACTGATGTGTTTTTCAAGCTGCCAGGGCCCGCATTCAAACCACTGTCAGCCAGATCCCTTAACCAGTAGTCCACAGGACCGGTCCACAATGTAACGAACAGAATTAAGCAGCTAGCGGGATACGAGCAGGGCAGAATTGAGTTTTGTGTTGGTGTATTTGTAGAAATGAATACTCAGTTGAATCCTTACAACCCAGTTTGGTTGGTTGGTTGGTTGGTTTTTGGAGAGGTTTTTGCTATAGGGTGCGTGTGCTTATCAGAAAGAAAGAGACAGAGACAGAAAGCAAGAAATCACTCCCCAGGGCACCGGGTCCCACTGTTGTTCTCTCAGGATCTTGGGCATACACCCACACGCGCCCGGTGTGAGTTTAAGCCACCGGGTCCGCGACTCAAACTGCAGTCGACTACATGGGAGTCCAGCAATATAGCCATTATGCCAACTGCCGGCCCCCTAATTTGTTTCTTTTTATTGAGATAGATTTTTGCTATGGAGTGCATGTGCTCACTGGAGAGACAGAGAGACAGAAAGAGAAATCACTTCCCAGGTGGGATGGCCACACCATAATCTCTTCCCCTTTCCCTGCTCAGGATTTTGGGCACGCATGCACACGCACCAGGCATGACTTTTAAGCTGCTGGGCCCAGGACTCAAACCATGACCACCTATGTGGGAGTCCAGTGACATAACCATGATGCCATCTACTGGTCCCACAACCTAATTTTAAAGCAGAAATGAAACTTCTAAAGTCATGAAATTATTGATTAATTTGCTCAGGAAAGTCATGGTCAAAGTTCTGTGCCTCTAGAGGCAGAAGAGGATTTTCTAGAGCCACAGTTTGAACCCTGCCTTTTCTTCAAATTCCTTCACGGTCCATTGGATTCCGCTTAGAGGACTTCATGTGACTTAAATGGAGACTGTTACAGGAAGCTGGCGGGTGCTGATGGGAAGGCCCTCTGTTACCTGTCAGTACTGTGCCGGCCTGAGCTCCCACCTGTGTGCCTAAACCGAAGCACAGAAGTTGCTAAGCTCCAGGCTGTAGAAAAGATCGTACTGTACAGTGTTGTCTTCACGTCTGATTTCTTTCTGCATGTTAACCTCAGTATTATTACTTGTTATTATACTTTATACATACTACAATGCATTGTATAATCATTAAAGTTTCTCCTATGTGCATTCCCCACAACTAGTTTTACAAATGAAATAAAGTTCAGATCTGATAACTTGCCTAAATCCCAAAGTGACTTTTTCAGGGCAAGAACAGCCAGATGGTCAGTTCTTTTCTTATAGTGGAGTGGGCACTCAGTAAACAGTGTGCGGTGACACAGGAGCAGAGCCTGGGCTTTAATTATGATCTAGTAATCTGTTGTTTAGACTTCAAAGAGTTCCAGTGCTTTTCATCTAGACCTTTTTTTCCTTCACCTATAATAAGGCTTTAGGGTCTCAATCTCGGCTATCTTTTTCTCACTCCGTTTTCTTTCACTTGTTCAATTTTATTATTTAAAAAAAATTATTTTACTTAATTTTATTCATTGTCATTATTTTATTTTATTTCTTTGAAGTTGACCAGAGAGAGACAGAAAGAGAGAGAGAGAAGGAAAGTGAGAAAGCAAGCTGCCCGGTCTGGGACTTGAACCATGGTCAGCCATGTGGGAGTCCTGCCACTTTAACTACCATGCCACCCACTGGTCCCCACTCAATTTTATTTTAAATGGTTTTGTTATTCTAAAATGAAAAATAAGAAATATTTTTAAAGCATGGAAGACTACCAGTTCTGGCAGTCTTCTCGTCCTTATCGAAACATGGATAAGGCCAGCAAGTGGCATGGAGGTTAAGGTGCTGGCTCCCACATGGCCACCTCCACCATTCAAGTCCTGGACCCGCACACGCCCTATAGCAAAAGTAAATAAATAAATAAAAACAGAGGGGTAGCCCCATTGCACTGTGGTTAAGAGAGCTGGGTCCCTTGTGGCTGACCGTGGTTTAAAGTCCTGGCCCCGGTGACTTGAAAAATACACACATGTGTGTGCTTGTCCCAAATCCCCATAGGGTGGAGAAAAGGAAAAGGGGTTACAGTGTGACCACACCCTATTGGGGGGTACTTTCTCCTGCCCTCCCTCCTTCAGCTTTCCCTCCCTAGTGAGCACATGTACCTTCTGACAGTAAAGTAAACGAACAAAATGGATAGATTGCTTTTTCTTTGTTGTGTTCGTTGGACCAAGCTGCCTAAACAGTGTTCTTTAGAATGTTTTTAATCTTCTTTAGGCTATTCTTGCAACTGCATCTTATTTAAAGGAGAAGACAAAAGTGAATGTTGAATTAATGCCTTGTAGCTTTAAATCCAAGCAGTTTGATGCTTTTGTCTTTTATAAAAGATGCTCACAGCTGGAGAAGAGAGGCAGATACTGTCTGTGATCTCCATTCTTATAGTCAAACTATTCATCTGCATTAGCAGTTCTAGCAAACTGCGCGCTTGCGTGTACACACACACACACACACACACACACACACACAGATGCTTGTTTGGCAGAAGCTTTCTGTTTATTCAGCACAGAGTCCTCCCGGGCTCCCAGATGTAGAAAGCTGTAAGAGTTGATGCAGGAGACAGAACCGGAACTGTCCGCAGGCCGAGGCGGGCACTGCAGAGGCTCGGCTCTGCGGGGGTGTTGTTGTGTGGCTGTACCTGCCTGTTCTGTGAAAGGTATTTCTCTGAGGCTGTGAAGGTGAGGAAGCCAGGGAGCCACTAGAAGCTTCCCGGCGGCCAGCCCTTTGGTGGGGGAATGCATTCCCAGTGGTGGCTGTCCTCATTCGCAGCCTTATTCTCGGAAAGCAAGTGCGTGCGGCAGTGGCAGACTGTGCCACAGCCCTTCTGCAGTTTGGAAGAGAACAAATGGAAAGAGCTTGTAGCCGAGAGAGCCCGTGATTGTCGCACGATGCGAGCTTGCTCTGGCAGTGCCAGATGAAGGACGAGCTTTGTGGCCAGCGAAATCAGCAGGCTGCCTGACAGGGGGTTTTGGTAAGATGAATGTGTTGCTTGTCATTTTTTTTTTTTCTTATTTTATTTGTTGACTTTTCTGTATCAGCTATATAGAATTACCTCTTGGCAATAGCTAAAACATTTTGCAGAATCAGATTGGGTGGAAAAAGATGACCAAGAGATATCATTTCTGATATTATCCCGTGTTTGACCTTCAGAGATGGTTATTAAGGTTTCTGAGATGTGCATGAACAGGCAGGAGCCAGGAGTTGCCAGAGAAAGAATACCGACAATTAAATCTCTTCTTTCTTCTCTGAGTAGTCATAATTACCCCCACCTTTTCCAGCCTTCCCTATGACTTGAAGTAGAGAAGGAAAAATAAAGGTTCCTTCCTCTGAATTGAACTGTGGCCCTGGAACGGTCACAGGCTGTAAGTCTGGGGGCGGAGGAAGGCAGGAAGGAGAGTTTTCTATTTTCATCACCGTGCGTCGGCGGGGGTTTGTCTTGGGTTCTTTATCAACGCTGTTTGATAGCAAGAGGTTGTTAGTGCTTTATCTTTTTGTCTCTATTATGATTGAATTTCTTTTCTGTTCTCCGTTGTACATTTTTCTCTGCCAGACCCAATTCTGTCATTATGAAGCCTTTTTCTGTTACTGTTAATACATATCAACTTGTATTAGAGGAAAGATAGCTACAGAAAGCATGTATGGGCCACAAGAAAAGGAGAGATGCTTTCTCTTTAAACTCTAGGTTTTGCTTTTAGCAGATTTTGGAGCCTTGATTTTGGAATCCTTAATAAATATTATATTACAGATATAAGTAAAGAAGTAGGTCGCATTGGGTCTGCGAAATCCTACCAGAATCACATTGCTGTGATCTGCTTTATGCTGGATCCTGTTTCTCATGTTTTTCTAAGCACAGAGGTGTGCTTTTCCTCGTCCCAAGTCAGGCAAGTGTTGCTGGAAGGTTTGTGGCTCCTGTTCTTGGGCCCTCTTCTTATCCACAGGGATAGCCAAGTTCCTCGCTGCTTAGAGTGGGCACAGAAGAGACTCATCCACACCTTTCTGCTGACTCATTGGTTATATAAGCTTCGTAATTAGGCTACCGTCCACTCCATTCTGCTACTGGGCAGCCCCCCTCCCTGTTTCCTGACCTTTTCCTCTCCGGCACCCCTCCGCTTCTTCCTAAGCCTTTCCATAACAGTCTTAACCTTTCACCAAGTAAATTCAAAGAAGCAATGGAGAAATAATCCCCCTCCTTTTTTTCTCTTTGAATTGCTGCTTTCTTTAACTCTTCATCTTGATTGTGATAAAATTTCACTTTTTCTTTTCTTGGCACATGAAACCTACAATAATAGTGGCTTTTCCTCATTTGTGTCCTGGTTAAAGTAACAACTTCCTTTTCTGTCCGTGAGGACTCAGTTCAAATGCCCCTGACAAAAGAAGCCTTCCGTGACCTTCCAGTATAAAGTAGGTTTCTCTTCCCTTGTATTATTCCTTTTTCTCACAGCACTAAGTTTATAACACTTGTCACAATGACTATTGTTTGCTTACTGTTTTTTCCATCTCTTATCGTTTTTACGCACTGAGCTACAAGTTTCATGAAGGCACAGACTTTATTTTGTTCATCAGTGCATACCGAGCACCTAGCAAAACGACTGGCTGGGAATGTAAGCAAGGTGGAGTAGCAGTGCTGCGTGCACGCTGTGTTGAGGAGTAAGGTCAGCACTGAAGGCTCGGAGAGGCCTTTGTAACCAGGGTGGGGAAGTGAGAGGAAACCTACTCTAACAGGAACGTCTTAAGAGTGGACCCGTGACCTAACTGTGTAGGACTTTTGAGACCATCTTCAGATTCTTGTTCTTTATTTTGAAAGTTGTAGGAAGCTACTAAAAGATTTTACACATTGAGTCATTTAGGACTTTTTTTCCTTTTTTTTTCCCCCCTCTACTGCCAGAGAGTGCGTATGCTTGCCAGATAGAGAGCGAGGGGGAGAGAGCCTCCCACCAGGGCGTGGTCACATCACAGTCCATCCTCCATGTCTCTGTCTAGTAGGGATCCGGGGCATGCACGCACAGGCAGACACGTACACACATCCAGCATGGTTTTCAGGCTGCCAGGGCCGGGATCCAAACTGCAAGGTCATCTCTATGAGATCTAGCTCCCTTAATCGCTAGGCTACAGGAGCAGCCCTCTTTAAATTTAAATTTCTTTAGCTTCGGAAAGAAACTAAATGAATGCAGATAGGTTAGTCAGGTAGTATGGTCCAGGAGACAGAGGTAGAGATGGATGGAGAGTCTTGTATATTACGATGGAAAGTGAAGTTCATATGACTTGGTGTTGGATTGGATGTAGATAGAAGGCAGAAGATGTTAAGAATGGCTTCTGGGCTTCGGTTTGATTTGGTTTGGGCATGTGGTAGTTTTGGTGAGTTATGGAACATTGTAAGAAGACCAAGTTTAGAGGAGGATTATATTATTTGGTTTTGAACAAGTATATTTAATTTTTTTTTTTTAATTACTGGAAGACATTTGCACTCATCAGAGGAAAAAGAAAGCCCCCCTCAGTGCAACTTGGTCACTGCAGTCCCTTCTTAGTTTCTCCATCCCATCAGAATTTTAAGCATGTACACACATGTGCCCAGCCTGTTTTTCAAGCCACCAGGGCTAGGACACAAACCACAGTCAACCGTGTGGGATCCAGCTTCCGATGTATAGCACTTAACCTCTGTGCTGCAGGGCCTGCCCCCATTCAGTTACCTTGAAGGTGCTGTTGCTTCTCCTCCTTCTGGACTGTTTGTTGTTCGTACTGGGCTGTCAACCTGAAATGCCCTTCCTTACGCCCTCCCCTTCTAGCAAAAACTTCTTCCTTCAAAGTTGATTTCAGTCATCACCTCTTCCAAGAAGGCGTTTCTGTTCCTTTCCCTTCTTTCGAGTACATGGTTCCTCCTGTGTTCGAGAAATACTTTACTTTCTTACTTAGCGTGTCATTTACTTAATTTGACCGATACTTCGTTTGATCGCGTTTTACCAAGTAGATCTGGTGTTTTTCAAGTGCAGGGATTCCGTCTTTTTTCAGTGCCTTCCATAACAAAATAAAGGATAATTGCAAAGTGAGTTAAATAGTGGAACCTTAGTCATTTTTACAACCTGCATGCCTCATGTCATAGCACCATCATGTGCCTCCCCATCCACCTACCTCTCTAAGCTGTCCTGTGTTTTTACCCCACGGACAGCCTAAACATGTCATAGAAAATGTTTTCTCTTTTATACCCTCTTTGTATAAATTTCTGAATTTTTCCCCTTCATTATTTTCTTTTGTACTTGTATATTTTATTTGTAATTCATCAGAAAAGCAGAAATAGTTTCATTTTACTCACGATATAACACGTATAATTGTGGGGAGGGAAGGGAGGGAGAAAGTACCCCTGACAGTCTCGTAGTGCCGCGAGCCCCTTTCCCCAGCCCTCCGGCTTACCAGGACCCTGGGCACACCCGGCATGTTTGCAGGCCAGCCGGGAACCCAGACCTGCACACAGCCGTGTGGTTTCTAGCAGTGCAATTCAGATTGCAACCAACTACGCCTCCAGGCTGGGAAAAGAAAGTAGAAATCTTGCCATCGCTCCTCACGGGTGAAAAAATGGACCAAGACAGGAAAGGACCAGCATCCACAATGGCCTTGTTCCCTGTGTCTCTTTCTTTCTCACTTACTGGAGTAATTCCAGAATCCATGCCATTGTTGTTTTTCTTTTTCGTTTTAATTGCCAGAGGGCACATGCACTCACCAGAGAGGGAGGTAGAGAGAGAGAGGAAGAAGAAAGAAAAGCAGCCCCCAGTGGGATGTAGTCCCTTCTCCATTTCTCCCTCCTGTCAGGATTTGGGGCATGCATGCACACACACACCCAAGCATGTTTTTCAAGCTATTTTTCATTAAAAATTCTGGAGCGTGTTGATTGCATAGGCTCAAGCCCTGTATGACATAAGAGATCTAGCAGGTTGTGTTAAGGAAACGCTAGTTCGCATTTATAGGAAACTCACAAGTAATGGTCTCCTTCTTTAGACAAAGCATTGTGCTGCATCACCTTGGGTACAAAGAGAATGTGACTTGGTTCTTGCCAAGTCACTGAACTTAAGTCAGTGGAGGCAGGCTTCCCAAACAGTCATCTCAATATAATGTGATAAGGGCAATGGTACAAACATACGAATGAGAATATCTATTAAGGGCCATTAAGCCAGCTGGGAGAGGGAGGTTGTTAGAAAAGATTTAGAAGGTCCAACAGGTAGCAGGGTCATTAAGGCACTGGATCCCACATGGCCAACTTCGTAGTTCAAGTCCCAGACCCAGCAGCTTGAAAAACACTCTGAACATATGTTTGTGTGTGCCCAAAATCCCAACAGGAGACTGGAGGAGAAGGGATCACAATATTGCCATCCCCCGGAGGGTGATTTCCCACTTTCCGAGAGGAGGTTGTACCTGAACTGAGTCTCCAAGGATGACTTGGAGGAGTTAGCCAGAAGAGAAAAGCAAAGCGTGCCCTGGCCTGGCCAAAGTAACTGGGCAAGACCTGGAGGTGTGAAACAGCTGCCATGTCAGAAGAACCAAGTTAGGGTGGTGACCCCTTAGCATATGTGGGCTTAACCGGAGATTTCTGCTGGTCCCCAGTCAGCTATGGCTGGGCGTTTTGTCATTTTGCTGAGGCACTTGGTGGGACCTTTAGCTACAAAGCTATGTGAGGAAACTCAGCCAGAATTCACACCTCACTGAGCATGGCCTTTCCTCATCATCACGGATGTAGCATCACCCGAGGTAGAGTTTGAACTTTATTCTTTGTGGAAGATGTGCCTGAAGAGTGCTGATGGTAGAAAAGAGAAAGGGACCTTAAGTGGTTCTTAGTAGAAAAAAGAAGTTTAAGACCAGCGAGACGACAGCATCAAATTCAAGTTATTCTCATGACTGTTATTTGTATGGACTAATTAGAACCTTAATTAGGTCATAAAACATCTTCGCGTTATTTTTCTGAGCAGAACTCCCCCAGCGTACCCGTGGAAGGTAGATGAGAGCGGAGGCAGTGGGATCCCAGGAGCCCAGCTCACTTGGCCTTTCTCTCCCTCCGTGGTGGCCCAGACACATCCCCCACGTGGCCAAGGGCTGTGGCGTGGAATCTGAGTTCTGCTAAAGGCGATGGCTACTGGGACTTTCAAGAAGCGCTCTAGTCTTTCGTTTGTTTGTTTGTTTAAGAGATTTGGTGGGGGGACTAGCAGATGACATAATGGTTACATCTCTGGACTCCCACGTAGTCGACTGCGGTTCGAGTACTGGACCCGGCAGCTTAAAACTAGCACCGGGCGCGTGTGTGTGCTGAGAGGAGAATGGAGGAGAGGGGCTTATGGTGTGGCCACCCCCGTGGGGAGTAATTTCTTAGTTTCTGTCTCTCTGGAGAGCACACACCTCCTCTGGCAAAAATCTCTCTCTTAAAAAAAAAGTTTTGTTTTGTTTTGTTTTGTTTTTGCTCTAAGGTGTGTATGCTCACTGGAGAGACAAAGACAGAAAGCAAGAAGCCACCACCACCACCACCACCCGGGAGGGGATGGACATATCAGTCTCCTCTCCTCCATTCTCTTCTCGGGGTCTTGAGCGTGCACACACGTGCCTGGTATGAGTTTCAAGCTGCCAGGTCCTGGACTTGAACTGTGGTCAGCCACATGGGAGTCCAGCACCTTCACCCCATGTCACCTGCTGGTCCTAAAGAAGGCCTGTTTTATTTTGGGGGTTTTGTTTTTGTTTTTGTTTTTACTATAAACCAAATCTTTTTTTTTTTTTTGAGTATAAACCAAATCTTGATGTTAGCTCCAGCGTGGAAAGAGGAAATGCTTAGAGAAAAAAGCTTGCCAGCTGTGGGCTTAGAACTTAGTCCATTTTTATTTTCCACTACTGTCCCTCCCCTTAAGATCGCCTCTCCGTCCCACTGTGCAGTGCCAGAGCAGCAGACTGAATGCACGTGAGGACCGCTCAGCGGAGGTGTGCTCGTATCCATTAGGGATAGATGTCACCCTCAGCTCGATGCCGGTTCTACAGCGAGACAGCGGAGCCGGGAGAACTACATTCTCATAATTAAGACACTTCCTGCTCACAGCACTATTAGACTGGGTTGCTTTTCTTTTGATAGGAATGAGGTGTGGGGGAGTTGTGGCAAAGGCAAAAGAGCTGCTTACAGGAAATTCGAGCCAGAGCTCTCTGACTCCTAAGGTAGAGCTCGCTGTGTTTCCCCACCTCACACAGTCTGACCAACGGAGAAAGGAAAGCTGGGGTCTGAGACCCACCAGCGCACCTCCATGTGACTGTCGCGTAGGTGATAGGGTCCTTTGTGGTTCTCACGACTAAGACTATGAATCACTGGGGATTACAGTTTGTAAATTGGGTTGCGGGGGGCAGTCTCCCACCGAGGGGACACGCGCTCACCACAGAGGGAGGTAGAGAGAGAGAGAGGAAGAAGAAAGAAAAGCAGCCCCCAGTGGGATGTAGTCCCTTCTCCATTTCTCCCTCCTGTCAGGATTTGGGGCATGCATGCACACACACACCCAAGCATGTTTTTCAAGCTATTTTTCATTAAAAATTCTGGAGCGTGTTGATTGCATAGGCTCAAGCCCTGTATGACATAAGAGATCTAGCAGGTTGTGTTAAGGAAACGCTAGTTCGCATTTATAGGAAACTCACAAGTAATGGTCTCCTTCTTTAGACAAAGCATTGTGCTGCATCACCTTGGGTACAAAGAGAATGTGACTTGGTTCTTGCCAAGTCACTGAACTTAAGTCAGTGGAGGCAGGCTTCCCAAACAGTCATCTCAATATAATGTGATAAGGGCAATGGTACAAACATACGAATGAGAATATCTATTAAGGGCCATTAAGCCAGCTGGGAGAGGGAGGTTGTTAGAAAAGATTTAGAAGGTCCAACAGGTAGCAGGGTCATTAAGGCACTGGATCCCACATGGCCAACTTCGTAGTTCAAGTCCCAGACCCAGCAGCTTGAAAAACACTCTGAACATATGTTTGTGTGTGCCCAAAATCCCAACAGGAGACTGGAGGAGAAGGGATCACAATATTGCCATCCCCCGGAGGGTGATTTCCCACTTTCCGAGAGGAGGTTGTACCTGAACTGAGTCTCCAAGGATGACTTGGAGGAGTTAGCCAGAAGAGAAAAGCAAAGCGTGCCCTGGCCTGGCCAAAGTAACTGGGCAAGACCTGGAGGTGTGAAACAGCTGCCATGTCAGAAGAACCAAGTTAGGGTGGTGACCCCTTAGCATATGTGGGCTTAACCGGAGATTTCTGCTGGTCCCCAGTCAGCTATGGCTGGGCGTTTTGTCATTTTGCTGAGGCACTTGGTGGGACCTTTAGCTACAAAGCTATGTGAGGAAACTCAGCCAGAATTCACACCTCACTGAGCATGGCCTTTCCTCATCATCACGGATGTAGCATCACCCGAGGTAGAGTTTGAACTTTATTCTTTGTGGAAGATGTGCCTGAAGAGTGCTGATGGTAGAAAAGAGAAAGGGACCTTAAGTGGTTCTTAGTAGAAAAAAGAAGTTTAAGACCAGCGAGACGACAGCATCAAATTCAAGTTATTCTCATGACTGTTATTTGTATGGACTAATTAGAACCTTAATTAGGTCATAAAACATCTTCGCGTTATTTTTCTGAGCAGAACTCCCCCAGCGTACCCGTGGAAGGTAGATGAGAGCGGAGGCAGTGGGATCCCAGGAGCCCAGCTCACTTGGCCTTTCTCTCCCTCCGTGGTGGCCCAGACACATCCCCCACGTGGCCAAGGGCTGTGGCATGGAATCTGAGTTCTGCTAAAGGCGATGGCTACTGGGACTTTCAAGAAGCGCTCTAGTCTTTCGTTTGTTTGTTTGTTTAAGAGATTTGGTGGGGGGACTAGCAGATGACATAATGGTTACATCTCTGGACTCCCACGTAGTCGACTGCGGTTCGAGTACTGGACCCGGCAGCTTAAAACTAGCACCGGGCGCGTGTGTGTGCTGAGAGGAGAATGGAGGAGAGGGGCTTATGGTGTGGCCACCCCCGTGGGGAGTAATTTCTTAGTTTCTGTCTCTCTGGAGAGCACACACCTCCTCTGGCAAAAATCTCTCTCTTAAAAAAAAAGTTTTGTTTTGTTTTGTTTTTGCTCTAAGGTGTGTATGCCCACTGGAGAGACAAAGACAGAAAGCAAGAAGCCACCACCACCACCACCACCTGGGAGGGGATGGACATATCAGTCTCCTCTCCTCCATTCTCTTCTCGGGGTCTTGAGCGTGCACACACGTGCCTGGTATGAGTTTCAAGCTGCCAGGTCCTGGACTTGAACTGTGGTCAGCCACATGGGAGTCCAGCACCTTCACCCCATGTCACCTGCTGGTCCTAAAGAAGGCCTGTTTTATTTTTGGGGTTTTTTTTTGGTTTTGTTTTTACTATAAACCAAATCTTTTTTTTTTTTTTGAGTATAAACCAAATCTTGATGTTAGCTCCAGCGTGGAAAGAGGAAATGCTTAGAGAAAAAAGCTTGCCAGCTGTGGGCTTAGAACTTAGTCCATTTTTATTTTCCACTACTGTCCCTCCCCTTAAGATCGCCTCTCCGTCCCACTGTGCAGTGCCAGAGCAGCAGACTGAATGCACGTGAGGACCGCTCAGCGGAGGTGTGCTCGTATCCATTAGGGATAGATGTCACCCTCAGCTCGATGCCGGTTCTACAGCGAGACAGCGGAGCCGGGAGAACTACATTCTCATAATTAAGACACTTCCTGCTCACAGCACTATTAGACTGGGTTGCTTTTCTTTTGATAGGAATGAGGTGTGGGGGAGTTGTGGCAAAGGCAAAAGAGCTGCTTACAGGAAATTCGAGCCAGAGCTCTCTGACTCCTAAGGTAGAGCTCGCTGTGTTTCCCCACCTCACACAGTCTGACCAACGGAGAAAGGAAAGCTGGGGTCTGAGACCCACCAGCGCACCTCCATGTGACTGTCGCGTAGGTGATAGGGTCCTTTGTGGTTCTCACGACTAAGACTATGAATCACTGGGGATTACAGTTTGTAAATTGGGTTGCGGGGGGCAGTCTCCCAGAAACCCAACATTCTCTCCTACTGGACCCCTCTGAAGTATACCTGAATTGAAATACAGATTCCGACTTTGGTTCCACAATACAGTTGCCGTATCTCTGAGAAATGGCAAAATGATGGAACTTGGGCTGCAAGCGCCAGAGCATCGACTCACATGGGCTACTGTGTCATCCATTCCATTAAAGGGGCCTTGGTGAAGAACCGCGGTCAGAAAAAATCCGAATTAACCAAGCATCTATTTGTTTTCAGATTAATATCAGACTTCCCTACTCTCTGTAGCCCTCCCCTTATACCCTAAAAATGCCTTATTTATCCTCTCATAAATGGAGGACATTATTTATAATACAGAATCTACGAGACTATAGCACAGGTGAGATGATTTTATCTCCCTGAGTGAACAGGGCTTTCTTTGAAGATAATGATGATGTCAAATCAGGGATTTCTTCATCTTTTCTAGTTACAAATATTGGATTTTGAGTACTGAACCTACTGGCAAGGTTAAGGGGTGGAAGGAAGTAATTTACTTAATGCTCACATCTTCAACAGGCTGATTAGCACATTTAACCTTTTTCCAAGAAATTGTGTGGGAAGTTGACAGCCCCATTGTACAGATGAGAAAATTCAGGCCTAAGGGGAATAAATAGGTATCCCAAAGAAACACAGCTAGTGGTCAGGCCGTAGTCCAGGTTTGAACCCAGGTACCCAGGCCCCTTTAGTCTTGTCAGTGCTGTTTCCATGCGATTGATTGCCTTTAAGCACAGACTGATTTCAAAGTGGGATGCCGTGGTGTTCTCACCTCTTCATCTACTTAGAGGGAGTCGATAGCTCTTTAATATATTTGCACATGAAAATTGTGAGCAGTCATAAAGCCTTATATTCTGCCCTGAATGGCTCCATACTGCTCTGATTAATCAGGCTTGAGGCGTTGCTGTTTAAATTTCTCTTGGCTCATCTTCTGGCCAGTTAATTCGGATTTCTTAATAGGTCATTTCAGCCTGGCAGATGAATTCTCAGTAGTGAAGGACAGCTTGCAGACAATGCTGTGTATTCTGCTTGTTATAGGAACTGTTCGGATTGGAGCTTCTGAACATCATTAGCTCTTTAGCATATTCCCGCTTATATATGATGTGTAATCAAAATATATTTGACAGTTTGGGTCCTCGCCTTGTTCTGTACAAATTGTTGGGTCGTCAGAAAAGTCATAACGTAGTCTTCTATGTTTTTCTATGCACGTCATGACTTTTCCAACAACCTAATAGCTCTAACCTCAGCCCTAAGTGGGCAGGACATGCCACACTTGGGCCGAAGGGTACCGTAGCCTCTCTCAGCAGAGCATGAGCAGAAATGAAAGCCTTTCATGATGTGGTCAGAAAAGACACCCCATTGAGTGGGTGATCCCGCCTGCATAGTCATCCTGCCTGTGACAGCCTTGGGGAAGGCAGTCCACAGTCGAATCACTTGTAAGTTAGGGACAGCAGTGTCTACTTTAGAGAGCCGTTGCGATGACTAGGTTAGCTAGCCAGCCATAGCCAAAGGCCATTTAGAAAAGTGACTATCGCTTTTACTATAGTGTTGGATTCCTTATTCCTTTGGTTCAGACTCTATTAGTCCGTATTTTATGCCAGAAATGTAAAAGATATTAAGGGAAAATATTCTGTATTCTTTCTGTATAAATGTAGTGGAATAATGATTTACACCATACAAAACTAATAAGCCAGTGCTAACAGCTTACTCGGCCAGGTACTGCTTTAAGCACTTTTGTATTTATATACTCATTTCATCCTCACAACACTGAAGTGAGTATTAATATTTCCTCCTCCACCCCTTTTTTAGATTTTTTTTTTTTTTTTGCCATAGTGCACATGTACTTGCGGAGAGAGACAGAGAGGGAAAGTGAGAAATCACTCCCCAGGGAGGACGGCCACACCACAATCCTCCTCCATTCTCCTCTTGGGATTTTGGGCATGCGTGCACACTTGTTTTTAAAGCCACTTGACATGTGAGAGTCAACTGCCTTGACCACCACACCACCTGCTGACTCCAATATGACCCCCTTCCTTTTTTTTTTTTTTTGGAGAAGTTTTTGCTATAGGGCACATGCACTTGCCAAAAAGGCAGAGAGACAGAAAGCAAGAAATCACCCCCCAGGGGGGATGGCCACTTTGCAGTCCCTTCTCCTCCATTCTCCTCTCGGATCTTGGGCACGCATGCACACGCGCCTGGCGTGAGTTTAAGCCACCAAGTCCAGGACTAAAATCGCGGTCGACTACATGGGAGTCCAGTGACATAGCTATTTTGCCAACTACTGGTCCCATATGACCCCCCCATTTTATAGTTGACAAAATGGGGACAGAAGTTATATTGCTAATACCAAAGCTAGATTTGAACCCAAGTAGTTATTGTTGGATCCTGTGCTTCACTACTGCAGTGGAGCCAATTTCAATAATATTGTTTGTCCCTGATTTGTGCCTTTTTGTGTATGTTTAAGAAAATTCTTCCTTGGAGCCGGCAAGTAGCACGGTGGTTAAAATGCTACACTCCCACATAGCGACCATGGTTTGAATCCCAGGCCTGGCAGCTTGTTTTCTCACTTTCTCTTTGGTGAGTGCATGTGCTCTATAGCAAATTAAATAGTAATAATAAACAAAATTAAATCATTATTTAAAAAGAAAAGAAAATCCTTCCCAGCCTGGCCCCTTAACACAGTGGTTAAGTGCTGTACATAGGGAGCTAGATCCCACATGGCCAGGTACTGTTTGAATCCCATCCTGGCGGTCGGAAAAACACGCTTGACATGTGGTGCACATGTGCCCCAAATCCTAATAGAGTAGAGATGGATGGTTGCATCCATCTTGGGTGAAATGAATATAACCAACCTTTAAGGCCTTTCGTAAATATTTTGTTTAATTGCCAGAGGGCATGTGCACTCTTGAGAGAGACAGAAAGGGAGAAGGAGAAAGCACTTCCAATGGGACAAAGTCCTGCCACAAATCCCTTCTCCATTTCTCCTTCCTCTCAAGATTTTAGACACACATGCATGTGAGCCTGGTGTGTTTTTCAAGTCTCCCAGGCTAGGATTTGAACAAGGGAAAAATGAGCGCAGCATGACCATGTTGCGATACGGGATTCATGTGTGCTCGCTCTCTCTTTCTCTCTCTGGCAAGCACATGCACCCTCTGGCAATTAATAATAAAATAAAATAATTCAAAGAAGAAAATCCTTCCCAGTTTTCCAATACTGCCTTTAAAAGGTTTTAAACTTTTGTTTTTTCCATTTGGAATGTGGTTGCCCCCCTGGGGGCAGTTATACATTGACAGCCTAATGTGCCAGCAGAGACTGCTGGAAACAGACCGCTTTTCAGTCGGTGCGTTCGTAACTTACAGCTAAGGCAGACTCTCCCGGTGCTGAATATTCGTGCCTAGATCATAAACTCGTGCTTCGAGGACTTTCTTCAGTGCTCAGGAAATATCAAGTGTTCCGCGCCCTGTGATTCTGTTGGTCGGTATATCCTCTATCTCTTCTTCCTCTCCTCTCTCTCTTTCCCACCTCCCCACTCTTTCTTTTCCTCTGCCTCCCTCTCTTTCTCTCCACTCTTCTTTTTTCATTCTCTTCCCTTTTCTCCTCTCCTCATATTTCCAAGTTTCTTCTCCCGCCAAAAGTGGGAGGAGTTACTGAGTAGTCTGGTGGTTCCTGGTTTCAGGTGTCAAATAAACTACCTGCCTGCCAAAGCTGTGTGGGTTAGCTTTCTTTGCAGGCTGAAGACCCTGGGCTCTGTCAGCTGTTCCCTGGAGGCATGTCGTGACTCTGAGTGGGAACCATGCATGGGAGGATGGTGTGGTCCAACAGCCCTGATAAAACAAGAGGTCAGATTAAAGACAGTCTGGTTTATTTCTCTGTCATATGAAGAAGTGATTGTTTGTAAATAATTATTGTGAAAGTATATTGTGTTTTTTTTTTTTTCATTTTTAGAGATGTATTCAAACTTTGATTCTAGTACCTAAATGAGATCTTTTCAGTAGTTGGACTTTTTTTTTTTTTTTTG
>NW_006160227.1:2046324-2047201 GCF_000334495.1 Tupaia belangeri chinensis | reverse complement strand
GGGGGGGGATGGCCACGCCACATCCCTTCTCCTCCATTCTCCTCTCGGGCTCTTGGTCATGCACGCACACGTGCCTGGCATGAGTTTAAGCCACTGGGTCTGGGACTCGAACCGCGGTCAACTACATGGGAGTCCACCGACATAACCATTACGTTTGACTAATTTTGATCCTTGTATATTAATAGTTAAGCTTAACTTCCATATCCATAATTATTTAATCAACAGATCGCCCATAAGTTGATATTCATATTAATATCAGAGAACCTGAGAGAGAAAACTAGAGCATCCATAAGCTTGGATTCTTGTATCTAGTGGGGTACATCCCATTTACTTTCCTTATACTGGACTAGACTTTGAGCCTAATTATTAAGCATAAATTCTCCATCAGCATCATACTATATACCATTGTTATGGGGCCTGAAATCCTTCTCAGAACAAAAATCAAACAGTGGGAAGCTTATGTAGCCTAGAAGACTTCGGGCACTGGAGAAAGTAGGTTTCCAGGAGCTCTTGCTGCAGCTCTTGGCAACTGGGTCACCTGGGACTCTGGGCCTCCTCCCTTCTGCCTGCCTCTGTGGGCTCCTGGCCCGTTCACGCCCCCAAGGATGCCTCTGGCCGAAGGAGGAAGGACACACAGCCACTGCACTCGTCTCTTAACTAATCTGGATACTCTTCCTCATTAACCAGTGAGACACAAGGTCGTTTCTGCCATTCATTTCAGTATTAAATCATCTTTTACCGTTATATGCATAATATTTCTCACTTGTCCATCTAGGGAAAAAGGAACATTGTTTTCCTTTTCATCAGAGGTGGATGATGGGTTGAGTCCAGCAGTAAATATAAATGTCTCTGTAGCTAAGAGACTGTCATCATTCCT
>NW_006160227.1:2025241-2046164 GCF_000334495.1 Tupaia belangeri chinensis | reverse complement strand
CAGACCGAGGCAGGAAATCTGAGATCAGCAAAGCAGTACGTGCATCTTTAGGCCAGTGGCTCAATTACTGATATGTCAGGCGTATTTCAGATTTGGTATATTATCATGAAAATATTCGGGGGAGGTCACCTGTATGTTCTTTCTAGCAAATTGTTGCTGGGTACAGATTGGGGAAGGAAGCCAAGGAAAGGGTGTGGTCTTAGTCTTCGAGATGGTAAATCTGGAATTTGACACTTGCACTGGGAAGTTTTATTATCTAAGATGGTTATTTTATCGTTCACTCCTTTCTGTTACTGCTCAGCAGGGAGCAGTTTCTACAGCCTTTTTACGTGGGTCCTACTTTAATTATCACCTCAAGCCACATCCATGGGCATCTTCTGACTTCCTTCTCCTGGGCATGGGGAGCCTGACCTCTCCTCCACTTTGGCTAATTGGTCTGAACTGTAAAAGTTTAAACTTTCCAAATGTGAACAGCTTGGTGTTTTCTTCAGCTCCTTTGACTGGTTCTCACTTCCAGGAAAGGATAGTTCGTCTGTGTACTTTGGAGTCCCTTGCCTAACAAAAACCTTTTACTGGATAAAACTATAAGATCTGGGCTCTAGAAGATCTGGCCTTGGTCCTTGACTTGTTCAGTTCCTGGTCTCTTACTCTCCCTGACCCTGGATGTTCGCGTTATCCTGCCCAAGTTATCACAGTTGCCTATGATTTGGTAGCGTTCATAATTACATTTCCAGCAATACCTTCCCATTCTTACCTCCGCCTGTCTCCAGCTACCAATTAAGTGCCCTTACTAGGATAGAGAGGATGATCCCATCACTCTTGAAATGATTTGTTTTGTTTTTTGGGTTTGTTTGTTTGTTTGTTTAGAGATTTTTGTTATAGGGCACATGTGCTCACTGGAGAGATGGAGAGAGACAGAGAGACAGAAAGCAAGAAATCTCCCCCAGAGGGGTGGCCATGCCACAATCCCTTCTCCTCCGTTCTCCTCCCGGGATCTTGGACACGTATATGCACATGAGCCTGGCATGAGTTTTTATAAGCCACCGGGTCCAGGACTCAAATCACAGTCTACTGTGTGAGAGTCCAGTGACATAACCATCCACGCTATCTGTGGTCCCATACTCAGCAGCTTGAAAAATTCATGCTGGGCATGTGTGCACGTGTGCCTAAGAGAAGAATGGAGAAGAAGGGACTGTGGCATGGCCACAGGGGGTGATTTCTTGCTTTCTGTCTCTCTGTCTCTCTTCATCTTTCCAGCGAGTGCATGTACCATATAGCAAAAACCTCTCTTAAAGAAAAGAAATGATTTGGATAAAGAGACATTGTGATACATTTTTTTTATTGTAATTTAGCCTTTAAAATACTCCTTGCCAGCATTTGCAGATGACCATAATCTGCAAGCATGGATCAAAATCACAGTGATGTCTGAACACCAAGACGATGTTCATGTGATTGAAATGAAATGTAGATGCACCTTGTTTTACATAGATGAGCTTCTGAACAAAAGCGAGCATGAAGGATGTGAATTAATTCATGATTTAAACCAACTAAGGGAACTTTGTTATTTAAAGAAATACTGGGCTAAGTTCTCTAGCAAAAGAAGAATTACTTGCACAAGAATATCTTGTGCAGATCCTTTTTCATATATCTGTTTTATTTCAAGCAAATATACTTGTGTGCTTGCTATCCAGGAGGGAGATGGGTGTATTTAGGACAGAGGAAATGACAGGTTAGCTATCTGTGCTGAGATTTGAGAATAGATAGATTGCTGGTACATGTTGGCCTGTCGGTTGCAGAGAAGTAGTGCTCTTGGGCTCCTTCTAATACCCACCTTTTGCTTTTGTGTTAGATCGAGCGGTTGGAAGTAAGCACTCTTGCCCAGACTTCCAGTGCAGTGGCCTCGAGCACTGATGGCAGCATCCACACAGATTCCGTGGATGGAACACCAGACCCTCAGCGCACGAAGGCTGCCATCGCTCACCTGCAGCAGAAGATCCTGAAGCTCACAGAACAGATAAAGATTGCACAGACGGCCCGGGACGACAACGTTGCAGAGTACTTGAAGCTTGCCAACAGTGCAGACAAGCAGCAGGCCGCCCGGATCAAGCAGGTCTTTGAGAAGAAGAACCAGAAATCTGCTCAGACCATCCTCCAGCTACAAAAGAAGCTTGAGCACTACCACAGGAAGCTCCGAGAGGTGGAGCAGAATGGGATCCCCCGGCAGCCAAAGGATGTCTTCAGGGACATGCACCAGGGCCTGAAGGATGTGGGCGCAAAGGTGACTGGCTTCAGTGAAGGTGTGGTGGATAGTGTCAAAGGAGGATTTTCCAGCTTCTCACAGGCCACCCATTCGGCAGCAGGGGCTGTGGTCTCAAAGCCCAGGGAGATCGCCTCGCTGATTCGGAACAAATTTGGTAGTGCAGACAACATCCCTAACTTGAAGGACTCATTAGAGGAAGGACAAGTGGATGAAGCGGGGAAGGCTTTGGGAGTGATTTCGAACTTTCAGTCAAGCCCCAAATATGGTAGCGAGGAGGATTGCTCTAGTGCCACTTCAGGCTCAGTGGGAGCCAACAGCACTACTGGAGGCATCGCTGTAGGAGCATCCAGTTCCAAAACAAACACTCTGGACATGCAGAGCTCAGGATTTGATGCACTACTGCACGAGATCCAGGAGATCCGGGAAACCCAGGCCCGGCTGGAGGAATCCTTTGAAACTCTCAAGGAACATTATCAAAGGGACTATTCCTTAATAATGCAGACCTTACAGGAGGAGCGATATAGGTAAGTCACATGGAATTAAAGTCCAGAGGTGATGGTTCAGTGTTTCCTTTCCTTTTGATGTGAAGAAGTGGCTTTGAAAGGTCTTTGTCTCTCTCTGAAGTCTCCAGAGCACCGGAGATACATCACAGGACATCCACACATGTGCCTATTTCACAGAGGGCAGAATAGAGGCATAGCAAAGATAAGAGGCTCCACGGTTATGGACTGATGAACTCTTTAGTCAGGGGAGGAAGCAGCATATACCTCTCCAGTCTTCCATGGCAGCTTCTGACTTTAAAATGAAGCCCAGGCCTTCTAAAGCACTCCACCCACTTACATTTACAGAGCCGCACAGTCATTGCAGCCTGTAACTGGACCACACTGAATTCAAAAGATCCGTAGTTCTCAGAGCTCTGTAGAAATCAAAGATGTAACTCAGCCAAAATGCCATGAACCTGCAGATATTTGGCCTTAAACACACTTATCTGGGCAAGTGTTGTAGAAAGATTAGAGTAGGAGTAAACCCAGATAAGCATGTCTGTTACCTTTACTATGAATTGGCACACGTATGAATTGGGAGTGAACTTCAACTTGACATGGTTCTACAGTAGAGAATTCTCTAAGGGCTAAATGCTTTAGTCACAGTCTGTGCTAAAGGTCTCCTTTTTGTGTTTTCTGCTATACTGCACGTTCATATTAGACCACTCTCAGCCATTGTGTCCTCCCCCATTGCCATCACACGTGGAGAGAAACAATGACCCCCAGTTAGTACTCCTTCAGATTCAAACTTTGTTAGCCACAAACAGGCCCCTCATGGTACGTCTTAAGGAACTAGTTTCATGGGAGCCACCAATCAGGTTAGGCCTCCAAGGACCGGGGTTCTGGTCCTACCCCAGTTATCACCGAGGGAATCCTCAGTACTTGCACCATAATGTCAGA
Source organism: Tupaia belangeri chinensis (assembly GCF_000334495.1). Lineage (NCBI taxonomy): Eukaryota > Metazoa > Chordata > Mammalia > Scandentia > Tupaiidae > Tupaia > Tupaia belangeri. The sequence continues at coordinate 2,042,462 of NW_006160227.1, read as the reverse complement.
GATGGACCAGTCTCTTCCAACTCTTAAAAAAAATGACGTTTAAAAGTTCTCTTTTATGAGATAATCTGAGAGTCTAATAAATTATTTGCACATATCATTTAGCTCTGAGAAAAGATATAGCAGTAAACTCTTTTCAGATGGTGAAAATGCTAACCAGTAATTTAATCTTGCCTCTTCACTCTTCTGTGCCTCAGTTCTAACAAGATTTCAAGGGGGAGAAGTGAGTGTGGGAAAGAGAAATGAAGTTCTAAAAGCAGATACATTACTATTTTTATTTAAGCATTTTATATATTCTTTAATATACTGAGAAGATGTGGTCTATAGTAGCAGGCAGTCTTTTTTAATTATTTAATTTAATTTTCTTCTTATTTTTTAAATTTTACCAGAGAGAGAGAGGGAAAATGAGAAATTCAGATGCCAGGTCCAGGAATCGAACCATGGTCAGCCATGTGGGAGTCCAGCACCTTAATCTCCATGCCACCTGCCAACCCTTAGTAATAAGCAATCTTTTTTTTTTTTCTTTCTTTTCTTTTTTTTTTTTTTTTTTTTTTGTGGGGGGGTTTTTTTTTTTTTTTTTTTTTTTTTTTTTTAGAACAAGTATAATTAACCACACACACAATCTATTCATTGTCCTATGACCTTTGTAATTTAGTTTCATATTCTGAAACCACTTCTCTTAGGCATGCACACACACGCGCCCAGCGTGGGTTTAGCCACTGGGTCTGGGACTCGAACCGCGGTCAACTACATGGGAGTCCAGCGACATAGTCATTACACTAACTACTGGTCCCAGTAGTAAGCAATCTTAAATACTCAGAACTCAACAAACGCCTGAGCCTTTATACCATATTGAACCTGACTCCTAGGTTCAAATTCTAGTTCTCCTTAACTGCTTACTAACCTTGAAAACCAGGCAAGATTTCTAATTTCTCTACATCTTGGATTCCTCATCTTTAACACAGGAAACTGGTGGGTCATCAGAAAAGTCATACACATTTTTACATAGAAGAACATTAAAAAATACATCATGACTTTTCCAACAGCCCAATAGTAGTTCTCCATGAGAGAATTAAGACGTCAAAATGAAGTAACACAGGTAAAACAGTAGCCAGGGCCCAGTGCTCGGTTGCTATTCAGTAGGAGCCGCTAGCTTCCCTCTGAACTGGAAGACTGGGCAGTCCAGTCAGTTGCTCAGAAAGACAGCTACCTGCCTTGAAACCTTTATTCTGAATAGATACTTCCAGTTGCTAAATGCCTCCAGAGCTCGAAAATCATCATAGAGCTTGTTAGGTCTTCAAATCGGATAGAGACCAATGTGAAAATTCTAAGACGGGAAAGCACAGGTCTCCCAAGGCCCACCCATGGAGCCAGTTAAAATAAGTCAGACACCAGACAGAACTTCAGCTCCTCCTTTCCCCTCCTCAGACGAATCAAATCAAAGCCCCTTAAGGGGTAATAAACAGTACATTTCCTTCCTTGTACTTTGGGTTCTCTGTGGTAGGTAAGTAACTCGTTCTTTTGGAATAAAGAGGAAAAAAGGAAATTTATGAATTTTCTAAAAGGGAGGTAAACCATGCAGGAAAAACAAAAGACGTGATGAGCGTCTCCCTCATGTTTGTCATTCTGCTTCAGCTTCACAGTGATTTTCCCTTAAAACCAGATCTTGAAGAAGGAGAGCCATGTTTGTCCAAGAAAGGCGGTGGGGAAGCCACAGCCATTGTCCTCAGCCATCTTGATGCACCAGCAACGCCCCCACACAGCAGTTAGCGATCTCCCTCTGGTACAGCGATCTCCCTCTGGTACACGTCTCTGCACAGTGCGTGTACTGAGCTCACTGCTGGTCTCTGAGTGCTTTCACATGAGTGAGTTTTCCCCCACAAATTGAAGCCTGTTTCAAGCACCAAAACTTCACATTTTGTGCCTTTGGGAGAACTCCTCTGCTTGCGTCTAACGAAGTACACTGAACTAGCGTGGTGGGAGTAGCTGAGAGCAGCAGTGCCGTCGTATGGCGCGATGCTCTCGGTTAGAGAGGCTGTACGCTTGTACGCCTTTGACAGTAAATGGTCCTACGCTCTTTTTAGTTCCCGTGTCTGCTTTTTATAGCCTGTTTTTCTCCATTCCACATCTCCTCCACAGTTAGTGAGCTGTCTGCCACAGTCTTCCTTTACTAATTCTGTCTCTGCTCTGTTGTAGGTTTTGCTTTCTGTCTAGGAAGGAAGTAGGGTAGGAGTGGACTTCACAGGCTCCTCTACCAGAAACCAGTTCATGTGTGCATGGCTGCTCCAGATGCATTTTTGGCCTATGCTTTACTTTATCTTACTTGTAGTTGACAAGGTAGGCCGTGCTCAGTGTCGTTATTTGGTGATGATGAGGACAGCATCCCACCAACAGCATTTACTAGAGCCCTGTAATAGGCATAATGCTGGGTGCTTTACACTTTTTTTTCTTAGTTTGCTATAGGGCATGTGAACTCACCAGAGAGAATGAGAATCACCCCCCACACAGGATAGCCACAATCCCTTCTCCGTTCTCCTCAGGATTTTAGGCGTGCATGCACACATGCTCAGTGTGTTTCTCAAGCCACCAGGTCTGGGGCTTGAATCACGCAGTCAGCCAGGTAGTATCCAGCTGCCTTAACCACCACACCACTGGCTGACCTACTAGATGCCTTGTGTAACCTCACAATAGCCCCATAGGTGGCTTGTATTGTCTCCATTTTACAGATGAGGGAATTTAGGCCAGTGGGTTTTTTCATTTTGTTTTGTTTTTAATTTTACTTTGTCTAAAGGTCACTTAGTAAGTGATAAGTGGTAAAGCCAGAATTCAAACTCAGTTTTATCTAACTTCAAATCCACTGTTCTTCTCATACCTGGACACCTTTTTTCCCAGCTCAACCCTGAAGTCTGTATCGTTGAAAGACTAGTGTATCTGTATGAAGCATTAGCTGCATTGGCTATGGGTATTGGGCAGTCTTTCTCAGGTCAGAGTGTGTTCACAATAAGTCAAGTCACTGTCTTTAACATTTTATAAAATTCTGTGAATATGCAAGCTCCAGAAAGTTTCTCCAAGCTAGTCTCGTAGCTATGCCTACTAAAGCAAAGCCCTCCCCAAGCCATCACTCTCCCCTCCAGAGCCCCTTCTCAGTGTCACTCACTCAGCATGCTCCCCTCGCTGCCGACCCCAGTGGTAATGGCAGCAGGTCAGAGCAGTTGCCGAGACCATCTGCTTCACCCTGCAGTGGTCAGAGGCGTTCTGAAGCCTGTGGTAGTCTCTGTGCGCTCTTCACCATGTGGCGTACCACAGCTGATGCAGTACTCTCGGCACTCAGATGCCCTTAGCCCAGTTCACCATCCAGAGGCTGGATCTGAACTCCACGCAGCCTCCAAGCAGTAAAGAGGCATGAGTCTCTGAGCCTCGCTTCCAGCTCTCTGACAGGAATGATGTGGTGTGCTTGAGGGAGGTCGGAGGCAGGTTTAGACGGCCTTTCAGTGATGGGATCTGTGCTGACTTCGGGTTAGCCCTTCGCTTACAAGAATCTCTTGTCCAACTGTCTCTTGGTCCCACTAAAGTGTTAGTGGCATCGGGGTTCACAGTCCCCAGAGGAAGAAGGGATCCCTAGGTGCCCAGTTGGACCTCATTTACAGATGTGTACACTGACGCCCAGGGAGAGAAAGTGACTTTTGCCAGGTCACACCATAAAACGATTTCATGTTTATCTAGTTTTCAGCGAAAAATTGTCCTCGGTTTTTCAGTGGGTGTAATATATTAAGAGGCTGCCGAAGGAGAAAGTCCGGCTCCTGCCTGGCCTGGCGTGGGGGCGGACGACGGCCCTGCTTGTGCGGTGAGCTTTAGTGCCACTCGGAACGCTTCTATTTTAAGGGGATTCCTGTCCCTTGGAAATCAGCTTCTGAGAATGTTTGTATTAAGCCCAGGGATATTTTAAATTGTACTGAGTCATAAGAGCAAAAATACAGAGGCAGGCAGTCACCAGGAGCAGCCGTCACAGGCGGTAGCACAGTTAGTAACTGGGCTAACCCAGGCACGGCCCGTGGGCGTTCCGACTGGACAGAGAGCCGTTTAGCCCCAGTTCTGCTTGGCGTTGCTGTCGCCGAACGGGAGACAGGCGTGCGCAGATGGAGCTGTTAGTGGTTGGGAGGGTCGTGGTGCATTTTCATATGTTTTTCTATGCACCCCAGTATTGTACCCCTTTTTTCCCAGTTGTAAGTCTGTCGACTGAAACCGACCTGGGTCTCCAGAAGATATGTAGGCTCATTTCAGACAATGAATTTCGTGTAGAAACTGAGAATATGGATCAATTGTAAGAGTGAAAAAATCCCAACTGGATGGTGTTCAGAAGGGGTCAGACCTTCCGTAAGAGCTTTTTTACTGGCGATCTCTTTCAGGTTTAGCCACTGAAGAGGTAATAGAGGAGGAAAGGGGGTATTAGTTAACCCCCATTCATTCCATGGCCTGGATTAGCTTGAATATGCTGGCCAGTTTGGGCATTGCCTAAGCTGTGTGGCTTTATCTGCGCCCGTTTCCCCCTCTGCTCAGTCATGGCATCTCGTGCAGAGCTGAGGACGCACTGAATGTGTGTGAAGCACTAGTCTGGTGCCTGCTTAGAACAGGGGCATCCTCCCACTCCACTACTTCTAGGGGAATACAGAGGTCAGGAGTATACCAGGGTCTTAAGCTGGCACTCGTCACGTTTCCAAATCAACCGGAAAGCCTTCTCGGTTTTCTCTTTTCCCTGTACTCTTTAGGTTATTGTGCTCTTCCCCCCTTCTGCTGAAGGCACTTCCCTCGCTTCTTTTCAGGCTTCAGTAGAAACGAGGCAACAAAGGTAAACATGCGTTCACCCCAGTCCAGGAATCTGTTCCGGCTCCTACCACACGCCATACCCCTAGCCCAGCCCTGCCTCCTTCCCAGGCAAACATTAGCAGGCTACCTCAGGTCTCTGGTATGCACTTGGGAAACTGCGCAGTGGCCTGCTCCCATAGTTGTCTGTGGTGTCATCCCTGGGGCCGAGTGCTTCCTGTTCCTCCCAGTACCTGTTGTTCAAGTTTCTTCAGCCAGCCTGCCCTAGTGACCTGTTGCCCAACTAGGACGTACCACTGGCTCTCAGAGGTGAGCCACACCCAGAGCAATGCTTTAGGTAAAGCATTCCCAGCCTGTGCGCTCACTCAGTTTCTCATTCTCCAGGAATTTGACCCAAAAGGGCCCCTGAGTTATCACTGATCTAGGACGGTAACTATTGTGTTGTCTAATCTGGTGACTGAAACACATTTTCAAGATCAGTATTCTTTTGTGAATGATTCACCTTCAGCAAGATGCGGGTATGTTTTAATACATTGTAGATAGCACAGATTTTACCTCAGTGGAAGGTAAATTATACCTGCTTTTAAAATATGCAGCTACTGGGGCCAGCAGGTGGTGTGGTGGTTGAGGTGCTAGATTCCCACATGGCTGACTGCAGTTCAAGTCCCAGACCTGGTGGCTTGCTTTCTTGCTTTCCCACGCTCTCTCTCTATGTGTGTCTTTCTCTGTTGATTAAAATTATGATAATTAATTAATTCATTTTTTAAAAAGCTGTAACCTGGAGCCAGCAGGTGGCATGGTGGTTAAGTACTGGACTTCCACATGGCCAACTACGGTTCAAGTCCCAGACCTGGCAGCTTGCTTTTTCACTTTCCTTTTCTCTCTGTCTCTCTCTGGCCACACATGCCCTATAGCAAATTAAAATAATAATAATAAATAAAATTAAATAGATAATTATTCTTTAATTGCTATAACCTGATTTTTAAAAAAACTTGTAGTGTTAAGACTTTCTGTTTACTAATAACTAAACTCAAACCATATTTGTTTAGGTTCTCTTTGGGTTATAATTATTTAGGAAGGATCTTTGAGTAGAAATCCTCAAAATTAGATTATTAATCTCATGCTGCTTCTTATTCCAGCTGTAATTATGTGAAAGCATGTGGCAGCCAAAATCACAGACATGTAGGATCAAGAATCTACCAGCCCCCAACCTCACCTTCCATGACAAGAGAGCTCTAGTTAGTGCCCTGGGAAGGCATTCAAGCTCTTAAAAGGGATTTCTTGGTTTCAAAAAAAAATAAGATATGAAAGCTGTCCACAATTTTACTTCCCTTCCCACCCAACTCTTTTGTTTGATATTAATATTTAATGAAAGATGGAGCTGTTCTTCCTATGAGTTCTTTAGGTACCTCATTTCTCCACTTTGAAATTTAGACAGGAAGTAAGTAAACACTAGCATGTAGGGTAAGCAAAAGAGATTTTAACATTAACCATGGGGTTGGGACCAGCATTTGGAGTAATGGCTATGTTGCTAGACTCCCATGTAGCCGACTGCGGTTCGAGTCCTGAACCCGGTGGCTTAAACTCACACGGGGCTGGTGTGTGCGTGCCCAAGATCCCATGAGGAGAATGGAGGAGAAGGGATTGCAGTGTGGCCATCTCCCCTGGGGGATGATTTCTCACTTTCTGTCTGTCTGTCTGTCTCTCTCTCTCTCCCTCTCTCCATCTTTCTGGAGAGCACATGGGCCCTATAGCAAAAACTTCTCCCCCCCCAAAAAAAAAAATTAACCGTGGGGCTAGTGGGAAGTTTGTGGGAGCTAGAGTATGGGTGCTTTCTTACCTTTGTTATTCAGACTTTGCATTTGATTAATAATACCAAAATAATTTTTTTTTAAAGACAACAATAAAACAAATCTAAAAAGAGGAAATGGGAACCAAGCAGTTCCCATTCTTTGTATGCCACACTAGCTTACCAGGACTCACTGCCTTGTTCTGGGCCTCTTGTTTCTTAATTATAGAATCGAAGTACCTCCCAGGGAGGAAGGACATGAAGATTAATATAGAAATGTCTTCATAAATCGTAGTTCCTTAGAGGCAGACGCCATACATGAAAAGGCGGGGGACAGGGGTAATTATCATTCTTCTTATTGGTGCTCGTGTTTATTGTGATGCGTTTGATATTTAAGTCGATTGCATTGAAATCCTCCCAGCATACTCTCCACCCAAAAAAGCACCGCATCATTTTCACTGGGCTCTCTGTGTTAGCCCGTTTTCAGACCAGAATTTCCAGTGGCGGTTACATAAGCCACGCTGGGGCTGATGGCCCCGCAAAAGTGTCAGTGCCAAGCATGGTCACGTTGAGGCTGTGGAAAGAGCTGAGGAATAAGCTCCCAGGTTTTGGGCGAACAAATGAGGGGAAAGTGCTTGCGTAATGACAGAATGGAGGAGTTCTTTCAAGGTATCAAGGGCGACCCAGCAGATCTGCATTCCAGGACACCAAGGGCATTTTTCCAACTTCTTTGCTCATCAGCCTTGACAAAGCCTCAAGGTTTATGGCTTTCTCAGTTTCCTCCCGGTGTTTCCTGCAGGTTGGAGGTGCTCACTATGGTGACTCTTAACACTATTGTTTGTGTGAGTATTACGGGGTGTCAGCTACACAATAACAGCTGCAACTTTTCTGTTCTTTCAGAAAGTCTTCATTCTCCAGGTAATTCTCACGACTTGAAGAGGGAAACATAATGCTGGTAGTTATTCATTGATGAATTAATGGGGCTGTTCCAACGGGACCCATTGTGGGTCTTGCTTCACCCTTGAGTTCCGCAGCTTTGTATCACCTCGGCAAGTCTTGTGGCGCGTTTGTCCCATCTGCTGAAAAGTGGAGCTCGTTCTGCTTACCCAAATGCTACCTCGCTGTTTACTTACTAATAGAGTACTGGATTCTCTCACGAGGGCAGACTCTCGGTTGAGATCTTGCTGTTACCTTCCCTTGTGACTGAGTAGATTGTTTCATCTCCAGAGGGCCTTGTTTCCTCCAAGGGCATGAGGATCAGCAGTTTCTACTCAGCTCTTCCTGGAGGTTTTTGGAAATTCGTTGAAGTTTACTTGAGACACCTTCCCTCATACACATACAGAAGCATGCCAGGGAAGGGAGGTAGGAGAAACAGCGTCATCATTAGAAAGGAAAGCTTGGGACAAGCCAGGGGATGGAGCTAGTCGAATGACTTGGCCAAGTTGAGCCAGGTACCCGCCACATGCCTGCAGACAGGCTTGATGCGCCCAGAGTGGAGAAGATAGTATGTGTGCTCGTCGTGTGGTGTCGGAGGACACACGCCGCAGATGGACTGGAAACAGCGGGAGATCCCAAAGTACATGAAATTGAGGACACACAGGTAGAAGAAGAAAGGGAGGCTAGAGAAAGAATTTGGGGGCCAGCTAGTGGCATGGTGGGTAAGGCAGCCAGATCCCACATTGTCCACTGCGCAGTTTGGGTCCTAAACTCGATGGCTTGAGAAGCACGCTAGGCAAGTGTGTGTGTATGCCCAAACTCCTGAGAGAAGAGTGGAGGAAAAGGCATTGTAGCAATGGCCATCCTCCTGGGATGGGGGTCCTCGGCTTCTGTCTCTCCCTCTTTATCTCTCTGGCAAGTATATGTTTTCCTACAATCAAAAAAAAAAAGTAAATAAAAAAGTGGGAAGTGGGAAATCAGTAAGCATGGAGCCACCCAGCTCTGGAGACCATGTGCAGTTGTTTTTTTTTTTTTGGAGAGATTTTTACGTGCGCGTGCGCTCGCCAGACAGACAGAGAGAGACAGAGAGACAGAAAGCGAGAAATCGCACCTCAGGGGGGATGGTCACGTCGCAATCCCTTCGCCTCCACTCTCCTCTCGGGATCTTGGGCATGCACGCACACGCGCCCGGCGTGAGTTTTAAGCCACCGGGTCCAGGACACGAACCGCGGTCGACTACGTGGGAGTCCAGCGACATAGCCATTACGCTAACTGCTGGTTCCCACAAGCAGTTGTTTTTAGCTACCCCACCAGGGATGGTTGGGAAGAACTAGGATGGTCACAGATGACAAAAATGGAACCAGATGTATACTCGCCATGCCTGTCTCACTGAGCACCTCTTCTGTGCCAGACATCTGACATCGGTCTCCTCTTTTTTTTTTTTAAGAGATTTTTGCTATAGGGCACATGTGCTTGCCGAAGAGACAGAGACAGACAAACAGAAAGCAAGAAGTCACCCACCCCCTCCCAGGGGGAGATGGACATGCAGCAGTCCCTTCACCTCCATTCTCTCAGGATTTGGGGCACACGTGCACATGTGTCCAGCATGAGTTTTAAGCTGCTGGGCCTGGCACTCAAAGTATGATCGGGCATGTGAGAGTCCAGCACCTTCACCACCACTACACATGCTGGCCCCTGTCTCCTCATTTAATCTTTGCAATTGCTCGTAGAGTAAGTAGGTTTGTTTATTTCTAAGTACAAAGTAGGTGCAGAGTTGAAGGAGTGAAAAATGGGAAGAGCTTTTAGATATAATATAGAACGGATCAAATCCAATTTGAAAATGACTCCCAGAACCTTTGACATGTAGCAGCTTTTTTTCTTTTAATTGCCAGAGGGCTTGTGAGCTGCCATCGCTTCTCTGTTTCTCCAGCCTGTTGGGCTTTGGAGCATGCAGGCACATGGACCCAGCGTGTTTTGCAAGTTGCTTAGGGCTAGGATTCGAACTACTGTGGTCAGCCATGTGCGATCCAGCTTTCTCAACCACTAGGCCAGGGCCAGCCAGTCAAGTTAGTGACCTTTATTTGATAAACGTTGTCTTACGAGGTTCGAGATTAATGGGAGCAAGTGCTGAGGACAGTGTGTGTGTATGTATGTATGTATGTATGTATGTACGTATGTATGTATATGCATAAACACCAACACATGCTTGGTTGAAAAGTGAAACTTCATTCACATTTGTGTTTTATATCCTAATGTTTCTGTGAATACCCATCAATTAAAGGGGAAAGGAATAGGGCCAGGAGATGGCTCGGAGGTTGGGGCAGCTGGATCCCACATAGCCAACTGCATGGTTCAAGTCCCAGGCCTGGTAGCTTGAGGATCACACCAGGTGTGTGTGCCTGTGTACCCAAAATCCCAAGAAGCGAATGAGGAACAGGGATTGCAGTGGGCCATCCCCCCGGGGAGGGGAGTGGAGTTCTCATTTCTCACTTTCTTTTTTTTTCTTAAAAACTTATTTTTATTTAAGTTTATTTATTTATTCATCCATTTTCATTTGACCAGAGGGTTAGAGAGAAGGAAAGTGTGAAAGCAAGCTGCCAGGTCCGGGACTCAGACCATGGTCAGCCGTGTCAGAGTCCAGCACCCTTAGCCAGCATGCTACCTACAGTCTCAGTTTCTCACTTTCTCTCTCTCTAGCTGAGTAAAAACAATAAAGGGGGATGGGGAGAGAACAGCAAGTTCAGGGGCAGTGACAGGCAGATTAGGGGACAGGACGTGTACTTTACTCGTGAGCAGCCAAGACGGCTTATTACTGTGCGGTGAGCACTCACACGTGTGGGTCGTCTCTTCTTGTTAGCTATTATGAGTCATGCTGTGAACGTTCATGCACCAGTTTGTACAGAAGCAGGTTTTCATTTCAGTGTTGGCTTGCAGCAGAATTACTGGTTCACATAGTAATTCCGTGACTACCTGTTTTCTTTATTCGTGATAAAGTACACACCGTGCACACAAACGAGAGGTGAGCTCCCTCCACGGGGTCTGGTTAAACATGATCCCCTTTCTCCAGTCCTCCAGCCCAGCGGGTCTGGGCCACTCGAGTGTGTGCCCTAAGGGTTTCAGGCTGACCAGGCTGGGCATTTGAGCTGTGGTTGCCATGTGGGATCTGGCTTCTCTTGGGCGGCAGGTTACCACTGTACCACAGAACCATCCCTATTATCTTCTCTTTGATTATAGGTCCCTAATCTTTTTATTACGTCCCTCCTCCTCCCACCCTGACATTTAGCTCCAACCACATGTCAGTGTAGCACTGCCAGCCCACTTGCTGGCTTCATGGTCAGGAATGCTGTCTGCCTGACTTGGGTTTCTCACCTCTCTTTAGGGAGCGGTTTCACAATGGAGTCACAGGGTAAAGTTTTTGAACTTGAGTGTTAAAGTCAAATAGACTTGGATTCAAATCCTGGTCATTCAGTTAAATATCTGTGTGCCCTTGGGTAAGTCACTTTAGAATGTCCCTGGGCTTCAGTGTCCTCATCCATGAAGGCACTGCCTCTGACCTCTTGGGGTTTTTAAAATGAATTTGCAAAGTAAACTGAATAAAGCTGGGTGAATTTTAACTCTTTTCTAGTGGTACGTGTGAGCCCTGTTACTGTCAACTGAGATCCCCCAACAGTCCAGAGGGCCTGTCTGTGGGCCAGACAGTGGGCACGGTGGCCCAGAAAACACACACCAGAGGTGTCCCCATGTCTCCTTCCATCCGTGTACCAGGATCCAGACCATGGTCAGCCGTGCAGGACCCGGCTCCCTCGGCACAGTTGCCACAGGGCTGGCCCTGGAGCATCGCTTTTTAAAAATTTCTAGTGAAAAGAGAGAGTGCTGATCATCAGATACTAAGTACACCACAAAACAAGGTCTAAAATAGGGCAATCGCTGTGGATTTAAAATTTGGTGGAAAGACACCTGCAGAGATGGCTCCTGTTTCTGAGCGCTCACCCTGGGCAGAAAACGAGATGCAAAGGCACTCCCAGGGAGGACAGGCCTGCTCACCAGTGAAAGCTGGGAATGTTTTCGGATCCGTCTGCTCCGCCACATCCGTGCAGGAAGAGTTTCAGCATGAAACAAAGCGGTACAGGGCCAGCCATGGCAAGGTGGTTAAGGCAGCTGGCTCCCACACAGCACACTGTGCTGTTTGAGCCCTGGACCCGGTGGCTTGAAAAGCACGCCAGGTTGGGGCCGGCAGGTGGCGCGGCTCTTACGGGCGCTGGACTCCCACATGGCCAACCGTGATTCGAGTCCCAGACCTGCTGACCTGCTTTCTCACTTTCCCTCCTCTCTCTCACTCTGTCCCTCTCTGGTCAAATGAAAATAAAGTTAAATAAAATAATTCTTTAAAAAAAGAAAAGAAAAGAAAAACATACCAGGCACGTGTGCGTGCCCAAAATCCCGAGAGAAGGTTGGAGGAGAAGGGGTCACAGGATGGCCATCTCCCCAGGGGGTGCTTTCTCACTCTCTCTAGCACGTGTGCTTTCTCTTTATATAGATCAGTCTCTCTGGCGAGCACACATGCCCCATGGCAAATGCTTTCAATGTTTGAGGTCGTTCTGATGGTTTGGGGTTTTGGTTTTTGGTTTGGGGTGGGGTTTCTTTGATTGCCAAGTCCCCTGAGGCTCACCAGCTGGTGTTAGGTGTTGCTGTCTTAGTGGTGGCTTAGTCCCCTGTAGGGAAGACCCCTGCCTAGCTGCCCTCTGTCTGACGGAGAGGCTTCCACGCTCATCACCAGAAGCTAGAGGCACGTTCATTCTTCCCTCTCTCCTACCCTTTGCTCCTAGTGTTTGGACTGCGTGATCTTCAACTTTTTCCTGCCTCTTGCCTGGGCCTGGTGTGCTCCCTTCACACTAGCCAGGCAGCTCATTTCCTAAGACACCACGTACACCCGTCACTCCCCACTCAGTGACTGCTTCAGGCCTACTCACTGTCTTTAGAATCCCCGCTCCTCTCCCCACCTCCACCTGCTCTTTTCTCTCTCGTTCTCTTTTTTTTTTCTTTTTTGGGGGGTGTGATTTTGCTATAGGGCACTTGTACTCATCAGAGAGACAGAGAAAGAAAGGGAGAAGGAAAGGGAGAAAGCACCCCTCTTGGGGGGGATGGCCACACCGCACCCTCGTCTCCATTCTCCTCTCAAGATTTTGGGCACACACGCACACGTACGTGGTGTGTTTTTCAAGCCACCAGATTCAGCGCTCAAACCACATAGTCAGCCACATGAGATCCAGCTGCCTTCACCAGCATGCCACCAGCTGGCCCTCTGCCTACCTCTGGAGGCCGGATTTCCCTCTCCTCCGATGTAGGTGTACGACTCTAGCACGTTGAGTACATGTACTCTACTCTTCACCTGTGGCCCTGAGCACTAGAGGTACATGGTGAACGAAACAGCCCACTCCCAAGGAATCTTATCTCTGCTCTTCTCCCTGGTTTTCACGGAGCTACTGCCACAGTGGCCTGCTCCCTGCCCCTCAGCCATGCTAAGTTAGTCCCATCTTGAGAACTTTCTACTTGCTGTTTCTTCTGCTTAAGATACTCTGACCTCCACATCTTCAGAAGTTCTGTGTGAATCACTGCAGTTTCAGTCCTCCTCGTGAAAAATGTTGAGCTGGAAAGAGGCCTTCCCTCACCATTCCAGTGTCAGCAGCTTCCAGACACTCTTCCGTGTTGTCCCTATGGACCTACGATGTATCCATACCTGAAATGCTGTGGCTTTTCTGTATACCCCGCCACACACACACGCACACACACAGAATGTGTACTCCTGAGGACGGGTACACTGTCTTGCTTTCCACAGCATTCCTTATACTTTCAACATGCCTGGTACACAGCAGGCTCTCAGTAAACATTTGTCGACTGAAATGCCCCAGACCTGTGGGTGGCCATGGAAGGATAGGCCCCTCCAGCTCTGGCATTCTAGAGCTCTGAATCCTGACCATCCAGGTGAGTGGTGTGAGTTGTCCATGTTGGATAAGCCACTGGTTACTGGTCAGTGTTCATTCCTGTGCTGTTTATCCTCTGAGGAGGTCTGCTTCGTTGTCCTCAGTTTGGCCTCTCCCATGGAGTACGAACTCTCTCTGTTGACTATGCTCGGAGCTAACCAGGGCCGCTGGCATTGCTGCAAATACTGTGTGCTGAGAAGATTGGAAGAACCATGTTGCTGTATGGTTTGGCCTTGTGACAAGCTGCCCTTTCCAAGGACTAAGCTATACCCTCTGGCATGCCCTATAACCCCTGGCCACTCAATTTCTTTGTGCTTTTATTTTCTCCCTTTGCAGAATGGGCTTTGGAGATTGGGTGTAGATACCAGGAAAGATAGAGATTTTGCATAAAACTCTAACTTTTTCCTCTTAGATGTGAACGATTAGAAGAACAACTAAATGACCTAACGGAGCTCCACCAGAATGAAATCTTGAACTTGAAGCAGGAGTTGGCCAGCATGGAAGAGAAAATTGCATATCAGTCCTATGAGCGGGCCCGGGACATCCAGGTTAGCATGAAGTATAACATCAGAACACGAGAGGGTCATAGAGGGAGAAAAGATAGGAGGTGGAGTATCAGGAGAAGATTAGAACACCTGTAGTAAATGGACTCTTCAAGTGGCTGAGGGGCATCTCTCAGAGGCCTGTACCACTGGGGGCATACACACGCTTGCTTGAGTTCTTGGGAATGTCGTTGGGGTCACAGGTCATCTCAGCATGTAGACAGCCACGTGCCTGCATCCGTTGGTTACTGCGTCAAGAGCTGCTCTTGAAGTCTTACGGCCATCTCGCCAGTCTTCTCCTGTGGGAAGTGGGCTTTGTCCCCGGTGCCAGCTCAGATGTCTTAGAGGCACACTGCCAGGCAGTCAGTGAGAACAGCCCCTGAGGCAGTACTGTTGAAGGCTGGTAGTCGTCCGTCTGCTCTGTGGGGAACGTGAATATTTAATTCGTTCTTAGTTCTAGGGTAAGAGTTCTCGGTGGTCTCACATGAAAGCGTCTCGGAAGAGAAGTGGCCAGGACCTAGGGGAATTGAGGGCATGTATGGCTCCTTTCTCCAGCGGCCATGAACTCTGATTTAGGTTTTTTTCTTCCCAAAGTTGTCCTGGACTGAGCCGTACCCCCTGTTCATCCGTTCTCAACTGGTTTCCATCTGAAATTGCCTAAACCTTACTTCAGATACCAGGAAACCAGGACCCATTGACACAAAGGCCAGAAAAACCCAGAGCTCCACCCACTGCTGAACGTTGGCCAATACCTGACCATAGCCAGGGAAACGGGTCTGTCCCCTGGGTCTTAGGGTGAAATCCATATGAACTCATAGGTGGGGAGGGCCATGCATGACGCTGAGGACAGCAGAGTCCTTTAAAGGTTCAGTCTACTATGCGGGCATAGTCATCCTCACAGAGGTCCCCTGAAAGGGACTGAGTACTCCCTTCTTAAGGCAGAGTCAGAGGTCCCTTCCATTACTGTCAAGGATTGACTTGACTCAGAAAACACCAGGTACATGCACAAGGAGGTCTGTTCACTGTATTGTTTTCACAGTGGAAAAGTTGGAAACACCCTAACATCCCCAAGAGGGAACTGGCTGAATAGAACTATGACATATCTGTATTGTAAAATGCTACATAGTGGTTAGAAAGAGTGAAATGGATTTCTACATGTTGACATGGAGAGAACTCGCCAAGACCTACTGTTGAATGAAAACAGCAAGTCGTAGACCAATCCCTATAGTATGGTACTATTTGTGTCCAAACAAGAAATAAAAACAACAATTCTATACATTTCCCTAGGAACACATACTTACACACTTAAACACAGGTAAAAGGGCGAACACATCAGTGTTACTGTGTTACTGGGTGGGCAGGGACCAGAGTTGAAGAACATGTCAAGAGAGACTGTGTTCTATTTGAAATGTTTTATGGTGAACAAGCGTGTGTATTCTATGCAACCTGGAGTAATCAATTTTAAGCGAAAAAAGAGAAATCATTTATTTGAGGTCTTATCATTAAAATATCTGAACCAAATAAGGTGACCGTCCCACAGGAATGCAGTGGAGGGCAATTTAGGGGGATAAAGGTCACTTGAATCATGCAGTGTGCATCTGGCCTCTCGGGGTCAAGGCTGTAGCTTATTTTAAATCGTTGTGTAGCTCAGGGTGCATCTGGCATGCCCAAGCAAGTGGAAGGCTAACTCTCCCCTGCTCCGGCCCGCAGGAAGCCCTGGAGGCCTGCCAGACCCGCATCTCCAAGATGGAGCTGCAGCAGCAGCAGCAGCAGGTGGTGCAGCTGGAGGGGCTGGAGAACGCCACCGCCCGCAACCTGCTGGGCAAGCTCATCAACATCCTCCTGGCCGTGATGGCGGTGCTCCTGGTCTTCGTCTCCACCGTGGCCAACTGCGTGGTCCCCCTCATGAAGACTCGCAACAGGACGTTCAGCACTTTACTCCTGCTGGCTTTCATTGCCTTTCTCTGGAAGCACTGGGACGCCCTCTTCAGCTACGTGGAACGGTTCTTTTCACCCCCCAGATGATGCTGGCCTGGAAGGCAGTGCTCCCCACCCTCTGGCGAGTGCATGCAGCGAGAGACAGCCACTTACCTATTCGGAAGTTTTCTACAACAGAAGAGTTGAGTGAATCTGTTTACATTTAGAATAATGTTTTTTTCTTCAAGAGATGCAATTGCAATAGTATTTTTTAGATTTTATCCAAGAAGTTTTTTGGGCAAAAATCTTGGATCATTTTTATGTAGCATGGTTTTCCTTGGGATGCAAAACTGAACCAGTCCTTTAACAAGAACCAACAATCTGGAGCACACTGAAGGGCATTCTACATGGTGGCTTGAAGGACTGCACTAAAACTCACCGAAAGGTCGAGAAACCTGCGGAGGGTAAACCAGGGAAACGTAACACCACGCCTCGTCCCAGCTCACCACCTCTCCCCGCCCCAGACTGACTTTACTGTGAACGCCTGCCACATTCCCCGTCGGAAGCTTTGGATTCAGGGTAGATTTCCCTTGTCCGTGGAAGAACACGTGGATCTCCCTGGCTTTCTTACCCACGCTGGCCAACCCTGGAAGGATGATCACTTTAGAACCTGGTCCCTTAGCGTCTGCTAGGATACGGAAGTGAGATTATCGTGGCCCCAAGGATCACTGCACGGTCCTCTGCAGTATTTTGAAGTAGCCCTCTACATACTTAATTTTAAGCAAAATCCCTTGGCCGCACTTTTAAGGTATATATATATATATGTGTGTGTGTATATATATATACACATATATATATATATATATATATATATATATATATAGTTACCAACTGAAAAAAATAAATCCAAACAGCATACTTGAAGAATGTAATACTCAAACTCTCAGTGCTTCCTTATGGTTTCTAATAGGATTTTTTATTATTGTTATTATTATTATTGGGTTTTTTTGGAAAGGGTTGGGGGGGTCTTTTATTTTTCCTTTGAAATAAAGAAGTGATGTTTTTAAATGAAGAAATGTGTGGATATTTAAGCGTGCTGCTCTCTGGTCTTGAAACAGTTGGAGGAAGAAAGATTTGCTGTAAATGCTGCCCTCTGCCGCCCTTGTCTTGAGATGCAGCTTCGACCCCCTTCTCTGGCTGCCGTGGCTGGCTTTGGGGGTGCCCCCCCCCCCCCCCGC
>NW_006160227.1:2019687-2024335 GCF_000334495.1 Tupaia belangeri chinensis | reverse complement strand
TGTGTGTATATATATATACACATATATATATATATATATATATATATATAGTTACCAACTGAAAAAAATAAATCCAAACAGCATACTTGAAGACTGTAATACTCAAACTCTCAGTGCTTCCTTATGGTTTCTAATAGGATTTTTTATTATTGTTATTATTATTATTGGGTTTTTTTGGAAAGGGTTGGGGGGGTCTTTTATTTTTCCTTTGAAATAAAGAAGTGATGTTTTTAAATGAAGAAATGTGTGGATATTTAAGCGTGCTGCTCTCTGGTCTTGAAACAGTTGGAGGAAGAAAGATTTGCTGTAAATGCTGCCCTCTGCCGCCCTTGTCTTGAGATGCAGCTTCGACCCCCTTCTCTGGCTGCCGTGGCTGCTTTAAGGTGTCCCGCCACCCCTGACCGCCAGTTGATGGGCTTGGCTTGATTGGAGAGGATAGGGGTGTGCATGGAAAGGAGGAGGCTGTCTCTATAAACCAGTGTGGGAGGATAGGGAATTTTCTTTTGCCCTCCAAAAAAAAAAAATAATAATAATATTCACCCAGTGATCTTGGTCTGGGATTGTCTTGAGGAAGAATTCAGACTGTGTTACGCAAGTCGTAAGTACTCGTGTCTCCTTAATTTATTTTTTAACACCCCCTAATTACTGAAACCAAAGTGATGTGGAGTCTTCTGTCTGCATTTTGGCCCCAGCATCCTTAATTTCAAAGCTTTATCCTGTCTGCCTACGAGAGTCAACCGGAGGAGATTCTCCTAAGATGCAGAAAAGGAGATGTCAGGTTAGAAGGAGCCACGTCTGGGTACGAATGTCGCCAGCATCCCTGTTCATCTAGACTGATTGATTAACCTAACTATGCTCAGTGGACTTTTTATGGCTGGTTGAAAACTGGACTGAGCTTTCTTGGACCTCCCATCCTCTAACCAGTTCCACCATCCTGGTGGAACTCGACCTCTCAGCGCTCATCTAGAGAGCCTGGCTAGACTTCTCCTAGTATTCTTGGCATTGGGTCACAAGTGCTGTTCCCTCTTGGCCTCATTCTGTGCACCAGGAGATAAACAGAGGGCATTAGACATGCCTGCGAGGGTGGCAGAGTGCGCTCTGCCTGTCACCCCCACACCAGGAAACTTTTGGACTCCATCAGCATGGCCCTGTCTGCCTGAAAGGATGGGTCACGTGACAGCTGCAGCCTCCTTGGGCTTTGGCAAGGTGGCATTCTCAGAGTCAGCGTGGTGTTCCAGTGACCGCTTTGATATTTTAACTCAGGTACCCCAGCCTTCTCCCCCACCCCAGATGATGAGAGTACATCTTTTGCTCCCTCCAAATGAGCACCCAGAGCAGGGACCACAGGGATGATGTTTTCCTTTTTTTAAGAAAAAAAATTAGAACCAATTCACATGCATGCCAAAAACAACTGGCCCTGAGCCTATATCGTTCAAATGTTCACTTTGCCTAAAAAGACTGCAGTGACTGTAGGTGGGTGTGCCAGACGACACCAAGACTTTCTCCAACTAGCACGGTTTCTCCTGACCTCCCGCTGAAGTGTAGTCACTCAGAGGAGGAAGCCAGCCTCACGGAGCTGTTATAAAGACACTCTGGCCACTACCCACCCGTTTTTCTAAGATAGGACCTTTGAGGCCCCCAAACCGCGTGGAGGCTGCCAAGTTTTGTGGGCACTGGAAGTCACTGCAGTGGACAGATGGAAGTTACCCACTTGCCGGGGCACGGCTCCTTTCAAAGCCACATTTTCACCCCTGGAGAGCCCTTGAGCTCCAGCTCAACAGGCCCACGCTGGCTTTCCAGCTTCCGTTCTCAAACTGTCTTAGGAAGGACCTTCCATGCAGGCCAGGCACAGTCAGGGTGTCCCTTGGTTCTGCACCAGGCCTGCCAGCTCTTTACCACCGTGCGTCTGATCTCATGCCTTCCCGTATTTCCTGCCTCCCTCCCCGTTGCCTTTCAGTTTCTTTGCATTATGGCTGTTCTTGGATTCTCTGGTCTGTTCAGAGCTCTTCTATAACCTTGTTTGAATAGCTTATCAATTGTTCTGGGTGGAAATTCACTTTAATGCTTCTGCTTAAAAAAAAAAACAAAAACTGTGCGACTATTCCCTTTGAAATGAGCATTCCCGGATTACGTGTTCTCGCCAGTGCCTAGCCTGGGTGAGTGAGGCTGGCTGTGTTGGCCCCGGGTGACTGTTCAGGTGATAGAATGATTGTCCTTTCACGTTGAGCATGACCATCAAGGCACCTTTCTGCTCCAGTTTCAGTCCCTTGGTTACCTAGGTGCGTGCTGGCAAGGAAGGCTTTTGTACTCTGCTGGCTCCTGAAGGAGCAGAGGCAGGTTAATTTCATACTTGCCTGGCCCGGGGACGGGGGAGGGTCTTCTCTCCGCCCCATCCCAATTGGGGTAGAAATCTGATGCCAAGAAAAACACTGGACTCAAGCCTTCCTCGTTAGCCATGTCCTAATAACAAGCCCATTTTCCTGTGCTCCTCCCTGTGCTTGGTTTTGTTTCTGGCTTCGTGTTTTCTCTGGGCTACAGTCAGATGAGATGCCATGTCCCGAGTGCGTTCCGACAGGGAACTGCCTTTCAAAAGCTTGGGAAATAAGCCTCCTACACAAAACCAACCTGGCCACTACTGACACGCCGGCACAGCGGAAGTACGGTCCCCCCACCCAACGGACCTGGGCTTTCGAACGTGACTCTGAGTTAACATTCTGTGTGTTGTTGTGTATGCGAGGTGATGCCCTCGGTAGGAACTGACTACTAGACTAAGCGTGTTTTATCAAAAGTGTGTAAGAATAAAAACTCACTTGCACGAATTGCAAAGTAAAGAAATGACACTTGTGAACGTGTGGACGTTAACACTGTAGTTGATAGATCTTAAGCTGCTAATTGTGGAGAGAGAATTCGATTTATGTTCTGTCTGGCCGCTGCAGATTCTCAGCAGCACTTTTGCTGTATATACGAATTGAAATAAAGACCTCAGCTATTAACCTGGTGCTTGGACTCGGGTTTGTTTTATTCGTTATTTTCGCATACTCAGTTTCCAGTTACAAGTTCACATGAAAACTTTAGAAAACATGTATGCGTGGAAGGGCTGGCAGGTGGCGTGGTGGTTAAGGGCACTGGACTCCCATATGGCCGAACGTGATTCAAGTCCCAGACCTGGCAGTTTACTTTCTCTCCCCCCCACCCCCCAGTCAAATTAAAATTAAATAAATAAAGTTAAATGAAATAATTCTTAAAAGAAAAAAAAAATCTTAAGAAAAGAAAACACATGTGGGAGCCAGCAAGTGATTTTCCAGTGGTGGTTAAGGCGCTGGACTTCCACATGGCCGACTGTGCTTCAAGTCCTAAACCTGGTGGCTTCCTTCTCTCTCTCTCTCTCTTACTTCTCTGGTGAGCACATGCCCTATAGCAAATTAAAAATAACAATAATAGGGACCAGCAGATGGCATAATGGTTATGTCTCTGGATTCCCAGTTCAGGTCCCAGATCCAGCAGCCCAAACTCACACGGGGTGTGTGTGAATGCCCAAGATCCCAAGAGAAGAATGGAGGAGAGGGGAATTGGTGTGGCCATCCCCCCAGGGGGTGATTTCTTGCTTTCTGTCTCTCTGTCTCTCTCTGTCTTTCTGGCAAGCGCATGTGCCCTATAGCGAAAACCTCTCCAAAAAAAAAAAAAGAGAATGGAGGAGAAGGGATTGCGGCGTGGCCATCCTCCAGGGTGTGATTCCTCACTTCCGTTCTCACTGTCTCTGTCCCTTTCTCCCTAGCAGACGCATGTGCCCTAAGCCAAACCCCTAAAACAAACTAACAAACTTTATTTATTATCCTGTAATTTGACCAGAAAGAGAAGGAAAGTGAGAAACCAAGCTGCCAGGTCCAGGACTCAAACCACAGTCGGCCATGTGGGAGTCTAGGGCCTTAGTCACCATGCCACCTGCTGCCCCCCAACCCCGGGTTTGTAAGCAGGATGGACAGATGATGTCCTGCTGCCAGAATCCTGGAGGACGAGGGGAGCAGGACCCATGCACAGGTGTGACCACAGCCACCGTGCCACTGCTGGGTCAGCAGACAGTGCTGGCGAGCTGCCCTGTGGACCAGATGGGCTGTGGCACCAAAGCCTGGGGAGGGGCAGTCCCCGCGTGGGGCAGAGGAGAAGCCATTCCAAGGAGACCACTGGAAAAGGTCAGTGGAGGAGGCGGTGGTACCGGCCCGGCACTGGCGGGCTTCTATGAGTGGGAAGAGGTGGGGAGGGCGTTCCAAGTCACAGGAACAAGTTAGCAAAGCGAGAGGGGGAAGGTCAACACAAGCAGCTGCCGGGAGCCTGGCGTGGCTGGTGGAGTACCTAGACCAATGTGTGGGTCAAGGCTGTTAAAACGAGGTCACTGGGGCCAGCAGGTGTGGTGGTTAAAGCGCTGGACACTCCCACAAGGCCGACCACGGTTTGAGTCCCAGACCTGGTGGCTTGCTTTCTCACTTTCTCTCTCTCTCTCTCTTTCTCTGATCAAATTAAAATAAATGAATGAATAAATAAAAAGTTTAAATAAATTTTTAAAAAATTATTTAAAAAAAGAAAAATTGGAGGTCACTGGGACCAGCAGGTGGCATAGTGGCTAAGGTACTGGGCCCACCCCCACCCCCCC
>NW_006160227.1:2017741-2018957 GCF_000334495.1 Tupaia belangeri chinensis | reverse complement strand
CCTGTGCTTGGTTTTGTTTCTGGCTTCGTGTTTTCTCTGGGCTACAGTCAGATGAGATGCCATGTCCCGAGTGCGTTCCGACAGGGAACTGCCTTTCAAAAGCTTGGGAAATAAGCCTCCTACACAAAACCAACCTGGCCACTACTGACACGCCGGCACAGCGGAAGTACGGTCCCCCCACCCAACGGACCTGGGCTTTCGAACGTGACTCTGAGTTAACATTCTGTGTGTTGTTGTGTATGCGAGGTGATGCCCTCGGTAGGAACTGACTACTAGACTAAGCGTGTTTTATCAAAAGTGTGTAAGAATAAAAACTCACTTGCACGAATTGCAAAGTAAAGAAATGACACTTGTGAACGTGTGGACGTTAACACTGTAGTTGATAGATCTTAAGCTGCTAATTGTGGAGAGAGAATTCGATTTATGTTCTGTCTGGCCGCTGCAGATTCTCAGCAGCACTTTTGCTGTATATACGAATTGAAATAAAGACCTCAGCTATTAACCTGGTGCTTGGACTCGGGTTTGTTTTATTCGTTATTTTCGCATACTCAGTTTCCAGTTACAAGTTCACATGAAAACTTTAGAAAACATGTATGCGTGGAAGGGCTGGCAGGTGGCGTGGTGGTTAAGGGCACTGGACTCCCATATGGCCGAACGTGATTCAAGTCCCAGACCTGGCAGTTTACTTTCTCTCCCCCCCACCCCCCAGTCAAATTAAAATTAAATAAATAAAGTTAAATGAAATAATTCTTAAAAGAAAAAAAAAATCTTAAGAAAAGAAAACACATGTGGGAGCCAGCAAGTGATTTTCCAGTGGTGGTTAAGGCGCTGGACTTCCACATGGCCGACTGTGCTTCAAGTCCTAAACCTGGTGGCTTCCTTCTCTCTCTCTCTCTCTTACTTCTCTGGTGAGCACATGCCCTATAGCAAATTAAAAATAACAATAATAGGGACCAGCAGATGGCATAATGGTTATGTCTCTGGATTCCCAGTTCAGGTCCCAGATCCAGCAGCCCAAACTCACACGGGGTGTGTGTGAATGCCCAAGATCCCAAGAGGAGAATGGAGGAGAGGGGAATTGGTGTGGCCATCCCCCCAGGGGGTGATTTCTTGCTTTCTGTCTCTCTGTCTCTCTCTGTCTTTCTGGCAAGCGCATGTGCCCTATAGCGAAAACCTCTCCAAAAAAAAAAAAAAGAAAATGGAGGCGAAGGGCATT
>NW_006160227.1:2010141-2017715 GCF_000334495.1 Tupaia belangeri chinensis | reverse complement strand
CTCACTTCCGTTCTCACTGTCTCTGTCCCTTTCTCCCTAGCAGACGCATGTGCCCTAAGCCAAACCCCTAAAACAAACTAACAAACTTTATTTATTATCCTGTAATTTGACCAGAAAGAGAAGGAAAGTGAGAAACCAAGCTGCCAGGTCCAGGACTCAAACCACAGTCGGCCATGTGGGAGTCTAGGGCCTTAGTCACCATGCCACCTGCTGCCCCCCAACCCCGGGTTTGTAAGCAGGATGGACAGATGATGTCCTGCTGCCAGAATCCTGGAGGACGAGGGGAGCAGGACCCATGCACAGGTGTGACCACAGCCACCGTGCCACTGCTGGGTCAGCAGACAGTGCTGGCGAGCTGCCCTGTGGACCAGATGGGCTGTGGCACCAGGCCAAGCCGAGAAGGAACAAATCCCTGTGAGAGGCAGGCACCGCGTGGGGCAGAGGAGAAGCCATTCCAAGGAGACCACTGGAAAAGGTCAGTGGAGGAGGCGGTGGTACCGGCCCGGCACTGTTGGGCTTCTATGAGTGGGAAGAGGTGGGGAGGGCGTTCCAAGTCACAGGAACAAGTTAGCAAAGCGAGAGGGGGAAGGTCAACACAAGCAGCTGCCGGGAGCCTGGCGTGGCTGGTGGAGTACCTAGACCAATGTGTGGGTCAAGGCTGTTAAAACGAGGTCACTGGGGCCAGCAGGTGTGGTGGTTAAAGCGCTGGACACTCCCACAAGGCCGACCACGGTTTGAGTCCCAGACCTGGTGGCTTGCTTTCTCACTTTCTCTCTCTCTCTCTCTTTCTCTGATCAAATTAAAATAAATGAATGAATAAATAAAAAGTTTAAATAAATTTTTAAAAAATTATTTAAAAAAAGAAAAATTGGAGGTCACTGGGACCAGCAGGTGGCATAGTGGCTAAGGTACTGGGCCCACCCCCACCCCCCCAGTCAACTGTGGTTTGAATACTGACTTGAAAATGACACCGGGCACACATGTGTGCGTGCCCAAAATGCCAGGAGGAGAATAGAGGAGAAGGGGTTGCAACGTGGCCATCCTGGGGGGTGCTTTCTCACTTTCCCCCTCTCTCTGTCTACGCCTCTCTCTGGTGAATGCACATACCCTATGACAAGCATAACAACAGCAGAAAAAGCTGTAGCAAACCATGATGGAAATTAATTACAATCAGCATGCCTTAAGGAGAAGGTCTTGTAAAGATATATGTGATTGGGAACCAGCAGTTAGCGTAATGGCTATGTCACTGGACTCCCATCGTAGTCGACCGCGGTTTGCGTCCTGGACCCGGTGGCTTAAAACTCACGCCGGGCGTGTGTGCGTGCGTGCCCAAGATCCCGAGAGGAGAATGGAGGAGAAGGGATTGCGGCGTGACCATCCCCCCTGGGGGTGATTTCTCGCTTTCTGTCTCTAATGTCTCTCTCTCTGTCTGTCTGGCGAGCGCACGCGCCCTATAGTGAAAATCTCTCCAAAAAAAAAAAAAGATATATGTGATTCAGTGTGATATAAAAAAGATTATGATAACAATAAATAAAATTAAATAATGAAAAGCACAAAAAGCTGAAAACAAAGAGAGGTCTTGAGGACGGGAGGTAGCGGCACGGCGCCCTGCCAGCACTCAGCAGGAGCAAGTGCTCCACAACGGTCTTGATTATTGCTAATGTTTTTGAAGACTTATTTAATTTAAGTTATTATTGGTTTGTAATTTGACCAGAAAAAGACAGAGAGAGAAGGAAAGAGAGAAAGCAAGCCACCAGGTCTGGGACTTGAACCGTGGTCAGCCATGTGAGAGTCCAGTGCCTCAAGCACCCTAGTGCAGTGATTCAGTGTATAGGCCCCAGACACAGTGGTGAGGCTGCGCAGAGGAGTCCTGACCCCACTAGGGTTTGAGTCCCAGTCCTGTCAGCCGGAAAAAAGTACACCCGGTGCTCATGCATGCCCATATCCTGACAGGGTGGAGAGTTGGAGCAGAAGGGATGGTGGCGTGACCAGTGCCCACTGGAGGGCTTCCCCTCTCTCTCTCTCTCTCTCTGGCTCTCACTCTCGCTCTCTGCTTTACCCAATGCACAGGTACACAACCCTCCAGCATTAAAAAAAAAAAAAACTAAAAACTACCTGCAAATGGACACACATAAAATAGGCTAATAGGTTTTACTCTTTTTTAAGAGAATTTTTGCTATAGGGCACATATGCTCGCCAGAGACACAGAGACAGAGAGACAGAAAGCAAGAAAACACCCCCCAGGGAGATGGCCACAATCCCTTCTCCATTCTCCTCTCGGGATTCAGAACATGCACGCACATGCACCTGGCTTGAGTTTCAAGCCACTGGGACTAGGGAGCTGTGGTCGGCCATGTGGGAGTCCAGCGTCTTACCCACTCTGCTACTTGCTGCCCCCACCCAATCCATTTTACTTTCAACCAGCACAGCAGCAGGGGTACTGTCATGTCCCTGATCCTCAGTGCCTTGAACAGTGCTCGGCACATAACAGGTGCTCATTGAAAAGTGAAATCTTGGGACCAGCAGTTGGCGTAATGGCTATGTTGCTGGACTTCCATATAGTTGACTGCGGTTCGAGTCCCGGACCCAGTGGCTTAAACTCACGCCGGATGCGTGTGCGTGCATGCCCAAGACCCTGAGAAGAGAATAGAGAAGGGATTGCGGTGTGGCCATCCCCCCTGGGGGGTGACTTCTCGCTTTCTCTCTCTCTTTCTGGCGAGTGCCCCCCCCCTAGAGAAAAATCCCCTCAGAAAAAAAAAAAAAAGTGAAATCTTTATTTTTTAGGTTTGTTTTTTCTTTTAGGGATTTTTGCTGTAGGGTACATGTGCTTGCCAGAGAGACAGAGAGAGACAGAAAGTGAGAAATCACCTTCCAGGGACATAGCCACACCACAATCCTTTCTTCTCTATTCTCCTCCTACAATCTTGGGCATGCACACACACGCACCTGGCGTGAGTTTGAAGCCATCTGGCCTGGGACTCAAACCGTAGTCGGCCATGTGGTAGTCCAGCAATGTAACCATTATACCACCTGCTGGTCCCTAATTTTTGTAAGTTTTGGCTATAGGACAATGTGGTCTCCCGAGAGACAGAGGGAAAATGAGAAATCACCCTCAAAGGGTATGGCCATGCCACAATCCCTTCTCCGTTCTCCTTTTAGGATTCTGGGCATGCGCCCATACTGACCTGGTGTGATTTTTAAGCCACCAGGTCCAAGACTTGAACCATGGTCAGCCATGTGGGAATCCAATACCTTCACCGTGCCACCTGCTGGCCCCAAAATCTTTATTTTTAGGATTACTCTTTTGATTATCACATATGCATGGATGCTTTGAAAAACCATATTGTACCATACAAAAATGTACAACAATTAAGTGTAAATAAGAAATTATGAAAGAAAAAAATGGTTCTTTCTTGAATCTCTATTCTATGCCAAGAACAGAATTGTCTTACTTCTTATTCTTACAACTGCTCTGAAGAGGAGGTGATAAAATTTCCACTTTGCAGATGGAAACACGTTTGGCTGGATTTTACCCGGCGGACGAGTGTCACTAGAAACACGGAGTCAGAATGTGAACCTGGCTGAGTCTGACCCTACGAACTGTGTGATTTCTGCTATTCCATTTTGCTGGACAAGGAATCAGGATTTATAGATTTCAGACTTTGTGTAACCCTGACAGAGCTCCCCTACTTTTTCAGGGTCTTGTGTCCTCGCTGTAAAGTTACCTCAGTTCTCTCTCTCTCTCTCTTTTTCTTGCTATAGGGTGTGTGCACTCTCTGGAGAGACAGAGAGACAGAAAACGAGAAATCACCCCCCGGGGGGGATGGCCACGCCGCAATCCTTCTCCTCCAGTTTCCTCTCGGGATCTTGGGCACGCACGCACACGCGCCCGGTGTGAGTTTAAGCCACCGGGTCCAGGATGTGAACTGCAGTCGACTACGTGGGAGTCTAACAATGTAACCATGATGCCATCTGCTGACTCCACACCTCCATTTTCTCTTGGCAGTAAAATAACATCTTGCTCTGGGCCCAGCTTGTAATCTTCCCAGGGTGGGCCATGGCCCCTGGAAGGGATAGGGTGGTGGGGAAGGGCTGGGGCCGGGGGAAGGGTTGGAAGTACACGGGCGAGTAGTCTAGGTCGTGGGTACACGGGGCGTCCTCTTGTGCTAGAGGAATTTTATGATCCGAGCAGCAGGTGGCATGGTGGTGAGGGTGCTGGATCCCACATGGTTGAAGTCCCGGAGCTGGGGGCTTGAAACACCCCAAATGCCTGTGCGTGTGTGTGTGCCCAGTCGTTCTCTGGTCAAATTAAAATAAATAAAATAACTGAAGTTAGATAAAATAATTCTTTTTTAAAAAAATTAAAATTGTGCAGTGTTCTCTCTGTATTCCTCATGAAATCTGAGTTGTTTCAGGTGGTCAGAATTCTTATAGAGCACATCAAGATGTCTCTAGTGGAGCCAGCAGTTGGTGTGGTGGTTAAGGCACTGGACACTCCCACATGGCTGACCATGGTTCAAGTCCCAGATCTGGTGGCTTGCTTTCTCACTTTCCCTTTCTCTCTCTCTGTCTTTCTCTGGTCAAATTAAAATAAATGAATGAATAAATAAAATCAATTAGATGATTTTTAAAAAAAGATGTTTCTGATACTCCAAAAACCAAGGTCCAAAAAAAACTATAGTGTCAGATATATTCCATTTAGTTTTTCATTTCCTATAATGGTTAATAGCTCATCCTGGGACCAGCAGATGGCGTGGTGGTAAAGGTGCTGACCCTCCCACATGGCCACCCATGGTTCGAGTTCTAGACCTGGTGGCTTGCTTTCTCACTTTCTTCTCTGTGTGTCTCTCTGGTCAAATTAAAATAAAATGACTGAATAAATAAAATTAAATAAATAAATAAATAAAATAGCTCGTCCTTACAATGGGTTATCTGAGAAAACTAGTTACAAGTAATTTGAAACTTTCTCAATAGAGGCATGGTGGTTAAGGCGCTGGAGTCCCACACGGTTGACTGCATTCAAGTCCTGGATCCAGTGGCTTGAAACTCACTCCAGGCATGTGTGTGCCCGAAATCCTGAAAGAACGGAAGAGAAGGGATTCCAGAGTAGCCAATCCCCTGGGGGGTGATTTCTTACTTTCCCTCTCTCTGTCTCTCTCCATCTGTCTCTGGCAAGTGCACACGGCCTATGGCAAAAACCTTGAAAATAAAAGTGACAGGGCCTGGCAAGTGGCCTGGTGGATAAGGGCGCTGGATTCCCACATGGCCAACCACGGTTTGAGTCTCAGACCTGGTGGCTTGCTTTCTCACTTTCCCTCTCTTTCTCTCTCTCTCTCTCTCTCTCTCTTTTTCTGATCAAATTAAAAATAAACAAATAAATAAAATGAATGATAAATTAAAAAATTAAATAATTCTTAAAAAAAGAAAAGAAAAATAGGAACCAGCAGTTAGCGTAATGGTTATGTTGCTGGACTCCCACGTAGTCGACCGCAGTTCGCGTCCCGGACCCAGTGGTTTAAAACTCACGCCGGGCGCGTGTGCGTGCGTGCCCAAGATCCCGAGAGGAGAATGGAGGAGAAGGAATTGTGGCGTGACCATCCCCGCTAGGGGGTGATTTCTCACTTTCTGTCTCTCTGTCTCTCTCTGTCTGTCTGGCGAGCGCACGCGCCCTATAGCGAAAAAACCTCTCCAAAAAAAAGAAAAGAAAAGTGACATACCACATGGGTTAAGTGTCTTTTTAAATTGAAACACCAACAAACTGTCTAGTTAACATTTTTTTGGGGGGGAGAGGTTTTTGCTATAGGGCGCGTGCGTTCGCCAGACAGACAGAGAGAGACAGAGAGACAGAAAGCGAGGAATCACCCACCAGGTGGGATGGTCACGCCGCAATCCCTTCTCCTCCATTCTCCTGTCGGCATCTTGGGCCCGCACGCACATGTGCCCGGCGTGAGTTTTAAGCCACTGGGTCTGGGACGCGAACCGCAGTCGACTATGTGGTAGTCTAGCGACATAGCCATTATGCTAACTGCTGGTTCCCTAGTTAACATTTTTTTAAAAAGGGACCAGCAGTTGATGTAATGACTATATCACTGGACTCCCATGTAGTCAACTGCGGTTCAAGTCCCGGACCCAATGGCTTAAACTCACACTGGGCGCATGTGTGTGCGTGCCCAAGATCCCTAGAGGAGAATGGAGGAGAAAGGATTGTGGCGTGGCCATCCCCCCAGGGAGTGATTTCTCATTTCCCCTCTCACTGTCTCTCTTTCTCTCTCCCTGGTGAATACACGTACCCTGTGGCAAAACCTTAAAAAACAAACAAGCAACCAAACAAACAAGATAGGAACACTCAGCTGTCTCCCTCCAAGTCTCACAGCCCTCCGAGCCCCAAGCGCCCACTAATTGACTTTCGATCTCTGTAGATTTGCTTTTTCTGGACATTTCACACAAACAGAACCCTACGTGAGCCCTGCACCTGCCTCCTCTCGTGGGGTATGTCTTCTGAGTCCTCCATGTTGAAGCGTGTGTCCCAGTTCACCCCTTTCACTGCTGAGTAATAACGACATCGAGTGGCTCTCCACGTGGTGGTCATCAGGGAGAACATGGGTGTCCACTCCACGTCCGGCTCCTGTGATGCACGCTCCCGAGAGCGTCCACGTGTGGGTGTTGTGCAAACACCTCGATTGTGGGCATAAACCTGGGGTCGACCATGTGGGAATCTAGCACCTTAACCACTCCACCACCTGCTGGCCCTCTGAATTTTACATTAAAAAATAGTTTGCTGGGAACCAGCAGTTGGCGTAATGGCTATGTCGCTGGACTCCCACGTAGTCGACCGCAGTTCACGTCCTGGACCCTGTGGCTTAAACTCACACCGGGCGCGTGTGCGTGCGTGCCCAAGATCCCGAGAGGAGAATGGAGGAGAATGGACTGCGGCGTGACCATCCCTCCTGGGGGGTGATTTCTCGCTTTCTGTCTCTATGTCTCTCTCTGTCTGTCTGGCGAGCACACGCGCCCTATAGCGAAAACCTCTCCAAAAAAAAAAAGTTTGCTTAGGGGCCGGCAGGTGACGTGGTGGTTAAGGTGCTAGACTCCCACATGGCTAACCGCGGTTCAAGTCCTAGACCAGGTGACTTGCTTTCTCACTTTCCCTCTCTCATTCTGTCCCTCTCTGCTCAAATTTAAATAAATAAATAAATAAATAAATAAATAAATAAATAAATAAATAAATAAATAAATAAATAAATAAATAAATAAATAAATAAATAAATAAATAAATAAATAAATAAATAAATAAATAAATAAATAAATAAATAAATAAATAAATAAATAAATAAATAAATAAATAAATAAATAGTTAAAATCATTGCTTAAAAAATAGTTTGCTTTATTGATGATAGAACAAGAAAGAACAAGATCGTGCAAGAAAGAGAGCATCTCGTCATGCCACGATCTTCTTCCTTCAGTCCTCCTGCCCTTTAGATCTTGGGCACTTGGACATATGCCCAGGGTGTTTCCAGCAGGCCAGACTGGGGATTCGAACCAAGTCACCACATAGGATCCAGTTTCTCTTAAGC
>NW_006160227.1:2005260-2010099 GCF_000334495.1 Tupaia belangeri chinensis | reverse complement strand
CGCCCAGTGGATCCCAGTGTGGTTTTCTGTGCATTTCCTGGGTGACTGAGTCCTGCCCCTCTAATATCTCTTTTCATAAGCTTTCCCATTTCCCCCCACCTGTCATATTTCATTCTTGTCACCCTGCCTGTCTTAAAAGCCCTTTATTTTCCCTCTGAAAACTGCCGTTCATCTTCTGTGAGCTGGGATGCCATGTAAGGGGACTTCAAACGGTTGAAGGAGAAATGATTACGAGTCTACGTCGGGGGCCGGCAGCTGGTGTAGGGCTGAGGGGCGGACGGGACTCCCACACGGCTGACTGCGGCCCCAGACCTGGTCACCCGGAACTTCCCCTTCCCAGCCTGAGACGCACACTGAGTGCGCGCACGTGTTTCCAAAACCCTGAGGGGAGAAGGGAGGAGAAGGGATTGTGGCATGGCTTTCCTCCTGAGGGGGTGATTTCTCACTTTCTGTCTCTCTCTCTGTCTCTGTCTCTTCAGTGAGCATATGTGCCCTATAGCAAAATCTCTCTCAATGTTTTTTAAAATCTGAATTTATTTTGATTAAAGAATTTTAAATTCATGCATAGTTTTATGTTTGTTTGCTTTTTGAGAGGTTTTTACTACAGGGTGCATGTACTCGCCAGAGACAAAGAGACAGAAAACAAGAAATCCCCCCCCACCGGGGGGGTATGGTCACGTCACAATCCCTTCTCCTCCATTCTCCTCTCGGGATCTTGGGCACACACACACACCCGGCGTGAGTTTAAGTCACCAGGTCCAGGACTTGAACTGCAGTTGGCCAACGCCTTAACCACCATGCCATCTGATGGCTCCTATGCATAGTTTTTTTTTTTTTTTAAAAAAATATTATTTCATTTTATTTGCTTATTATTTTTTAATTTGCTATAGGTCATGCACACTCACCAGAGAGAGAGAGGGGGAGAGTAAGAAATAAACTGACAGGTCCAGGACTTGAACTGCAGTTGGCCAACGCCTTAACCACCATGCCATCTGATGGCTCCTATGCATAGTTTTTTTTTTTTATAAGATGCATTTCCCATGAACTTTTTGGAGACCCCATTGTATATATGCATTGTGACATGATTCATTAACTTATATAGTTAGCAATTTTTTTTTAGGTGGTGAGAACACTTAATACCTACTCCTGTGGCAAATTTCAAGTAGAGAACCCTGAATTAGTAACTCCAGTCTCATGCTGTAACGTTAGGTCCCCAAACCACGTCGACTCCATGGGAGTCCAGCAGTGTAGCCATTACACCATCTGCTGGTCCCAATAATATATTTTTAAATATGTGGTAGGGCACATGTGCTTACCAGAGAGATAAAGGGAAAGTGAAAAAGCAAGTCAGCAGGTCTAGCACTCAAACCAGGGTTTCCCATGTGGGAATCCAGCACCCCAACCACCATGCCACCTACTGGTCCCACTTGTCTATTTTTAATCAGATTGTTTTTTTTTTTTTGGAGAGGTTTTTGCTATAGGGCGCGTGTGCTCGCCAGACAGACAGAGACAGAGAGACAGAAAGCGAGAAATCACCCCCTAGGGGGGATGGCCACACCGCAATCCCTTCTCCTCCATTCTCCTCTCGGGATCTTGGGCACGCATGCACACGCACCCGACGTGGGTTTTAAGCCACCGGGTCCAGGACGCGAACCGCGGTCGACTACGTGGGAGTCCAGCGACATAGCCATTATGCCAACTGCTGGTTCCCAGTTGCCTTTTCATTTTGTTGATTGTTTCCATTACTTATTTTTGCCTTCGCTGTCTGTGCTAAACCAGAGAGGACTCAAATAAGATTATGAAGGAAAGAGAAGACATCACAACTTATAGCACAGAAATACAAAGGGTCGAAGGGGACTCTTAGGAACAGTTGCACACCAGCAAATTGGATAACCTAGAAGAAATGAAGAATTCCTAGAAACATTGGAGTGTTTCTTCCCATAAGACTGCATCAGGAAGAAAATCCGAACAGACTGATAACGTATAAGGAGACTGAAGCATTAATCCAAACCCTCCCAACAACGAGAAGCCCAGAACCAGATGGCTTCATGGGTACATTCTACCAGCCGTTGAAAGAGGAATTCATGCCAATCTTCTCAGACTCTTCCAAAAACTCGAAGACAGAGAACACTTTCAAACTCGTTGTGCAAGGCCAGCATTACCCTGCTAAGTACACTACAAAAAAAGAAAATTATGAGCCCGTATTCCTGAAGAATGCAACTGCAAAATTCCCCAACAACATACCAGCAAACTGAATTCAACAGCTCATGAAAAGGATCCTTCCCCATAATCAGGTGGGATTTATCTCAGGGATATGAAGATGGTTCAACATACATGAAGCAGCAAATGTGATACATCACATTAACAGAACAAAGGATGCAAAGTACATGGTCATATCAACAGAGGCAGAAAAAGCCTTTGAAAAATCCAGTATCCTCTCATGACAAATTAGGTGCACAGGGAATGGACCTCCACATAAGAAAGACCATAGGGACCAGCAGTTAGCGTAATGGCTATGTCACTGGACTCCCATGTAGTTGACCACAGTTCACGTCCTGGACCTGGTGGCTTAAAACTCACGCCGAGTGCGTGTGCGTGCGTGCCTAAGATCCCGAGAGGAGAATGGAGGAGAAGGGATTGCGGCGTGGCCATCCCCTCTGGGGGGGGGTGGTATTTCTCTGACTCTCCAATGTTCCTCTCAGATGGGCCTGAGACTCTGCTGCAGGTCCCACCCTGGCTGGTGCTGGGAGAGCCACCTGGCGGTCAGGATAGGGAAGGGCAGGGAGGCTGTGGGACCCCAAGTCTGTGAGCCCCTCCGAGAGGTCAGATGGCACCTGGAGCCCATTGCCGAGGTCGGGAGCCCCGTGACCCCAAGCGGCCACCTGGGTAACCACCGGGACACCAGGGACAAGAGAGCACCATGCTCATGGAGTTCCCTGACCATGTCCAGAGTGGGTTCGGTGGACTGGCAGGGGGTCTAATGGTTACATCGCTGGACTCCCGCCAAGTTGACTGTGGTTCAAGTCCCGGACCCAGAGGCTTGAAACACACCGAGTGCATGTGTGTGCGTGCCCAAAATCCAGAGAGGAGAATGGAGAAGGGATTGGCCATATGGCCACCACCCAGCGGGGCGATTTTGTGCTTTCTGTCTCTCTCTAAAAAAAAAGAGTGAGGAGACCAGCAGTTGGCGTAATGGCTATGTCACTGAACTCCCATGTAGTGGACCGTGGTTTGCATCCCAGACCTGGTGGCTTAAACCTCACACCGGGCGCATGTGCGTGCGTGCCCAAGATCCTGAGAGGAGAATGGAGGAGAAGGGATTACAGCATGGCCATCGCCCTGGGGGCGATTTCTCGCTTTCTGTCTCTCTGTCTCTGTCTGTCTGGCGAGCGCACATGCCCTATAGTAAAAACCTCTCCAAAAAAGGAAAAAAAAAAAAAGTGAGTGACCGAACAGCACCTGGAGTGTAGAAAATGCTCAACTAACGTAAACCTGGGCTATGGATGGGTGTGCCCCCCCCCAATTCGTACTTTGTTCCTATCACAAAGGCGCCAAGACTTGATCCAGTGACCTTGTGGACAGGTGGAGCCTTTGGGAATGACCAGACAGCCAGTGGGGCCCACGACTGAGTGCCGGAGGCGAGGGAAGGAGATAGACAGAGAGGCGCTCTGTGCTGCTCAAGTCCTGCCCTCCGCCACGTGGTCCCCAGCAAGCCGACCCTCTTCAGATGCAGCCCCGGGCTCTGAACCCCCAGACCGTGAGCTGAGAAAGCCTCTGCTCTCCGGCCTGACCCAGACTCGGGCGTCTGCTGTTGGCAGGAGAGCGGGCTTGAACCCCCAGAGCCCTGCGTGGCTTCCGTGTGCTTCCCCACGGCCTGAGGGCACCTCTCGCCGCCCGGTGCCCCTCGGTGGTCCTTCCACCAGCACCTCCTCGCCCCACGAAGGCTTCCCTCCTCCTCCGCGTGGCCCCACTGGTGCGACCACACTGCGCCTTGGGGACAATTTCAGAGTCGTGGCTGTGAATGCACATGTGTGTCCCCCGCTGGACATGAGGGGCCTGGAGGCTGGCTCCTCCCCTCAGGGGCCTCAGTCTCTCAGTTGTGGGGGAGGGCAGGGCTGACCCACCGGGGCCCCTGGGGATGCCTCCAGCCTTGGGAAGGCGTTTCTAGAGTGACATCAACGATATTAAAATTTGCAGAGAAGGGACCAGCAGTTAGCATAATGGCTATGTCGCTGGACTCCCATGTAGTTCACCTCGGTTCAAGTCCCGGACCCAGTGGCTTAAACTCATGCCGAGCACATGTGCGTGCGTGCCCAAGATCCCAAGAGGAGAATGGAGGAGAAGGGACTGCAGTGTGGCCATCCCCCTGGGGGGTGATTTCTCTCTTTCTGTCTCTCTCTGTCTGGCAAGCGCACATGCCCTATAGCAAAAAACCCTCAAAAAATTTTTTTGCAAAGAAGAAAAGGGGACCAGACAGTGGCACAGCAGTGACGCCACCCTCAGTGATGCTGGGTCACGTGGGAAGGTCCCAGGTTCACATCCCAGGATCTCCCTGTGCCCATGTGCTGGGCACACACGTTCATGCCTCTCATCTGGACACTGAGGCTGGGGTGCCTGTTTCTCTGTCTCTCCCTTAGAAGAAAAAAACAATAGGAATTGTAAAAGGAGCAATGGATGCACTTCCCTGGGTGCTGTAAATATTGACATTTTGTTCATTTTTCTTCCCTTTTTTTTTTTTGAGAGGTTTTTGCTATAGGGCACGTGCTCTTGCCAGACAGACAGAGAGAGACAGAGAGACAGAAAGCAAGAAATCACCCCCCAGGGGGGATGGTCACGCCG
>NW_006160227.1:2004542-2005125 GCF_000334495.1 Tupaia belangeri chinensis | reverse complement strand
CACTGGGGGTTCCCCCAATAAAATAATTCTTAAAAAAAAAAAAGAAAAGAAAAGAAAAAGAAAAAAAGTATCTGCGAGTTCTCAGAACTGGGCTCAGAACAGGAACTTTGATGATGGGGAAACCAAAAGCAAGCGTGGTCTCTGTCGCCGCCTGGTGGCTTCTTCGGGGAGCGCACCCTCCGTGCCGCTGCGAAGCCGCGTTCATCTCGAGCGGAGCCAGGATGTCAGCGCCGCCAGCTCGGACGCTTGCTACGGCCAGGGAAGCTGCGGGCCCGGCCCCGGATGGGCCCCGCGGCCGTGTTTTCCTGAGTCTGGGCTCCCCAAGGCCGCTCTCCGACCTCCTCTCCCACCCCTGCCCCCAGTCCCACCCAGCACAGCCGCCACGCGCCCCTCGCCGGCCGCCGCCGGGCTGCGCCTTCATCCCGAGGTCGCCCCCATGGAGCCCTCACGACCACCCGAGCGCAGGCGCCCCCTGCCCTTGCGCACTCGGTCGCGGTCGGCTCGCTGCGCCCCACTGTCCCCTTCGGGATGGCGGTGTGGACAGGACCCTGGCTGGCTGGTCTCTGGTGCGTCCGCAGCGCCT
>NW_006160227.1:1995423-2004122 GCF_000334495.1 Tupaia belangeri chinensis | reverse complement strand
CTGGCCGGGTGCGGGCTCGGCCGCCCGCAGGCCTGGCGCGGGCTGGCTCGAGGGGGGCCTGGTGTGTTTTCAAACCACTGTCCGGGGACCAGCAGGTGGCGTAACGGTTATGTCGCTGGACTCCCACGAGGAAAGCCAGCTGGGCGGCTCAGACTCACAGCCGTCGCGTGTGCGTGCGTGCCCGAGATCCTGAGAGGGGACTGGAGAAGGGACTGCAGCCTGGCCACCCCCAGAGGGGGCGATCTCTTTCTGTCTCTCCGGCCAGAGCGCGTACCTATGGCAAAAATCTGTCTCTTAAATCAAACCAACATTTTCCTTGGGGATAATTTGCATCGCAGGAGATGGACAGCCCTTGTAAGCCCTCCCAGGACAGGGAACACTGGAGCCCCGAGAAAGTCCCTCGGGCCCCTTGGTGTCCAGCCCTGACCCCACCCGGCCCTGGTCCCTAGATGGGCCTTCTCCCAGTCACATGTCGGGACAGCACGGGGCCCTACATCGGCCCAGTTGGCAGCTTCTGTCTGCTGTCGGGTGTTCCTGCGTGTGTGTTAAGGTGGCTGCGGCTGGATCCCACGCGGCCAACGGGGTTCGAGTCCCAGATCCAGACGGCTTGAGAAGCTGCCTGCCTGGGTGCCCAACAACCTGAGAATGGAGGCGGGGTTGTGGGAGTGGCCTTCTCCCAGGGGAGTGCCTTCTCACTTTCCCTCTGTCTCTCTCCAGAGAGCCTCTCTGTCTCTCTCCAGAGAGTACACAGGCAAAGGTCCAGAGAAGCCCCCTCTCCCAGGGAGGCCCAGTGGTTCCCAGCCTCAGGTCCTGCACCCCTGTCCAGACGCAGACAGAAGGCTGGCCAGGCCGCCCGGGTGAGATCCCAGGTGGGCAGAAGCCCAGACCCCCAGCCCCAGGACAGAGCAGGCGGGAACCTCCCCAGGCACCCAGACCTGGCACTGGTACCCAATGCTCAAGCGAGGACCGTCTCCACGGCCCTCCAGCCTCCCTCCCCAGGGAGAAGCCTCTGGAAGAATCTTCGCATGGGGGTGCTGAGTGTGGACAGGAGGGTGAGGCAGGGTGAGGGAGGGCGCGGGAGGAGGAGGGAGGCCACAGCTGGGTCCCTGGCAGGCAGGCGGGCCTCGTGGCTGGACCAGTGGGGTCAG
This sequence comes from Tupaia belangeri chinensis, assembly GCF_000334495.1. Lineage (NCBI taxonomy): Eukaryota > Metazoa > Chordata > Mammalia > Scandentia > Tupaiidae > Tupaia > Tupaia belangeri. Next base: position 2,002,974 of record NW_006160227.1, on the reverse strand, counting down.
CCCGGCTCTGCCTCCCAGCTTCCAGGGGGCCCTGGGTCTGGGGAGACAGGGAGGTGGGGACAGGGGTCTGGCCAGCCCTGTGGTGCTCCCAGGGACACGACCACCCGGTGGGAGAGATGGGGGAGTACCTGGGCGCCCTGGGCCAGGGAGGGCCTCTCTGAAGGGGATGAGGAGCCTGAGCTGCAGGAGGAGGCGGCCCTGGTGGCATGGGACAGGCCACAGGCTGAGGAACCAGCCCAAGCCAAGGCTTGGAGGCAGAAGTGCAGGGCCGGGCGCTGTGCTAGGGCTGCCCGGGTGGGTGGTGGCGGCCATAACCAGGAGGGGCAGGGGCTTCAAGTGAGACCCAGAACCAGGTCCCACCCTGTTCTGAGGCACAAGACCGAGGTGTCACAGGGTCATTGCTCCCAGGGCTCCCTCCTGGGCTCATAGGTGTCCCTGCATGTGCCTGTGTCCCATCTCCTTCCCAGTGTCACCTCGTTGTCACTCCATCGCCTCCTTCCAGGTCCCGTCTGCAAACACTGCCACATTCTGAGGTTCTGGGATTTGGGTGACCCAGTTCAGGGTGAGGGCGCAGGAGGAGGACCCGAGGGCAGGGTACTGCACCAGTCCAGGCAGGGAGCCGCGGCCGGGCCTGGGCTCCAGGGTGGGTGGGGAGCAGGGGTCCCACTTCTGTTCTGCCCAGGAGGTGGGGCAGCAGGTCCCCTGAAGGATGGGTGCAGGGTGGGGAGCAGGGGAGCTTGGAGAAGAGGCGTCAGGGCTGGGGCTGCGCCTCCTTCCTGTGTCACCCCTTACCGCCAAGTGCCTACTGTGTGCAGCCCTGCCCCTGCGGGCGAGGCGTGAGGCTGGAGTGAGTGGGTGTGGGTGCGGGCACCCGCGAGCCAGGCCAGTCCCCTCACTCCTGGAGGTGGAGGCCGACCCCCGCTTGGACAAACATCTTGCTGCGTTTCCGCCTCGCCTGCCAGGAGCCCCGGCCGGCCTGAACAAACACTCCGGACCTGCACTTCCGGCCTCCGCGCTGGGAAAAGCCCGGGCAGGGCCCTTGAGGTCAGCCCGGAGGGAAGTGGGAAGGAGGCAGCACTGGGTCCCTGCTGGGGGGCAGCCTGGCTTCCGAGGGGCCACCACGCACCCGGCCTTCAGGGTGCGTCCCTGCAACGAGCCCCACCAGGGCCCAGCACCCAGAGGGGCGGATGCTGCCCATGTGCTAGGAGGGGACAGGGACAGGAGTCCTCAGAGCTCCATCAGGGACTCCTTCCAAGGGACCACAGAGTGGGGCGGCCAGCACGGCCTCCATTGTCCTCCCTCGGAGGCCACACACAGCCCACTGGCAGGCCCTGCCTCGCCTCCCAAGACTCCCCTGGACCCCAACCTCAGCAGGGCAGGACGGGCATGGGTAACGGGTCCAAAGGCCAGGCCCAGGGGAGGGCCGAGAGGGAGGAGTGGGGGGCAGAGGGCAGGTCCTGGGGAGCCAGGCTGCAGGTCACACCGACGCCCTGGGCCCTGCTCCCCGGGAGCTGGAAGCCTCTCCCAGGGGGCCGCTGGAGGTGAGGGGGCACCATCACCCCAGGGCCCCCGGCGCCTCCACTGGCAGGAGCAGAGTGGGCATTTCTGGCCATGGGAGAGACAGGCCAGTGGACAGTTGGGGGACCCCGCCTAGCTCCTCCCCATCAGTGGCTCCCAGACCCCCATCAGCTGTAGCCGGGGCCACAAGCTTGCAGTTCTGGGGACAGCAGTCCCAGCTCGGCCGTGGGCAGAGGCCTGGAACTGGTCCGGGAGGAGCCCCGCTGTGAGCCCTCACTGGCCGGGTCTCCCTGCACCCCTGCATGGCGCCTTCGAGCTGGTGGGGGCCCGGAGGTGTTCTCCCGCTCCGCTGCCTTTCTTGCAGGAGGGTCCGGGCCGCCATCCACCATTCATATTCATAACCCCCCGCACCCCCACCGCCGGCAGCCGAGCTTGGCCGGACCCAGCCTCTGCAGCTGGGGTTTGAGTCTGTTTGTTTTCCAAGCAGGATCTGGGAGCGGAGACAATGGGATTAATGTTATTTTTTTGTCCTTCCGAGCGGTTTCTCCTCATCTGAGCGCTGCAGGCTGGATGCCCACCTCGCCTTCCGGTCTGCAGAGGAGCGGGGTGTGTGTGGGGGGGGTGAGGTGGGGAGGTCAGGCAGGGGCAAGTGGCAGGGACAGGAGGTCTCTGCCTGACCCCCCGTCACCCTGCTGGCGGCTCCCGTTCCTCTTTTTCCTTTGCTTTTTTTTTTTTAAGAGAGATTTTTGCTATAGGACATGTGCACTGGCCAGAGAGACAGAGACAGACAGAGACAGAACTGAGAAATCACCCCCGGGGGATGGCCATGCTGCAATCTCTTCTCCTCCATTCTCTGCTTGGGATCTTGGGCACACACACATGCCACGCCCGGCGTGAGATTTAAGCCACCGGGTCCGGGACTCGAATTGTGGTTGACTACGTCGGAGTCCAACGACACAACCATTTAGTTCCCCTCTTTGCTTTTTTAAAGTTTATTTTAAAAATTTGTTCCCAGAGGGGCAGCAGGTGGCATGGTGGTTAAAGTGTGGTGGACTCCCGCATGGTCAACCATGGTTCGGATCCCGCACCTGGCAGCTTGCTTTCTCACTTTCCCTCTCTCTCTGGTCAAATTAAAATAATGATGATAATGGATAAAATCTAATAAAATAATTCTTAAAAAAAAATTATTCCCAGAGAGAGATGCCACAATCCACCCCCAGTTCTCACCCACGTCCCAGTCTCAGCCGGGAACATGCTGGCCTGACTCAGGGAGGTCTCCAGACCTGAACATTCCCACACGGGAGTGCCTCAAAGAATAGAGTTTTATTACTGTAACCCCTCTTTGAGATTAGCTATCACCTCCTCCAGGAAGCCCTCCCTGATCACCACCCCTCAAGCCTAAAGCGGTGTCAGCACCTTCCTGCTTCCTTACAGCTTTGCTCAGCTTCCATTGTGGGCTGGTCACATTGGCTTTCAGTCGGCTCCTCTGAGACTGTGCCTAGCGCTGGGCCTAGAGGGCCTTCCGTGGATACCCTCTGAACATGGGGAAGGGAGCTGGTCCCTGGTCCGCGGTCCCACTGTCTGCTCCGGGGGATCTGCGGTGGGGGTGGGGCAGGGGAGAAAGCCATGGGGGAGGAGCTGGGGAGGGGTGTAGACGCACAGGGACACAGGACTGGGCTCCGTATCTGGCTCTGGGCCTCAGTTCCCTTTTCTGGAACAGGGCAGCAGCACCGGTTGGCCGAGCCTGAACAGGGCCCAGGGCACCTCCGCTCAGCCAGGGCTGGAGCCGGGGTTGGTGGGAGGCCGTGGGGTCTTGGCTGGGAGTGTCCAGGGCATGGAGACAGGCACAAAGCCTCCCCCCCATAAATCCTACCCCCCCATTACCGGTGCTAAAAATAGCCACACCCACACCCTCCTGCTTTTCCCGGCCTCCCTGCAGACCCGGGGTCGCACACGGAGTGAACCAGGGCCGGGGACTGCAGACCCCATAGACCAGCTGCGGCAGCACCTGGGGGCTTCCAGCCTCCCTCTTAACCTCCCGGCCCTCCCGCCGTGCCCGGCCATGCTGGGTGGGCACCAGGATGCCCTGAAGGTCAGGGCTCCGTCCTGGGCTCCCGGTGCCCAGTCCCCTGGGCGGCCTTGAGGTCCAGAGGAGGGAGAGCAGCTGGAATGGGTGCGAGGCAGAGGGAGGCACCTGCGGGGGAGGCAGACCCTGCGCCCGGCTCTCTGCACCGCACCCAGACCAGGCTTTGCTGGGCTCAAACGTCGCACCCGCCCAGCCCTGACCAGTTGCCACCTCATTTATGGCTCCCCCCGCCCCGTTCCCCTGCCCCGCCAGCACCGACCGCCTTGTCTGCAATGGGGGGGCACCCAGGGGTCTCTGGGGCCTGGGCTTGGGGCAGGGAGGAAGGGGGCCCTCTGACCTCTACGGGGGGATCACTCTGAGGCCCCTGCCCACGGTGCTGAGCTTGGGGCATGCTGACTTTGTTCCCAGGCTGGCCATCCTCTATAAGGATGGAGGATCGAGGCCCGAGGGCGGGGCGCCTTGATGGGCCCTGCGTGTGAGTGATGAAGGAGCCAGAGCTTGACCCCAGGGCTGGAAGGCCCGTCAGCTCCGCCAGGGCCTCTGACACCTGGCCTAGGCTCCTGGGGCACCCTCTCAGAAAGTCTCCACGTCTCTGATCCCCGGGGCTTGGAAGCCAGGCCCCTCCATCGTCACACAGAGCCGGGCTGGAACGGAAGCTGCCCCTCTCTGACCTCGGGGTCTCTGCCGGCCCTGCCTCCCCGATGCCGCCTGTAAAGGGCCGGTGAGCCCCTCTGCTCCGGGGAGCTCTCTGCAGGCCAGGCCTGGGGGCACTGGGTTGCAGGTGGGGCTCACAGCCTCGGCCTCTCTGGGCAGTCCCCAGGTGTGGCCGGACATTCGTGCTGACCTCACCGGCTTCCAGGGGCCCCCGCAGGCTGCCTGTTGTGCTGGGGAGAGGGTCTCCCCGCTATCCTCTTCCTCCAGGGCCTCCTTCCTGCCGCCCTGTTTGGTGCCGGCCCTTCCTCCAGGCGCTCGTGAATCGCACCCGAGGTGCCGGGCGTCCAGCCGTGACTCACTTCCTGTTTCCCGACGCTGGAAATAGCTGCTGGCCGGCTGGGCAGGTGGGGGGCCCCGGGCCCACCAGGTCACCACCCCGCTCCCCACCACGCCTTTGTTCTGTGCGACAGCAACCGAGCCAGGAGCTAGCTGTCATTTGCAGATGTACGAACATCTGCTTAGAGCATCTGGCCCTGGGGTCCCGATGGTGGCCGGACAGATGTCACCCCTCCCGGGGCATCCGCAGACGTGGACGACAGAGCGCGCCCAGCCGGTCCCCGACCGCAGGGCCGTCGGGCCGAGGAGCGCAGAAGGACGCAGCGCTAAGGGACCTCGGGCAGGGGCAGGGGTAGGGGTGGCAGCTCCGGTGACAGAGCCAGCCGCGGGCGCATGCGCCCTGGAGAGGGGCGGGTGCCCCGGAGTCCGTGAACCCAGGAAAGGGACGGGGCTCTGACCTAAGCACTTTGCAGAGTTTGAAGTTGGCGAAAAACAACAGGAACAGATTTGCGGTCTGAAAACAGCCTTCGGGAAATGAGCTGCAGAGAGGAAGGAGGAGGGCAGCCCGGAGGGGGAGGCGGGGCTCGGGCGGGGCTGCGCAGCCAGGACGTGGGGGTAGGGCGTAGAGCGCCCCAGCCGGGATCAGGACTCGGAGCTCGAGCTCCAGACCCTGGATGGCCTCCCCATCCCCCTCCAGGTGGGGACACTGGCCCAGAACACCCGCCCTGTGCAGGAAGACCCTGGCCAGAGTTAGGGGGCCTGGGTTTTCTGCCTCCTTTCCTCAGAAGGGCTGCCAACACCCCAGCCCTCAGCCCTAGGGGAGGGATGAGCCCTCCTCCCGCACTGCCCCGCTGTGGGACACCCCTCCCTGCTCAGCCCCAGCGCTGCATCGCCCTGCCCCCCAGCCCCCACGGGAGGCCCGGCTGTGGCTCCAGCTGCAGGAGGACCAGTCCTGGGGCCTTTGCACTTGCCCACCAGCCCAGGGTGCGCTTGGGTCCCTGTGGCTCCCTCCTCACCTCTCGGTGTTCCCCAGCAGCACCCACCCCAGCCCCTGCCTTCTCAGCCTTCACCCCCTGCCCTGCTGTGTCCTCCAGGCCACCCTCCCCGCCCCAGTCCCAGGGACAAGACGGCACACAGTAGGCCCTCCCTCAGTGCAGGCCGGGGCTGAGGACACACAGGGGTGGGACAGCCCCCCCTGACTTAGCCCATGGTGGGTCCATCGGTGTTCCCCAGCAGCACCCACCCCAGCCCCTGCCTTCTCAGCCTTCACCCCCTGCCCTGCTGTGTCCTCCAGGCCACCCTCCCCGCCCCAGTCCCAGGGACAAGACGGCACACAGTAGGCCCTCCCTCAGTGCAGGCCGGGGCTGAGGACACACAGGGGTGGGACAGCCCCCCCTGACTTAGCCCATGGTGGGTCCAGCCAGCCAGGCCCTGGGTCCTCGGTGACTGGGCAGCCCCTGCTTGCTGTGCCCCAGTCCTCCAGCTGAAATGGGGCCACCAGCTAAGGTGGCAGTCCCTGGGCGGCCTTGGCAGCAGTCCCCTGCTCTTACGCCCAAGGTGGCGTGCTGCACAGACCTGTCCTCCCGACCTCTGGCTGTGGGCCAGGGGTTGTGTTGTGCGAGGGTGGGGGGGTCCTTGGGGTGCAGCCTCCCGCCACGTGCAGGTCAGAAAGTCCGGGAGAGGGACCAGCAGTTAGCGTAATGGCTCTGTCGCTGGACTCCCACGTAGTCCTTGCGGTTCGCGTCCCGGACCCGGTGGCTTAAACTCACGCCGGGCGCGTGTGCGTGCGTGCCCAAGATCCCGAGAGGAGAATGGAGGAGAAGGGATTGCGGCGTGGCCATCCTCCCTGGGGGGTGATTTCTCGCTTTCTGTCTTTCTGTCTCTCTGTCTTTCTGGCGAGCGCACGCGCCCTGTAGCAAAAACCTCTAAAAAAGAAAAGAAAAGAAAAGAAAAGAAAAGAAAAGAGGCCAGGAGAGAGGGGCCTGCCCGCGGTCCTGCAGCCAAAGTCAAAACCGAGTGAACCCAGAGCCCTCAGGGCCACAGCCTCCTTCTCGAGTGTCCCCCACCGTGACTGTGAGCTGGGGCTGGGGGGACACAGGTGAGGCTGGCACCAGCCCTGTGGGTGTCATCCCAGCCACGTCCTGCCCTTGCTGGGAAACCTGTATTTTAGAGACGCCAGGGCAGGGTGGGGGGTGGCGACCTTCCCCGATGGGGCGAGTGGCAGGCGGGGACATTGGGGACATCGCAGGAGGCCCAGGGAGGGAGTCAAGGCCGCCGCCCCGCGTAGAGCTGTCCTGGAGGTCACCTGCTCTGTCATCCATTCATCTGTTCGCCCCGTAAGCCCGCTCGGAGCCCAGCCAGCCTGATGGGGAGGTCGTGGTAGGCCCCCACAGGCCGGATCTCAGCGTCGTCGGATGCCTCTGGCGGGCAGAGACAGCACATAAATGGTCACCAGGGTGGACGCTTGGATGGTGGAAGGGCCGGACTCTGTGGGAGCCTGAGGAGGAGGTCTAACCAGTCTGGGAGATCTGGGGAGGCTGCCTGGAAGAAGAGGCCAGACTGAGACTTGGAGCACCTTGGAGCCTGAGCCAGGGGGAGGAGCCGGAGGGAAGTTCAGGGGTGTGGCGTGGACCAGGGGGCTCAGGCCTCTGGGCCTCAGATTCTGCGTAGGGGTAGGAGAAGTATGGGCCAGGGAGATGCCGGCTGCTCTGGAGGGGCGATGGTGTCACCCAAAAGTCCCTAGAGAACTCGCTACCAGTTCCTCAACAGAGAGGACTCTGGCCGGGGAAATTGGGGTGAGTAATTACAGATGGGCGTGCCCGTGTTCCCGGGTGCCCCGCCCAAGGCTGCCCCACATCCCCATCAGCGGCAGCTGGGTGAGTGGGTGGGCCCTGCCCTGGGTTGTCTGAGAGGCCCTGCCCATGGAGCTCCCACCTGGAGAAGACAGTGTGTGGGGG
>NW_006160227.1:1987728-1994687 GCF_000334495.1 Tupaia belangeri chinensis | reverse complement strand
CATGGAGCCCCCACCTGGAGAAGACAGTGTGTGGGGGTGCAGAGGGCACCTGCACCACCTGGCAGAGGCCTGGGTGGACCCTGGACCCCCGCCCCTCCCCACTCCCCCTCCCCGAGTGCATTCGGCTCACAGGAGGCGCCCCAGGTTGGCGAAGCTTTGGTCCTGAGACGGCCTGCCCGGAGCCTCCCTGTCTTCACGCCACCCCACAACCACGCACCCCCAACCCTGGTGAGCCCTCCTCCTACTCAGCCCCCATGTCTGCGCCCCCACCCCAGCCATCCTTGGCGTTGGCTAGGCCTGTCCCGGTGATCCTCGGGCAGTCCCGGCCTTGCCCAGCCTCAGCCTCTGCGAGCCCCTGGCTGGCTCCCCTGTCCCCCCCAAGTCCTTCCTGCACCCCCAGGGCTCCGAGCTGCGCCCTCCAGGCCACCCTGTCCCCTGCCAGGACGCTCCCCGCCCCTTCCTGAGTCCTTGGCACTCTGTGCACCTCACTCCAGGGGCCTGAGGAAGACCCTCAAGTTCTCGGGTGAGACACTTTTAGAACCCTCCAGTATCGCCCCTGTGTGGGGTGGCGGCACGTTGTGGTTCTGTTATTTACCAGGTTAAAAACTTGAGACCGGGACCAGCATTTGACCTAATGGCTATGTTGCTGGACTCCCATGTAGTCGATTGCGGTTCGCGTCCTGGACCTGGTGGCTCAAACTCACGCCGAGGGCGTGTGCGTGCGTGCCCAAGATCCCGAGAGGAGAATGGAGGAGAAGGGATTGCGGCGTGGCCATCCCCCCAGGGGGATGATTTCTCGCTTTCTGTCTCTCCGTCTTGCTCTGTCTCTCTGGTAAGCGCATGTGCCCTATAGCAAAATCTCTCTCTAAAAATAAAAAAGTGAAAACATAAAACTCGTCCATCCCGGAGTCTGCAGGTGGCGTGGTGGCTGGGGCTGGACTCCCACATGGCTGACCGCAGGTCAGTGGGGGATGTGGCGACTGGCTTTCGCACTGACCCTCTCTCTCTTCTTCTCCATTAAATTGAAGAGTAATAATAACAATGATAATAAAAAAAAAATCTTTATTTTTTGGAGAAGTTTTTGCTACAGGGCACGTGCACTTGCCAGACAGACAGAGACATAGAGACAGAAAGTGAGAAATCACCCCCCGGGGGGATGGCCACGCTGCAATCCCTTCTCCTCCATTCTCCTCTCGGGATCTTGGGCACGCACACGCACCTGGGGCGAGTTTAAGCTACTGGGTCCGGGACGTGAACCACAGTCGACTACATGGGAGTCCAGCGACATAGCCATTACGCCAACTGCTGGTCCCAATAAATAAGTAAAATTTTAAAATCCCCCGCAGGGCTGAGCACTGGAACCTCCTGCAGGCTCACCATGGTGTCCCCGGTGACTGGCACGTAGTAGGTGATTAGTCAAGGGCATCATTGACTAAGTGTCCCTTCTGGACACTGGGCTCTCTGGGGGTCACACAGGTGGCTGAGACCACGGTGATCCAGGCCCTGCCGATGGCGCCAGCCTCTCCCTCGCCCCTGGGGCCCGGAACCGCAGTGGCACCTTGGCTGCCCTGCCCTGGAGAGGCCACGTCATGGCCCCGTGTGCGTGTGTGCAGGTGCCCAGGCAGCGTGGGGCCTGGCGTCACCAGCCAGCCCACGTAGGGCCCCTGTTGGTCTCCCTCCAAGGACAGGCGCCCCCCTGCAGGCAGCCCTTCCCCTTGCAGACGTGGGAGTGGGGCCCTGTGGTCTCTCCCCCAACCCCAGTGTGAAGTTTGGGGGTGGTCAGCAGGGAGGGGGCCTGGGGGGTAACTGGTGCCCCTGGACTGACGTCCATCCCTGCTCCCAGGACCCACCAGAGGGGAGAAGTGAGTTCTCAGACGTTCCCGGGGCACAGAGGGGCCCTTACGCGATGGGATCTGCAGAGGCGCACGGGCTGGGCCAGCATGGGCCCCGGGGGGGAATCGAGGCTCCGCCGTGCAGCGTCCCGGGCAAGTCGCTGCACTGCCCTGTGCCTCAGTCCCCCCTCCCCCGGTAAAGTGGGTGTGAGGCGCCTTCTTTGTAGGGTTGTGTGACGTGTACACACGCTAACACACACACGGTGTCCCGACGGCCCAGCCCACACGAGGGCTGCAGAAGGGCCGGCCGCTGGTGGTGCCGCGGAGCCAAAGCTCAGTGCTTGCCCCATCAGGGCCAGCACAGGGGCACCGGGGGGCACGCGCCTGGAGGGGCACCCAGTGTGGCCCAGAGACCGGGGAGCCAGTGAGGAGAGCCCCAGCCTCAGCAGAGCAAGGACATGGGCATGGCTCTGCCCAGAGGCAGGTGCGTCGTCCTGTCCCGTCTGACCGCGGGGAAACTGAGCCCCAGGGCATGTGAGAGTCGGCGGGGCCAGGAAGGGTCTTGACACGAGGCCCTGGCACGGGGGAGGTGGAGGATGTGGAGAAGGGCTATCCTCCTGGGCGCCTGGCAGAAAACGCACCCGCTCTGCCCCCATCCCGCCCTACGGCAGGGCCGGGAAGAAGCTGGGGGGCGGGAGGGGACACCAGTGCCGCCTCTATCTGTGATTTTTGGTTGGTTTGTTTTGCTTTTTAATTTTTGTTGGAGAATGTGTGCGCTCCCCAGAGAGAGAGGGGAAGTGAGAAACGCCCCCCCCCCCCCCCCGATGAGCACACCGCAATCCCTTCTCCTCTATGCACGCTTCCTTTCGGGAGCTTTTTTAAAAATTTATTTATGGTTTTTGCCAGAGGGCACATGCGCTTGCCAGAGAGACAGAGAGACTCAGTGAGAGAGAAAGTGAGAAATCACCCCCTGGGGGGAGGATGGCCACACTGCAATCCCTTCTCCGTTCTCCTCTTAGGATTTTGGGCACGCACGCACACATGCCCGGTGTGAGTTTCAAGAGGCCAGGTCCGGGACTCGAACCGTGGTCCGCCATGTGGGAGTCCAACGCCTTAACCACCATGCCATCTGCCGACCCCTCCTCTCAGGACTTTGGGGACGCACACCTGCATACCCAGAGTGTTTCTCAAGCCACTGGGTCCAGGATTCGAACTTGCAGTCAGCCACATGGGATCCGGCTGCCTTCACCACCACGCCTCCAGCTGGCCCCCTCAGTGACTTGGGTACTGGGTGCCATTGGTTGGGTACTTACCACGGCCAGCTCTGCCTAGAGGCTCTGCAGAGACTACGCCATTCTGTCCCCCGGCTCCGAGAGGGAGGGATTCTCAAACCTGTCCCACAGACGGGAAACGGAGGCCCAGAGAGGAGCAGGGACGCACGTGGGCCACTTAGGTAGGAGGCACGGGGCGGTGACCGGAGCAGGATGATGACCCCATAGCAGTGCCCGGGGTCCCCTGCCCCTGCCGGCCCCTGCTCCTGGAGAACAGGCCAGACCTGGTTCCCTGCAGCCACCTCTCCCAGGCGGATGGGCCTCAGCCTCCCCCTTGGGAACTGGGCCTCATAGTCCCGGCCTCAGAAGGCAGGGCTCACGCTGGACTCTGGCCCTGCGGGCACCCTAAACAGGGCTCAGGGACCACTTCCTCTGGGAAGCCTGCCAGGCTTGCTCCCCGCGGCCTGCTGGTCCAATCAGGGAGTGGTCACCGTTGTGTCCCTAGGGCACGCAGTAGGTGCGTACTTAACATCCCAGAACAGGCATGGTCACACAGATGCAGGTCTGAACCCAGGCCATTCCCTTGCGCCTCAGAATCCACCACAAACGGCCCACAGCAGAAACCTTGATGGCTTTTTTTAAGAAAAGAGGTTTTTTTGCCTTAAGGTACATGCACTCACTGGAGAGAGAGACAGAGACAATGAGGGGGAAAGTGAGCACTCACCTCCCAGGGGGTTGATCCTGGTGCAGTCCCTTCTCTGTTCTCCTCCTGGTCTTGGGCAAGGACGCACCCATGCCTGGTGTGAGTTTCAAGCCACCGGGTCCGAGACTCGACCTGCAGTCGGCTCCGTGGGAGTCCAGCCACGTAACCGCTATGCCATCTGCTGCCCCTGCTGGCTTTTCTGAGGAGGGGCTAGGAAGAGCCAGGTGCACACAGTAGGGGCTCACCCCACCAGCCGCGGCTCTCTGCCAGGGCGTCCCTGTCCTGCCGTCCTTAGTTGGAGACACAGCGGGGAGCACCTGCCGCCCGCTCTGCCCGGGCTCCCCCAGCGTGGCTGTCGCCTGCGAGGCTGGGCCTGGGAATGTGGGTGGGGGCCCCCGGGGCGGCCCTGCCCTCCGCGGCCGCTGACAGAGGCCTCAGTGTGGAGCTACTGTCCCCTCACAGCCCAGACCCATGACGGCGCGTCTGAGAATGCCGCCCATTATCCCGGCACAGAGGACAAAGGGGCCCTGGCTCGGGGGCCAGGCGCCCGCCACGGGCACATGGGGGCGCCGTCCCCGCCCTGGCCCCGCGTCCCCTGACCAGAGGGCAAGGACGTGCGGAATGGGGCGAGGGCACCGCTCGCGTGCAGGAATGAGAACCATTTCCTCCCCCTCCCTGGGGACAAAGAAGAGAAGTGACAGGGCTGGACTCCCACCGGCCAGGGCAGGGCCAGCCCTCCATGGGGTCATCGGGAGGCAGGGCAGGGAGTCCGCAGAGGGCCGCAAAGCCCCTGGCCACAGTGGCCGTCGCCTACAGAAGCTGTGCCGGTGGCACCGATGCCTGCAGTTTAAACACACGAGCCTGGGGGCCAGTAGGTGGTGCAGTGGTTAAAGCGCTGAGCTCCCCTGTGGTGGAGCAGGGTTTGAGTCCCGGATCTGGGGCTTGCTTTCTCACTTGCCGTCTCTCTCTCTGGTGAGTGCACATGCTGTGCGGCAAAATGAAAGATAATGATAACATTAAATAGCGTTTAAAGAATGATTTTATTTAACTTTATTTTATTTTGACCAGAGAGGGACAGAGTGAGAGAAAGAGAAAAAAAGCGAGAAAGCGACCCTCCAGGTCTGGAACTTGAACCGTAGTCAGCCATGTGGGAGTCCAGTGCCCTTAACCACCACGCCGCCTGTCGGCCCAAATTAATAATTCTTTTTATTTTTTATTTTTGGGGGAGGTTTTCGCTATCGGGCACGTGTGCTCGCCAGACAGACAGAGAGAGACAGAGAGACAGAAAGGGAGAAATCACCCCCCAGGGGGGATGGTCACGCCGCAATCCCTTCTCCTCCATTCTCCTCTCGGGATCTTGGGCACGCACGCACACGCACCCAGCGTGAGTTTAAGCCAACAGCTCTGGGATTCGAACCATGATCAACTACATGGGAGTCCAGCAACATAGCCATTACACTAACTGCTGGTCCCAGGCTTCCATGTTTTGAGAAGAGGGAGGGGAACAATTACAGGCCTCTGGAGACCCTTTGGAGGGTTGGAGAGAGGAGGACCCCTCAAGGCTGCTATCAGACAGCCGTTACCCAGGTCTCCGCTGCGCTGCGAGGGGGACAGGTGACAGGTGGCAGGAGCGCCCCGGGGGGGAGGAGCCAGGCATGGGACGTGTGTGTGGCCATCCTCACAGCGGCCTGCGAGGTGGGGTACACGCCCCTTTTCCAGACTTGGACACAGAGGCCCAGAGGAAGTGGTGCCATGGGGTCACCAGAGTGGCTAGGTGGTTAGGTTCGGGGCTGGGCCTGGTGCTCAGGCCTCTCAGCTCCGGGCCCGGGCAGGGGGACGCGCAGGGTGAGAGAGGACTTGGGTACCAGGGCAGCTGCAGGCCAGTGGGGGCACCTCTGTGACTGCAGTGTAGACCGGGGCTGAGAAACCCCTCTCAGGGTGCCCAGGAGCCAAGCCCTGAGAGTCTGCAGCCGTGGCTCTGCGTGGGCCCAGGCCGGGGAGCTGACCTGTCCTTGGGGATCCGCTGGGAGGAGGCGGCCGGGCTTCCTGCAGGGAAAATGTTCTCCGAGGCCAGCCCGAGGGGAGGGCAGGCGCCCCCTCCTCCCTGCTCAGCCCTGGCCCCACTGTTATTTTTTCCAATTGAAGAAGAAAAACATTTCCTCCTCCCCCTCGAGCTCTGCTGGGCAGTCAGAAGGGGCCCGAGCACACAGGGGACCCCTCCGCGGCGGCTCTCAGGGGCCCAGGCCTGCCTCCTCCGAGCCTACCTCGGTACCTTGCCCCGGCCGGCGGGTACCCCAGGAAAGGCCTGCCCTGGGCCCATGCGTCTTCATCCCTGTGTCCACTGGACACTTCCCAGGATTCCCCGAATGCCAGGCATTTTCATACCACCTGGATTAAGGCCCACTTCACAGTTGTTTTTAAATTAACTCACTCTTCTTTTCTTAGAGAGATTTTTGCTACAGGGGGCATGTGCTCCCCAGAGAGAGAGAAAGTGAGAAATCCCCTCCTCCCACAGGGGAATGGCCACGCCGCAATCTCCTCCGTTCTCCTCTCAGGATTTTGGGTGCCATGTGCCTGGTGTGAGTTTTAAGCCACCGGGTCCAGGATTTGAACCACGGTCGGCCATGTGGGAGTCCAGCCACGTAACCACTATGCCACCTGCTGGTCCCAACTCGCTTTTCAAGATGTCGATAAATGCCTTTATCAAGAAAGCGGGGGCGGGAGCAGCAGGTGGTGTAGTGGTTAAGGCGCTGGGTCCCACGTGGCCAACTGGATTGGCCGCTGGAATCACGCCGGCACGCACGCGCCAGGGCCCCACATCTGAGAGGAGAGTGGAGGAGAAGGGGTTGTGGGGTGGCCCTCCCCCCAGGAAATCGCCCTCTGGGAGGTGATTTCTCACTTTCCCGCTCACTGTCTCTCTCTGTCTCTCTCCAAAGTGCGCGTGCCCTTTGGCAAAAACATCAAAAGAAATGAAAAGAAAAGAGAGAGAGAGAGAGAGAGAAAGGAGGGAGGAAGGGAGGGAGGGAGGGAGGGAAAGGAAGGAAGAAGAAAAAGAAAGAAAGAGGCTGGGGGGACCAGCAGTTAGCGTAATGGCTATGTCGCTGGACTCCCACGTAGTTGACCGCGGGTCGCGTCCTGGAGCCAGGGGCTTTC
>NW_006160227.1:1981992-1985885 GCF_000334495.1 Tupaia belangeri chinensis | reverse complement strand
GTGGTGTCCACGTGGCCACCTGGATTGGCTGCTGGAATCACGCCGGCACGCACGCGCGAGGGCCCCACATCTGAGAGGAGAGTGGAGGAGAAGGGGTTGTGGGGTGGCCCTCCCCCCAGGAAATCGCCCTCTGGGAGGTGATTTCTCACTTTCCCGCTCACTGTCTCTCTCTGTCTCTCTCCAATGATTGCACGTGCCCTTTGGCAAAAACATCAAAAGAAAGGAAAAGAAAAGAGAGAGAGAGAGAGAGAAAGGAGGGAGGAAGGGAGGGAGGGAGGGAGGGAAAGGAAGGAAGAAGAAAAAGAAAGAAAGAGGCTGGGGGGACCAGCAGTTAGCGTAATGGCTATGTCGCTGGACTCCCACGTAGTTGACCGCGGTTCGCGTCCTGGAGCCAGTGGCTTGAACTCACGCTAGCCGCGTGTGCGTGCGTGCATGCCCAAGATCCCGAAAGGAGAATGGAGGAGAAGGGATTGCGGTGTGGCCATCCCCCCTAGGGGGGTGATTTCTCGCTTTCTGTCTCTCTGTCTCTCTCTGTCTCTGTCTTTCTGGCGAGCGCACGCGCCCTATAGCAAAAACCTCTCTAAAGCCAGACAGAAAGAAAGAAGCCTTCCATCAGTCTTGCCCACAGAAAGCCAGGAGCCCTGAGCCAGACCAGAAAGCAACTTCCAGTGCGGAGAAAACAGAGCTCTGCGGGTAAATTCTAGAATGCTGACGTCAACAGCCCTGAGCCTGGGACCTCTTCTTTATTAAAAAAGGACAGTGACAAATGTTACGGTCACCAAAGACAAGTTAGCCTCCAAGCCGAGCCCTTCTCACCCTCGTCAGAAGGAGCAAAGGCTGCAGCGCCCGGGCCACCATGACTCGGACTGGCGGGTCTAACCCAGGCTGGTGCCCTGGGTGGGTGCATGCCCGGTTATGGTGCTGGGTCCCACCCAACCTCCTCCCCTCTCCCAGGGTCCTACCATTGCCCCGTGGTTCCATCCAGAATCCCTTTTGGGAGGACACCCACGGCCCCTCAGCGAGGCCAGAGAAGCCAGAAGCTTGCTCCCCCCTCCCTCGTTCAACTGACATGGTGTCACCACTTTTGTGTCCCATTAGAAGTGTAGAGTGGTCACTGCCATGACCTTCCCTGCCCTGAAGGAGCTCCCAGCCAGTGAGTGGAGGGAGACAACACAGATATGGACACAGACACGGGTTCGAATCCTCCCCTTGCTAAGGCCCCTTGGTTTCCTCATCTGTGAAATGGGTCCGATGAGACCAGCGTTGTCAGCGGGTGGGGACGCTGGCGTAGCTCGTGCGGGCAGTGCTGGGCACGGGACTTAGCCTGGTGGGCAGCGGTCACGCTGGGACGCGCGGCTCAGGGCAGGACAGGGGCCTGGGGCTCTCACGTTCCTTTTCAGTAACCCCACTCTGGGGCTCTAGCAGGGCCACGGGGGGCAGAAACACCGAGTCCCCCAGTGCCCGCGGGGTGCTAGGCCCTCGCTCCATCATATTCTCAAGTCGCACAACCTCTCGGGGGCCCGTGTGCTGTCACGATTGTCCTCGTTCCCAGCCAGCCATGGTGTGGCACTGAGGGAGCTGGATCCCACAGAGCTGACTATGAGTTTTGAGTCCTGGACCGGGAGGCTTGAAAATCACACCGTGTGGGGCCAGCAGTTAGCATAATGGCTATGTCGCCGGACTCCCATGCAGTCAACCGCGGTTCGCGTCCCGGACCTGGTGGCTTAAAACTCACGCCGGGCGCGTGTGCGTGCGTGCCCAAGATACCGAGAGAATGGAGGAGAAGGGATTGCGGCATGACCATCCCCCCGGGGGGTGATTTCTCGCTTTCTGTCTCTCTGTCTCTCTGTACGGTGAGCACACGTGCCCTGTAGTAAACATTTCTTCAAAAAAAAATCACACCGTGCACGTGTGCGCGTGCCTAAAGTCCCGAGAGGGGAAGGAAGGAGACAGGATGGCAGTGTGGCCATCCCCTGGGGTATGATTTCTCCTCGTCTCCACCCCCCCAGCCCCATCTCCGAGTGCACACGTCCGATGTCAAAAGCACACAATGGAAAACATGATTGCCCTCATTTTTCAGCAGAGGGAACTGAAGCTCAGAGAGGGTAGGTGCCTTGCCCAAGGCTGCACAGCACTTCCCAGTTCCAGTTTAGGAGCCGGTGCTCAGACGGAGGAGTCTAACCTGCCCCAGCACCCCCAGTGCAGGGCGGCTCCTGAGCCCCACCACTGTGCTGGGCCAGGAGTCTGAACTGAGCGCCCAGAACCACCTTCCCAGGAGCGCTGGGCTGAGCAGAGACGCCATTCCCCACAAGGCTCAGTGGGGGGAGCTGCAGGATGCGGCGAGAGAGCCCCAGACAGGAAGGAAGGGAGGAGGGGCCGGAGCAGGATGAGGTGGGAGATAGGGAGGGAGAGGGGCGGAGAGAGAGGAAATGCTGCACAGAGACAGAGTGGGCCGAGGGAGGGGAAGAGACCGGGAGATAGGGAGAGACAGAGAGACAGGCTGGGAGAGGTGGGGAATGGGGCAGACAGAGGGGCCGTACGAGGCAGTGGGGGATGCCAGGAGGAGCCTTAGGGGTGGCATTCCACAGGTGGCACAGGCTGTCAATCTGAAGGAGGGACATTAGTGTCCCTGAGCTAGGGACAGGGGGTAGGGGCTCTAATTTCCTGCAGCTCAATGCCCTGCCATCAAGCCCTGGCCAGCCTAGGGGAGGGGGCTGGAGTGACGCAGTCTGCAGGGCCAGGGCCGGATGGCCTGGGTGTTGGGGTGAGGGTGTGGGGGTGGCTGCAGGCTGGGCCTTTCCTACGTCCCCTGCAGGGCACAAAGCAACCCCCTGCCCTTCCTTCCTGGCAATGCGGGAGCAAGGGAGGGTGAGGCTAGGCCACGCCCAGGGTGAGGCCTCCAGGCACCCAGTGGCAGTTGGGTGTGACAGAGAACCCCCTGAGGACCTCAAACACTGCAGCTCTGCCCTTAGGGCCTGTGCCTCTGGGGCTGGCCTTTTCGCCTCTGGGCCTCAGTTTCTCACGTGGCCAACTCGTAGCTACTGTCTGGTCCAGTGCCCACCTGTGCCCTGGAGGTCAGAGGGGAACCGGGCCCAGTGCCAGCTAGCGTGTGGCCCGTCTTCCAGAAACGGGGGTTTAGGTCTGGGACACGGCCAGGCGTAGGAGTGACAAGGTGACAGCGCACAGGGTGGGCTTCCCGTGGGCCTGAGGTCCACCCCACGAGGCCTTGCTCTGGCCGTGGCCAGTCCAGCCCAGCTGCCCCTGGCCTGGCACACATCCGAAATACTTCCACTCTGGTGTGTCCTGACGTATGTAACCCTGAGTCCCCGCGCCCAGCTGGTCCCCCCTCAGCCATGTGACGGGCCTGGGGTTTGAGAGGCAGATCCTGGCGACTCAGCTGTGATCCCTGCCCAGCTGGCCCCGGGATGCTGAGGCCTGGGCAGTGCCTAGGAACGTGCAGAAAGGGGAGAGGCCGGGCTGAGATGGAGGCAGAGGCTGTGGACCGGGAAGGCAGAGAGGGAGGAGGACCGAGGCCCTCCGAGGAGGAAGGAGGAGGGAAGCAGCCGTCAGAAGGGGAAGAGGCAGAGGGAGCCCGGAGAGGGAGAGGAGGACAGAGTCAGGGACAGTGACCAGCGAGACTGAGACAGGGGATCGGGGGCGGGGCTGGCCGAGGCGGGGAAAGAGAAAAGAGAAAGAAGACCCAGAGACCTGCGACGCACACGGAGTTTAGGGGTGGGGGACACAGAGACAGAGAGACACCCACGGGGGAGAGAGACGCGGGGAAGAAAGGGAGGAAAAAGAACACAAGGAGACAGCCCGAGCGGCCGAGAGCGAGGAAGGAGCGAGAGGAGCGGGGCCGAGGCGGAGGCCGCGGGGGGGGCGAGCCTGCAGGA
>NW_006160227.1:1971742-1981122 GCF_000334495.1 Tupaia belangeri chinensis | reverse complement strand
GGCTACGGCAGCGCCTTCTTCCCGCGCAACCGCAGCCTGGAGGACCACCGCTTCGAGAACACGCCCGAGATCGCCATCCGCTCCCTGGACGCGCGCGGCGACCTGGCCAAGCTCTTCACCTTCGACCTCAACCCCTCCGACGACAACATCCTGAAGATCAAGCAGGGCGCCAAGGAGCAGCACAAGCTGGGCTTCGTGCGCGCCTTCCTGCACCCGCCCGAGCCGCCGCGGGGCGCCCCGTCCTACGCCTACCTGGCGCTCAACAGCGAGGCGCGCGCCGGCGACAAGGAGAGCCAGGCGCGGAGCCTGCTGGCGCGCATCTGCCTGCCCCGCGGCGCGGGTGGCGACGCCAAGAAACTCACGGAGTCCTACATCCAGCTGGGTTTGCAGTGCGGGGGCGGCGCGGGCCGCGGCGACCTCTACAGCCGCCTGGTGTCGGTCTTCCCGGCGCGCGAGCTGCTCTTTGCCGTCTTCGAGCGGCCCCAGGGGGCCCCCGCGGCCCGTGCTGCTCCCGCCGCTTCGTGGAGCCAGCCCCCGACGTGGTAGCGGTGCTGGACAGCGTGGTGCAGGGCACCGGGCCGGCCTGCGAGCGCAAGCGCAACATCCAGGTACGTCCCCCGGGCGGCCGGGAAGCTGCGGACCCGCCGCAGGGCCGCAAGGGTGTGCGTGCGGGAAACCGAGCGGGTCGGACGCTGGGCAGGTCGTCGGTGTGAGCGTCCCGGGATGCTGATGTGCGTGTGCAGGGGCCCAGGAGTGTGCTACCGCCCGCAGGTGTCCAGTACGGGGATCCAGGTGTGCTGGGGGTGGTGGTACAGGTGTGCCCCAGGGGGCTCTGCTGCCGCCCGCGGGGCACGAGTGGGTACAAGTACTCTTACCTAAGCGTGCAGGTGGGGTCCAGGCTGCAGGGTCTGCAAAGCCGGTGCACACCCAGCCCAGCCATGCCCGTGGGAGCACGCAGGTGAATGCGTGCCGACAGAGGCACGTGCCCGTGGGCTGTGAGAGCCCGCCATTGACAGATGTGTGCACAGGTGTGGCAGTGGTGCAGACTCCCAGGTGTGGACCAGGGCCCTGCAGTGTGGGGGAGCAGAAAGGGAGCAACAGGGACGTGCCTGTCCGTGCACCTGGGCCGGCAGCAGTGTGGGGAGGGACTCTGGGGCAGCAGGACGGGGTTAGGTGTGCAGCAGGGACACCAATCTGGGACGCACGAATGCCTAGAGGCACTTGGTTAGCGATCGGAGTCGGAGGGTGCTGAGGCCGGCCTCTATCTGCTGGTTCAACACCCAGTTCCAGGAAACACTTGGACAGTGACTTAAGCATATTCCATGCCTCACTCCCTCACTGGCTTCTTTCCTACAGCCACCCATGGGGGCTCTAGTCTCACCCCCGTTTTACAGACGAAGACACAGGCAGAGAGGTTTAGTCACTTGCTGAGGCTGGCACAGCCGGGAGCTAGTGAGGCGGCATTTGAATCCAGGCTGTGGCCTTGGGCCCTGTGTTCATGCCCAGAGCTCAGCGTGCCTGCTGGGGAAGTCCTAGGAGTCGGGGGGTGGGTGCTGGGAGCACAGAGGGAGCTGGGCCTGAGGTTTGGGGACTGGAGAGGGCTGTGGGTTGAGTGAGAAGGGCCGAGGGTGGGTAGGTATGGGAACGGGGTGTCCGAGGCTGTGCTGGGCCAGAGTGGGGGGACATGGCATGTGTGTTGACCTTGGGGGGACGTGACGGGGGTGCAGGAGGGGCCTTCGTATGGTTCTCTTGGAGGAAGCCCCTCAGCAAGGGACCGCCTCTTCCCGAGGCCCCAGGGTGGGTCTGTTGGTCCCCATTTTCCACCCCGAGGAATGACGCCCTGCGAGGACTCCCTGACCTCTCACCCTGGGCTTTGTGCACTCTTCATTGGGCTCAGTCTGGGGGGCCCACTTCAACCCCATGTCTCTCCACTGCCCTCAAAGCCTGTTCTCTGCACAACAGAGAAGAGCCCTCTCCAGCCGTGGTCACAGGCCCACCCTGGGTCCCTGTCTGTCCCTTCTGTGTGTTCCGCGCTGGGTCTTGGGAGATGAATTCCCCGTGGGCGTGCCCAACACTGGGGCTTTGACGGCTCGCGGATTCCTCTCCTGTGAGCGACTCCCACGCCTGCCACCCTGAAAGTGAAGGTCGAGGTGGGCGAGCCGGGTGGACTGCCCCAGGACCGAGTGGCTCCAGTGCCCAGAGGCAGGACGAGGAGCTGGGAGTCTCAGGGCTGCTGGGGGTCAGTGAGGAGCAGACCCCTGCTCCGGAGCCCTTTGGAAGCTGGAGGGGCCTGCGGGGGCCAGGGCTGAGGGCAGGCCACCCTCCAGCCCTGTGCAGGGCCTAGCTGATCTGTGCTTCTCCTCTGGCCACCGCATTCTCTCCCTCCTCCTCTGGCAAACGCTGTCCTGGTTCCCACGGCCCCTCGTCCTCAGCCCGGCCTGGCGCTGTGACTCACCCTGCTCAAGAGGCCTGGGGCTTCCCTCCCCCTGCAGGGGCAGGGCCTCCCCAGGGACACAGCCCAGGAACAGTGCGGCCAAGGCCTCCTCCACCCCAAGGCCAGGCTGATCTCCACTAGGGCCCCTACCCCTTGTGTGTTTTCCGCACGCTCTCTCCTTCCACCAGCTGACTGTGGACAGGGGGCACGGGCCCTCAGTGTCCCCGGATGTGCCCAAGGCCCTGAGGTCTGAGCCTTAAGCCTGGGTGGCAGCAGGGGTAGGGGAGGGCTGTTATTCCTGCCCCAGGCTGTCGCCAGCTCCCCGGTGACAGGTTAAGAACTTGGGCTTGTACCAGGCTGCCTGGGTTCTGGTCCCACTCCGTCACGTCCCGGCTGAGTGCCCGTAGACAAGCATCTGAATGTCCGAGCCTCCGTTTCCCCGTCGGTAATGGATTTGGGTAGTGCCAGGCTCACTTCAGCCTACATACCAGAAGCACCAGGGTTACCAGCTGTGGTCCTCACTATGTTCGCACAGGGCGGGGCCTGGTCCCAGGCAGCAGACGTGACCTGATTGGCTACAGCCCTTGCTCTCCCACCCAGCCCCGATGGCTCTGCCATGCAGGTGAACTAAGCCCCGCTGTGTGCCCAGCCCCGTGCTGTGTGCTGGGGCCCAGTGGCCACTCACAATGAGCAGGGGACAGATGAGCAGGAGGAGGTGCACCATGCAGGAAGGAGGTGGCATCGGGACCCTGGAGGGGCCCTCTAGGCTTCTGGGGGGAGGGCGGCCTTCGAGGGGAGGGGGCGTCAGACAGTGGAGCAGCCGTGAAGCACAGCAGTCTGGGACAGCGACCCACCGGGAGGGTCTGGGTTTGCATGGAGACCCCGTGTGTGGGCCCACCGTCGGGCTGGCTGGGATGGAGACCACTGGGTCACCACCTCTGCCTGGGAAGACCCAGCTCTCTTGGCATGGAAGAAAACTACTTGACACTCTCCGGGGGAGGTGGATGGCCATTAGGAGGAGCCAGGTGAAGCCAGCGGAAGGTGGCAGGGGTGCAGGCCAAAGCCGGTGCTCAGGGCTGGAGGCGGGACATGGAGAGGGCGGAGGAAACGAAGGGTGATCTGTGCAGCTGGGGGCCAGGGGCGCAGCAGGACTTACCCAGAACTTCACCGGGAAGGGTTTCCAGGGGAGCGCTGTGGTCTCCGGTCGCTCCTCTGTGACCCGGGAGCCGGAGCGTGTGTCTAGGATTGTGATATGGATCGGGGCCAGCAGATGGAGTAGCAGTTACGTGGCTGGACTCCCACGTGGGTGACCTCAGTTCAAGTCCCAGACCTGGTGGCTTCTAAACCATGCCAGGTGCACGTGTGTGCCCAAGATCCCGGGAGAAGAATGGAGACGGAGGGATTGTGGTGTGGCCATCCCTCCTTGGAGGGGGTTTCTCACTTTCCTTCTCTCTGCATCTCTGTCTCTTTGTCTCAGCAAGCACATGCACCCTACGGCAAAAACTTCTTAAAAAAATGGATTGTTGGGAACCAGCAGTTAGCGTAATGGCTATGTCGCTGGACTCCCACGTAGTCGACCGCGGTTCGTGTCCCGGACCCAGTGGCTTAAAACTCACGCCGGGCGCGTGTGCGTGCGTGCCCAAGATCCCGAGAGGAGAAGGGAGGAGAAGGGATTGCGGCGTGGCCATCCCCCCTGGGGGGTGATTTCTCGCTTTCTGTCTCTCTGTCTCTCTCTCTGTCTGGCGAGTGCACGCGCCCTATAGCGAAAACCTCTCCCCCCCCAAAAAAAGGATTGTTGTGAGGATTAAATGAGATAATACATATGAAGTGCTGGCCGTGACTGTGTATAATTGCCAGAGGGCACAATGCACTCCCAGAGACAGAGACAGAGACAGAGGCAGAGACGAAGCGGGAGAAAGCACCCTAATGGGTGTGGTCCTGCCACAGTCCCTTCTCCATGTCTCTGTCCTCCTGGGGCATGTTTTTCTCTCTTTTTTTCCTTCTTTCTGTTTTTAAATAATTATTTTATCTGGGACCGGCAATTGGCATGGTGGTTAAGGTGGCTGGACTCCCACATGACTGACCATGGTTCAAATCCCAGACCTGGCAGCTTGCTTTCTCACTTTCCTTCTCTCTCTCCAATCAACCTTAAAAATAAATAAATAAATAAATAAAGATAAGGACGATGAATAAAATGAAATAATAATTCTTTTAACAATATTGTATTTAACTTTATTTATTTTTAATTTGACCAGAAAGGGACAGAATCAGAGAGAGAGAAAAAGAGAGAGAGAGAAAGTGAGAAAGCAAACTGCTAGATCCAGGGCTCAGACTGCAGTCTCCATGTGGGGATCCAGCACCCTTAACCATCACGCCCCTGCCGGCCCCTGGAGCTTGCTTTCCAAGCCGCCAGGTGTGGGATTCGAACCAAGTAGTAGGCTATGTGAGAGCCGACTCCTTTAGCCTTCGACTACTGGGCCAGTCTCTGATCCCTTTTAACAGGGATCCACATCTTCAGACTCAGCCAGCCTTGAGCGGAGCCAGGCCCTGCTGGCTGTTATTAAGTGGGAGGGGGCTCCCCAAGCGAGCCACATTTATCTCTGAGCTCAGGTCACTCACAAGCGACTAAGAGCGAGTTTAAGTAGACAGAGAACGCGGCAGGTGATTTGCAAGCACTGCGGGGTTTTCTGTGAGGGGCAGGAGCACCCGGGGAGTTTGGGGTCTGCGGGGGTCCTGGAGCCAGTCCCCACAGACACTGAAGGACGCCTATGTTTTAGCAAGTCCCAGTCGCTGGTGACAAGGAGGCGGAGGCAGGGAGAGCAGGTGAGGGGCTGACCCTCCTTGCAGGCAGGAGCCCCCTGCTTGCCCACGTGTTTCTCGGGCACTTCCTGTGAGTCAGGCCGCCGCCTGGGCGTTGGGCAGCCGCAGACACGGGGCCTCTCGGTCTCTGCAGATGTGGCTGGCCCAATGGGTGCTGAGGGCATGGAGGGGAGCTGGCAGGTTCCGGACTGCTGCAGGCCCTGGGCCAACGGGATGGGGGGAACGCTGCTAGGGTTTGGTCAGTACCAGGATCTGAGCTGGCGGACAGGTGGGTCAGGGTGGCGGGGGGTAGGACAGGCGTTGGGGCTGGGAGATGCCAGGGGCTTAGACCCCTCTTTCCCACCCTGTCCCTTCTGGCCTGACTTCCCCAGCCCTAGGGGAGCCAGGAGGGCTGGACTTGGGGCCAGGACTGCTCCCCATCTGCTCTGCAAGTGGGTGGCTCAGCCAGGCCCTGGAAATGCAGCTTCCTGTGCTCTTGCCTTCCAAGTCTTTCTCTTTTCTTTCTTTATTCACGAGAGAGCACGTGTGCATGCATGATCCAGAGAGAGAGAGAGCCTGGTTACACCGCGAGCCCCTTCCCCAGCGCTCTCACCTGTCGAATCCCGGGCGCTCATGGGTTTCAGGCCGACCAGGTTGGGGCTTCGAACTGCAGTCACCGTGTGTGATTCGGCTTCTCTTGAGCAGCACGTTCCCACCGCACCCACGGAGCTGGGCCCCACTCGCAGTCTCGTACTGCATCCGGGCCCTGCCAGGAATCCCCCACGCTGCGCTCGGCTCCAGAGCCTCAGCTGGGTGGTCTCTGACGCTCTGGCTTCTGGCCCAGCAGGACCTGGTCCCTGCTGTCCGCCTTCCCCCCCCCCGCCGCCCCTCACTTCGGCAAATGCTCTGGGGAAGGGAGGGTCGTGGGAGGTGAGGGCATGGAGCTTTCCAAGGTGCTCGCAGCCTCCGAGGGTCCCCCTACTCTGTCCCCGATTGGGGCTGCTGGAACTTTTTTTTTTTTTTTTGAGAAGTTTTTCCTTAGGGGCTGTGTGTTCGCCACTCTCAGGATCTTGGGCACGCACGCACACACGCCTGGTGTGAGTTTAAGCCACCAGGTCCGGGACTTGAACCGCGGTCGACTATATGGGAGTCCAGCGACGTAGCCATTATGCCAACTGCTGGTCCCAGCTGGACTATTTTAAGAGAGACATCGAGTGAGCAGCCGCCATGGCATGCGTCTTACACCCTCTCCTCCAATCACAGCCTGGTTCACGAAAGTACGTGAGAGGCCGGCCTGTGCTCGGGGCGGGGAAGCCGAGGCACGGGGTCACCCGGCAGGTGGGGGCAGGCCGAGGCTGACTGCCCCTCCCCCCCCGAATCTTTCTCCTCCACTGTCGAATGACCACGATGTCTGTATTTTTAAATCAAAAGGAAAACGGCCGGCAAATGTGGATTGCTGTCGTCTCAAGGTGTCTTTTTATAGTAAAGGTGGAAAAAAACTCTCCGCCAGGCAGTTTCGAACCGGCTCGCGGTGGGCGGGCGCGTCATCAGCAAGGCGTCCTGTGCGCCAGTCCACGGCTGAAATAGCAGGTGGGCGCGGAGGGAGAGGAGCTTCCAGGACGGGCTTCTTCCCCAGGCTCGGGGAGGGGGTCGGGCGTGAGCTCCCTGTGGCCGAGGCTCGCACAGAGACACTGGCCGGGAGTAGAACGTGGAGCTCTGGCCTTCCAGCCTGGAGACAAGCAGCACTGGGTCAGGACATGGTCACCATCCCCCCAGCCCTCAGACGGTCTCAACCCCCAGGGCCACGGGGCACAGTGGATGCTGGCCCCTGTTCTCCTGCCCCGAAGCTGTGTGACCTAGGCCTAGTTGCTTACCCTCTCTGGGCCCCATGCCTTCTTTTGGAGGGGCCGCCTCCCGTGCATGTAGCTTACAGTCTCATACGTGCTGCCCGGGAGGTGGCAGGTGTTCGAATCCCGGGAAGAAGTGCGTGTGAGAAGAGCACCTGTGTGTGGGGTGGCCATCGGGGTGCTCAGAGGAGGGCAGGGCCAGGAGGAGGTGAGTGCAGGGAGACCCCGTGGGGAGCAGGCGAGGGTGAGGCAGGGGTGTGGCCATGTCTGCGCTGTTGCACCCCGGTGGGCGGCGGGAACAGGCCTGGTGGCTGAGAGGCCCCCTGGACTGACTGACAGGCCATGCCGGCCTCACGGCTGCCCCCTGCCCGGGTCAGGCCAGCACTGCACGTAGTTATCCCCAGTTGACAGCTGGGGAAACCGAGGCCCGCGGCGATTCCGGCTCAGTCCTTTGTACGAGGACCCTTCCGTGACAGCCCGCCAAGCAGGCCCTGATGGTGGCTGGAAGTGACACTGCAGTGACTCAGGGCCTGAGCTGGGCGAGGCTGGCGGGGCAGAGGGCAGGACAGGCCACAAGTTGGGGGCAGGGCTGACGTGGTCTCGAGGAAGGCAGGGAGGCCATCTGGAAGAGGTAGACCCGGCCCTTGGGGTGCAGAATGAGAGCTGCGAGTTGAACGATGAATGGACAGGGCCCTTTCAACGCTGCCAGTGGGGTCCTGACCCCAGCTTGGGGCCTCGCGGGGCCTAGGCTGGGCAGCCACCTCCCCCATTCCAGGGCAGCTCCTTACTGTCCCCGGTGGGTGGCCGGAGGATCTGCCACCACCCTGGACTGCACCAGGGAGAGCTGGCGGGCAGCTGGCCCTCCCCCTGCGCCCCGGATTCCAATCCCACCTCTGCACCTTCCCTGGCAGGTCGCGTATGTTCTCTGGGACGCCATTCCCCTGTCTGCAAAGGGGGCTCAGCTCAGAGAACAGCGGCCCCGTGAGAGCTACAGCAGTCCGGCTGGGACATGCCCTGCTGTGTCCGCCTGCCCCCACCTGGGGTGCACGAGGCGGGGGGGCGCTCTGGAGAGGAAGGAAGTGGGGGCACGTCCCGGGTCCCGGTGGCTCCGAGAACAGACAGCACATAGGGAGGAGGAACTTGTGGGCTGGGATGGAGGGTCCCTTCCCCTTTCCTGGCCGCAGTTCCAGGCCCGAGATGGGCCGTGGGTGGTAGGGAAGCCGCACTCGGACTCCATCTGCCCACCATGGCCTGTGCCCTGGGGCAGGTCTCGTGGCCCTGTCTTTGTGACAACCGCATGCGCATGTCCGGGTGGGGAGGGAGATGAGCACCTCGGAGGGCCAGGCCACAGTCCCTTCCTGAACGCACACGTGTGCCCCGTGTGTTTCAGGCCGGCCGGGCTGGGGATTCGAACCACAGCTGCTGTGTGGGCTCTGTTTCTCTTGAACTGCATGTTACAGCTGCACCACGGAGTCAGCCTCCCATATATTGTATTTTCAGTCCCCTCCAAAACTGAGTGGGAAGAGTGTTATTTTCCAATCTAGGGAAGGGGAGATGGAAGCCCAGAGAGGTTAAGCTCCTTGCTCAAGGTCACACAGCCAGTCAGAGGTGGAGCAGGCGTCAGACTGCAGCGCCCGTGCCTGCTGCCTTTACTCTCTGCTTCCTCTTAGAGCTCTGACGAAGGGGTGTGAGCAGGAGGGAGTGGGAGGGGTGCTTGCGGCCACCATAAAGGTGAGGAAGCGGAGGCGGCAACCCCCCTTGCTGGGGTCATGAGGCCTGGGGAGGCCTGCGGAGCGGCACAGCCCCAATGTCCACCATGGTTCCAGGGGGTCCGGAGCCCCGGGCGTGGGCCCCTCTCCCACTCCGCGCCAGGCCTGTCTGGGCTCCTGACTGAGGGGTGTCTAGTGTGGGGGTCTGGGAGGGGCAGCTCCCCCAGAAGGGCAGATCAGACCCTGCCCCTGCTCTCCAGGAATCCCCAGATGGTCAGGGACATGCTGGGCCTGGTGTCACCTGCTGGCCTGCCTCGGCCTGTGGAGGGGTGGGCAGAAAGGCTTCCTGGAGAAGGCGGTGTTGGATGGTGGAAGGTTTTTCAGACAGGGCACGGAGGCCTGGAGGTGGAACCCAGCCTGGGTGGCAGGCAGGGCGGGCCTGGCCTGCGCGTGAGAGTAGGTCTGTCCTGGGGGCGGTGGCTGCAGAGGCAGGGAGGCCCAGCCGTCTGACCCTGGAAGGGACCCTGTGGCTGCGGATGGCACTGGTCCAGCCAGGTGCCTGCAGGAGCTGGAGCCCCCACTGTGGCAGAA
>NW_006160227.1:1970283-1970566 GCF_000334495.1 Tupaia belangeri chinensis | reverse complement strand
AGTGGCGTGGAGGAGCGGGAGCCCCCACTGTGGCAGGACCAGGTGGCTCCTGGGGGCCTCTGTAGTGCTGAGGAGATGTGGGGATTGCCATGGAAACCAGCCGCCCAGAGTGGGGACGGTCAGGTCCGCAGTCTGTGAGAGTCGACCCCACGGATTGAATCCAGCGACCCCCAGAATGCAGCCGGGGTCTTGGCAAAGCCGGAGCGTGGGCCTGGCCGCCCCAGCAGGCCCCTACCCCGGCGTCGGGTGGCTGCAGTGGCTGTCCACTGATCCTCGGGGCCCT
>NW_006160227.1:1964280-1970248 GCF_000334495.1 Tupaia belangeri chinensis | reverse complement strand
CCCGAGCCCCCCCCCCCCCCCAGCCTGCGTCCTTTACCCTGAAACCCGATAAATCAGGCTCCGGAGGAGGGAGGAAGCCGGCTCCATTACGAGGCCGGGAGGCCCCAGCGGGGCGTTAATCGCGAGCACTTTATGCTCTGATCGGTAAATAATGGGGGGGCAGCGGGCAGAGGCCTTGACGGCTGCCCTGGGGGGGGGGTCGCCCGCCCCTCTCTGGCTTCTGCCCACATCTTTGAGGTGACAGGGACCTCCAGGAGTGGCCCCCCGGGGGCCTCAGTTTCCCCAGCTTGCAGTCCAGGACCTGTCCCACTCCAAGCAGCGGAGTTCCCGGCAGCTGCTGGGGGCTCCCGACAGAGCGCTGGGTGCGAGGCCAAGTGGCGAGGCCAAGTGGCAACGCCGCGGTTCGGGGGAGGGTGCCTGAGCCCGCCGGCCTGCATCTGGGCGTCTGAGGCACGTCACTTCAGCTCTCTGGGCCTCCTTGCCTTTACTGTGAGTAGCAGCAACGCAGCAGGCTGTGTGAGGGTCACACGAGGTGGCACGGGCAGAGGCCTCCTCCGCCCCGGAGGTCGTGCGGAGCTCCTGGGGTCATGCCATCGAGACAGTCGTGTTATTGTGACGCCATCCCTTCCTCCTTGGGGTGCGGAAAGTGGGGAGCCCTGGGGCATCTGCATGTCGCCAGCAGAAGGGACCCAGCCCAGTGACGTTTGCTGAGGTCCCAGCTGCACCCCACGCAGTTGTAGGGTGACTCTGGGACCGGCTGAGTGGCGGTCCTGGTGGGGCACTGCTGTGGCCAGGCGTCAAGGCTGGCCTGAGGCCAGCGCCCCCAGACCAGGGCTGGGAGGGGCGTGAGCTGGGGTCTCCAAAGCCCCTCAGCCCCGGGGTCGGGGAGGCAGCTTCCCACTCAGCTTCTCCAGCCTGGAGTCCCCTTCAAGGGAGGAGGCCAGGGCAGGCCGCTGCAGGGGGAGGAAGGGCTGGGTGGCCTCGCTCTGCCACCGCCCCCACCGAGCTGGCGGGAGCGAGCAGCTTTTCCCTGGCCAGGGAAGAACGCTGGCCCGTCCCACTCCGCTCCTGGGGGACCCGGGGAGGGAGTGGAAATGGGGCCAGGCAGGGTGGAATGAGAAACAGCTCCGAGGAGGGGGAGCCAGTGTCTGGGGGGCCGCATCCAGCTAGGCAAACAATGGCTGCAGGATCCAGACCCAGGCGGTGCCTGCTAGCCCGGCCTGAGCGGGCCAGGCCTCACTGCCTGTCCTGTCCCGGGAGAGGGCCGTGGGCCCCAGCCAGCTCTGTCCTGCAGGGCGTCTCTGCGGCCCTTGCAGGGCTCCGGACTGCAGGCAGGCGTGGGCCGAGCCCCCGTGTGGCCCCGTGCCAGGTCAGCCGCTGTGCCCATTTTCACAGACGGGGGGACCAGGCGGACCTCAGTGAGTGGCAGCCCTGAGACGCCCAGTGGTGGCTTTCCCACAGAGAAGGCCCTGTGTTCCCGTCCTGAGGCCTCCCAGCCGGCCATGCACACACGTGTGTGGCCCTGATCCGCGCTGGCCACGCCGGGGGTGGACAGTGTCCTGGCGGCACGCGGGTGGCCTCTTTCTGTTTACCTCTCTCAGAGGAAGTCAGAAGACAAAACAGAACAAACGAGCAAAAAAGTAGCCACAGGCCTCGGCCCACCAGCAGCCTCAGTGTCGTGGCCTGTGAAATGGGGACGTGGCAAGACCACGCGTGTCCCGGTGCCGTACGCTCTGCAGGGTGCCCACGCACAGCGGGCCGCACCAGCCCGGCTCTGCCCTCAGCCGGGGCCGTCACTCTGGGCTGTGCCCGTCACAGTGGCTGGTGTCCTGCTGGCCCTGTGTCCCCACAGGTGGCTGGGCAGCGGGCTCACATGGAAGGTGGACCTTCCTGAGGGTGCACACCTGGGTGGCCTCAGAGCCCTGGGACTGGGCAGTGGAATGCCGGAAGTGGAGGGCAGGTGGAAGCCCAAAAGTGGAGGCCGTTCTCCCCAGACTCTGGAGGGGCTGCCCCAGCTGCCAGGTCCTGTGTTGTTTGTCTCCAGCCCCCGGGACCAGGTGGGCGGCTGTGCTGTGTGTTCTGAGGCAGCCTCTGTGCCTCTCTGTGCCTTGTCTCCACACACACACACACCCCCCAGCACTCCCCAGGGCTGCTTCTCTTGTCTGGCCTGGCCCGCCCACTCCTCCACCTGCCCCACCCCTCCAGGAAATGCTGGCGCAGCCCCGGGAGGCCTGGGGTTTCCTTGCTCAGCCCTAGGCCAGAGGCCCCCAGACCCTAGTCCATCCCGCCTCCGCCCAGGGCCAGCACATAGTAGGCCCCTGGCTCTTTTTGGTTTTGTTTGTTTGTTTTTGGAGAGATTTTTTTTTTTTGCTATAGGGCGTGTGCGCTCACCAGACAGACAGAGAGAGACATAGAGACAGAAAGCGAGAAACACCCCCAGGGGGGATGGCCATGCTGCAATCCTTTCTCCTCCATTCTCCTCTCTGGATCTTGGGCATGCATGCACATGCGCCCGGCGTGAGTTTTAAGCCACTGGGTCCAGGACGTGAACCATGGTTGACTACGTAGGAATCCAGCGACATAGCCATTATGCTAACTGCTGGTTCCCTGCCCCTGGCTCTCCCGTGCCTCAGTTTACCCTGGAGCAGAAGTGGGGTGGCAGAGTCCCAAGAGGCAGTGCCTGCCGAAGGCGGAGGAAGGCGCTCCAGCTGGGGAACCCTGGGCGAGGTTCCAGCCCCACCGCCCCTGTCTGCATGGCCCAGAGCACCTGCCTTTGACAGGGCAGCCCCTGGGGCAGGGGAAGGGAGGATGCAGGAGACAGCAATGCAGAGTAGTGGCCCCTTTCTTCTAGGCCTGACAGCCCCCTGCTGTGTGATCTTGCTGTCCCTCGTCCTGCTCAGGAGGGCCTAGCCTGGCCTGATGGCACAAGGCTCTTGCTCTTGCAGGCCTGAGTCCTAGGACCTGGCACAGGGCTGGACTCAGACAACAGCCGGGCACCACGTCGCCCCACTGGGGGGTCCTGAGGCCTGGGCTGTCCAGGCTGAGGGAGGAGCTGGCCAGGACCGGGGATGGAGAGACCACAGAGGTCAGCTTAGGACCTTGGTGGCTCAGGAGCAGGGTCTGGGTTTATGTGGGTGCACCGGGGAGCCATGAAGCTGCTGCGCTGCAGAGACACAGCCCACTTTGCAGGCAGTATAAGAAATACACTTGGACTTGGGGATCACTTTAGAGGTGCAGGAAAGCTAGTCAGACGGTTCCCCTACACCCCTCCCCGTTTCCCTACCGCCGACGGTGCAGGAGACCAAGCTAAAAGCCAGCACCCAAACTTTTTTTAAAGATTTATTTATTGAATTCCATTTGTTATTATTCTTATTATTTTTTAATTTGATCAGAGAGGGATAGAGAGAGAGAGAGAGAGAAAAGAAAAGTGAGAAAGCAAGCTGCCAGGTCCGGGACTTGAACTGCAGTCGGCCATGTGGGAATACAGGGCCTTTAACCACCACGCCACCTGCTGGTAAATAAGTGGACTTTTAAAAATGTGCATTTCTTCCACCTGCGACAGGATCTTCACACTGCATGTGTCCCTGGCTCCAGATAGTCCTGGTCATGGGCACGTGGGTGCCTGGAGTGTACAGGGGGACCCTGGGACACAAACCTGGGACCTTCCCCTGTGGCCTCACTGTCGCCAAGTATTCCCCCTCTGCTACGCCGCCCCAGCTGCCCAGCCTTAGGCCTTTACTCTGCCAAACTCCAGGTTTAATCCCAGGATATCTCTTTTCCTGGTTCCACATTGCATTTGGCCCCCTGCACTTCAAACCTGCTCTTTAGCAGGTGGCATGGTGGTTAAGGCACTGGACTCCCACATGGCAGAGACAGCGGTTCAAATCCTGGACCTGGCGGCTTGCTTTCTCTCTTTCCTCTTTCTATGACTATAGCAAGTTAAAAAATAATAATAAAAAAAAAAACTAAAATAAATCTTAAAAAAAAAAAAAAGGATGGCAGGTGACATGGTGGCGAGAGGCGCTGGACTCGCACACAGCCAACCATGGTTCAAATCCCGGACCTTGCAGCTTGCTTTCTCGCTTTCCCTTTCTCTCTCTCTGGTCAAATTAAAGAAATAATAATAACAAATGGAATTAAGTAAATAAATGTCTTAAAAATAAAAAACCCCAAAACGTCCATCTGGCTGCTCTAGAGTAAGTGGGAGGGGCCCAGGCCCTCCTGGGTGGGGAGCTGCGGGCCTCCAGGGGGAGTACACCTGTCTGTCCCAGGACCACGGTTCTGTAACTGTCAACAGCTTCCGCAGGAAGGGCCCTGCTTCTCCAGCACAGAGCCGGGGAGAGCCCACCTCTGCACTGGGAGGGGCCTGGGGCTCTGCCACGACCCGCCCTCCACTGAGTGCACCTGTGGTGGGCAGGCGGGATTGCTGAGGGTTGCAGACCCTGCCGGGTGCAAAGTCCAAGAAACAGGCCCTGGACACACTCCCTCGGGCTGGCTTCCTGCGGAGCGAGAGTCCACACCATGACTGCTGGTAGTGAGATCAATACCTCCGAGTTTTCATGGAAGGGTGGGCAGAGCCCAGTGCAGGCCCAGGGAGACAGCCAGCTGGAGCCAGAGGGGCATCCTGCTCTCTGCAAAGAGCCATTGCACCCAACTTTACAGAGAGGTAAACTGAGGCTCTCAGGAACCCAAGCTAGTAGCCAGGGCTCTCTGGGCCTGAACACCTATGCCTGTGTTGCTACTCAGCAAGAGGTTTACAGTTGACCTGTCCCGTATTCTCCCGTGCCCAGGGCGCTGTGTGGATCCCAGCTATTCTGCTCTGAAAGGAAGCAGGTGGAGGCAGTCATTCGCACTTTAGTCAAAATTAGTTTCTCTTCTTTAGTAAACACCCCCTACCATAATCCCTACCTTGGAGAAACGCATATATAACTTCCGTGGCAATTGTGGAAGTGGTGGCCAGCACAGTGCAGTCACAAGGGAGGGAAGGTTTCTTTCCTGAGCCACATCAGAATGGCTCCCTGCAAATTGCTACATGGGCACAACGGGAAAGGGAATGGCTTGAGTTCAGAAAGGACTGGGCTGGTCAGTAGTGCAGTGCTGAAGCCCCGTCCACAGCCAGCCAGGTCCCACATGGCCAAGTATGATTCAAATCCCGTGACTGGGGGCTTGAAAACCCACCAAAAGCATGTGTGTGCAGGCCCCGGTCCCGACAGGAGGGAGAAATGGAGGAGAAGGATCGCAGCGTGTCTGGACCCCACTGAGGGGCGCTTTCTCTCTCTCCCTCTCTGTCTCTCACACTCTGGCATGCACACCTTTCTGGCAATTAAAACAAAAAGACCCCGCCCCCCCGGCTGGGGGGTCCAGGGTAGAGCAGGTGCAGGCTGCCGAGGAACAGCATTGCAGAGGTCCCGGGGCCCCTGCGGGACACGCGGGCACGTTTGAGGAACTTGGAGCGGAGTGGGGGCAGAGGAAAGGACCCAGACGGGGCCTGAGCGGCTGAGATGACGAAGGCCTCGAATGCCAGGCGGGGCGCGGGGCGGGCGCTGGAGCTTCATCAGAAGGGGGCCCCCGCCTGGAAGCCAGGGCTCGCAGGGAGGGCGGGCCAGGCCGGCCTGTGCTGCAGTCGGGTGGCCTTGCGGGCTGCAGGGCGCAGCGGGCAGGAGGCCTAACTGCTCTCGGCGGGCGTTGTGTTTTGAAAGACTTCGGCGAAGTGAGCGTTGAAGGGAGGGTGGTGCTCGCGGAGGAATTTGGGGGGCGTGATATGGTTGGGGTGGTGGGTGGGGTGTACGGATCGAAAGGCCCCGGGAGATCAAGTTCAGCCCAGGTCAAGCTCTGAACCGCCGCTGGTCTCTCTCGCAGCCCCTGGCCCCGCCCCGGCTCCGCCCCTGCCTGCCCGGCCACGCCCCTGCCTGCCCGGCCACGCCCCTTGCCCGGTGGCCCTCCGTCCCCGCTCCTTTTCCAGCCAATT
>NW_006160227.1:1961842-1964244 GCF_000334495.1 Tupaia belangeri chinensis | reverse complement strand
GAGCACAGATCACTCGACGGTTTACTTCTTTAAAAAAATTTTTTTTTAATTTTATTTTTAGGATAAGAAAAAAAAAAGTTGGGGGAAAGGCTTTTTAGAAAATTCCTTCGGTGCAGAATTAATGGCTTGTGAACGGCAGGGCGGGCGGGTGAGGCGGGTGAGAGCGGATTCCCAGCGCGCACCCCCCTGCCTCCTGGCCCGCAGATCACCCCGAGCTGAGCCTGGGCGCCTGGCTTGGCTTTTCCCAGGACCCCCAATCTGGCTGATTGAGGCTAGGGGCTCAGGGCAGAAAGCCCCAAAGGGACCTCCCAGGGCTTGTGTCCCCTAGGCAGGATTTGAATGACGCCAGTAATCCATGTTTGATGAAGAAAAGTTGTGTAGCCTGGGGAAGAGTGTCCCTCCCAGCGGGTGGGCTGCCTGCTCCTTCCCTGCAGTCTGCAGGATGGCAGCGGCTGTGCAGGTATCTGGTCCTGCACCCCCTTTCCGGGGCTGTCCCCAACTCGACACAGGATGAAGGCAGGTGCCTGGGGACCAGACAATACCGTATGAGAAGACTGGTTATGGGCCGGTCAAGAGAGACACGTGAGGGACCAGCAGTTGGCGTAATGGCTATGTCGCTGGACTCCCACGTAGTCGACCGCGGTTTGAGTCCCGGACCCGGTGGCTTCAACTCAAGCCAGGCGCGTGTGCGTGCATGCCCTAGATCCCAAGAGGAGAATGGAGGAGAAGAGATTGTGGCATTGCCGTCCCCCCAGGTGTGTTTCTTGCTTTCTGTCTCTCTGTCTCTCTCTTGTCTTTCTGGTGAGTGCACATGCCCTACAACAAAAACCTCTCCAAACAACAACAACAACAAAACAAACAAACAAAAAACAGAGAGGGACCTGGCGCAGCAGGGCAGAGGCCAGCTGAGCTCCTGACATGCAGGGCCAGGAATGAGGCTGGTGTGGCTTGGGGGGGTGGGAGGCCGAGGGTGACTGGTGGGAAAGAGCGGGTCAGGGTGCATGGGAGGAGCTTGGCCTCAGGACTCACGCAGAGCATCCTGGAAACCATGGCGGCTTTAGCCAGGGGAGACCCGCTCTGCGTTTTTCCAGGGTTCTTTCTCTTGGCAGCTGTGTTGGGGAGTGGGCGAGCTGGGGAGCAAGGGTGAACCCGGAAACTTAGGGGTCCGGGAGAGCTGAGAGGTGAAGAGGTGGGCGGTGGGTCTGGTCTGCCTCGCTGTGAGCACAGTAGCAGCCGTGTCTGAACGGCGGGGCGCTTCCGGCACTCGGGTGGCTGGGTACCGTGTGCTGCCCTACTGTGCTTAGCGCAGCCTGGTAGCCATGAGGGAGGGGCGGGAGCTGGGCCTGTTTTGTAGTCGGGTTAACTGAGGCCCAGAGAGGTGAAGTGACTCGTTCAGGTTACCCACAGCCATTCTCTGGAAGATAGCTCACGCATGGGTTTCGGCCCGTGTGCCCCAGCCCCACCGTCTCCATGGGTGGGTGCCAGCCTAGCCACCCCCTGGAGCTCTCAGAAATGGCCTGGCCTAGAAGCCCATCTGGCCTCACCGTGTTTATTTGCCCAAGGACAGAAGGACCCACAATGAATCATGGTTTCTTTTTTTTACCTAGCTTAACTTGTGCAAAAACCGTGTGTATAAGTTGCTCGGGCATGCAACAAACACAGAGAAGTTGAACAAGGGGCCCGTGGGTGGCCTGGTGGTCCAGGCACTGACTCCCACATGGCTGACCGTGGTCGCCTTTCGGACTTGGCAGCTTGTTTTCTCACTTCCTTGTCTCTGTCTCGCTCGGGTGAGCCAACGTGCCCTAGAGCAAATCGTAATAATAACCTAAATAAATCACTGGAAACCATAAGTTGATTATTATGTTTATTTATTTTAGAGGTTTTTGCTTTAGGGTGCACACGCTCATTGGAGAGAGACAGAGATGGTGAGAGGGAAAGCGAGAAATCACCCCCCCTGGGGGGGAAAGCGAGAAACCCCCCCCCCCCCCCGGGGTGGGATGGTCATGCCGCAATCCCTTTTCCTCCACTCTCCTCCCGGGATCTTGTGAGTGCACGCGCCTGGCATGGTTTTCAAGACTGGGTCAGCACTTGAACCCTGGTTGGCCCTGTGGGATTCCAGCGACAAAACTGCTACGCCATAGGCTGGCCCTAGAAAAGGAAGTTAAAGCAAATCTACGAGGCCGTGCTGTATAGGATGGCTCCGGGGCTGCATTCTGCTGGCTCACTCAGCCCCTGCTGCGGTCGTCCCCTGGGCAGGCACAGGCAGGGCGCCGGGGGCTGCTGGAGCCAGGTCAGCCGGTGTCTGCCTCCCCCAGCCTTAGTTTCTCCACGTGAGGGGGCCTGCCAGGGCTGTTGGGATCCGGCTGGCAGTGTCCTGGCGTCTCAGGGTCAGCCGCCGGAGG
>NW_006160227.1:1955885-1961806 GCF_000334495.1 Tupaia belangeri chinensis | reverse complement strand
GGGGGGCACCGTCCTCCCCAGTGGTGCCCTGACATCCTGCGACCTTTCTCACAATTGATACGGATTTTGACGTCCCTGAGGGAGGGGGTTGCTGTCCTGGGTAACGAGCCATAATGCGTGTGCTCGGTCCCATCGGACGCAGGGTCGCGCCCATGGTCCTCTCCTCTCACCCCCTGACGCCTGCACGGTCCCCGATTTGCAGTGGTCGTCAGAGGCGCTTCCTGGAGGCCCTTTGGGACCAGCAGGACCAAATTCAGGAAATGGCTTGGGACGAGGCCCTTCCTGCAGCGCCGGGCTCCTGGGAGGGGCGACGTTTGCCTCGGGAGGGGCGACGTTTGCCTCCGCAGGGACACAGCACGGTGCATTCAGATATGCCTGGCCCCGTTCTGCCCAGCTGCGGTGTGGACAGCTGAGGGTGTGCGTGATTGAAGATGGGAGAGGGCATCAAGCTGGTGGGCGGGGGGTCAGAGCCGGGGCATGGAGGAGGAGGCCCAGGGGCAGGGAGACAGAGAGCCCCCAGGCTGGAGGGACTGCTTTGGGCCCAGGCAGGTATTTGGAGGCCAACGATGGCTCTGGGGTCTGGTGTGGACTGCCCCCAGCCAGAGGCCTAGCTGCAAGGGCAGAGTCACCCCAACCTCCTCGGCCTGTTAGAAGTCACAGCCAACCACGCCCCTCACCAGGGTGAGGTTTTGTAGAGGATTTTGCCTTAGGGCATGCGTGCTCGCCAGAGAGAGACAGAGACTGTGAGAGAGAAAGTGAGAACTCACCCCCTGGGGGGATAGCCATGCCACAATCCCTTCTCCTCCCAGGATCTTGGGCACACACACACACATGCATGGCATGAGTTTTAAGTTACTAGATCCAGGACTCGAACTGCAGTAGGGCATGCAGGAGTCCAGCGACATAACTGCTATGCCATCTGCTGGCCCCTCCCGTGTTCCTTTAAATCTTCCTGTGGGGAGCTCCTGGCTAAAGCGGAGATCAGGGCCAGGCCTAGGCTTGGGGCCAGGGCCTCTATGAGCTTGGGTCTTGACCCAGGGCCCAAAGATCTGGTGCTGAGGTCCCAGGCAGCAGCCGGCTGTGTGGCAGGGTGCTGAGGAAGGTTCTGGACCATGGTCTGACGGGCCCTTTCTCTTGCAGCTGCAGCCGGAACAGCTGGACTGCGGGGCGGCCCACCTGCAGCACCCGCTGTCCATCCTGAGGCCCCTGAAGGCCACCCCTGTGTTCCGGGCGCCAGGCCTCACCTCTGTGGCCGTGGCCAGCGTCAACAACTACACGGCCGTCTTCCTGGGCACGGCCAGCGGGAGACTTCTCAAGGTAGGGTGGGGCAGTCGATCCAAGTCTCCACGCCCCACCCCCCTACACTTCACACTGCATCGCCCCTAGCTAGTTTCCCACTAGTGCCCAGAGCAGAGGGGACAGCCTTTGTCTCAGGGCCTCTGTGCCCGGGGTTTTGAAGCCAGATGCCTCTGAGTTCTGGTCTCTGGGCTCTGCCCTGCCTGCTGTCCCCGCCCTGGAGGTGTTCGCTATAGGGCGCGTGCGCTTGCTAGGAAGACAGAGACAGAGAGACAGAAAGCGAGAAATCACCCCCCGGGGGGATGACCACTCCGCAATCCCTTCTCCATTCTCCTCTCGGGATCTTGGGCACGCACGCACACGTGCCTAGGACTCGAACCACGGTCGGCTACATGGGAGTCCAGCGATGTAACCATTACACTAACTGCTGGTCCCACCCTGCCCTCGGTTTGACCTTGGGCAAGGCTGGTCCTCTCTCGCCCTTGGTTTCCCGTCCGCCAAGGGCTGATGGCGGAAGGCCTTCCCCCACGCTGGCAAGTAGGGCCACTCCCCCACCTCCGGGCCACCTAGCAGAGGTGAGGTCTTTGGGGTTAATTATCTGGTATCGCCGCTCTAAGGCCGGATGGTGGGGGGTGCTGGCCTGTTCCCCAGGTGGATGGCTGCCCCTGCCCCTGGGCTCCCTGTCAGGAAGCCAGCTGCCTGGCAGACCCCTCAGTTGGGCTGTGTGGGGATCAGAGCCCCAGGACCTGCTAGCAGGGATGAGGAGAGCAGAGAGGGGGGGCTTGGGGTGTGTCCTCCTTGGCCTCTGAATCCCCGTTGCGAGGTCCGAGGTTGAGGGGGCTCCCGACGGGGTCAGATACTCGGACTTGGATCCTGGCTCCCCCCGGGGCAGCTGTGTACCCTGGCTAGTCACCCCTCAACTCAGAGCCTTGCTTTTCCTCGTCTGTCTTGGGGAAACTGAGCCCGGCCTTCTGGGACAGCGAGCAGTCTCCTCCAGCCTCTGCCCGTGAAGCTGCGGGCATTAACCCCGTGTCTGCCCGGTGCCTCGAAGCCACAGACACCATCTAGTCCACTTCCCACACCCACACAAGGGGCCACGCAGTCCCCACCTATACGTGAGGACTCTGAGGTTCTGAGGGGGACATGACCACCCCGGGGCACCTGTCACAGGCAGGGTTGATTCAGGTCCGGCCAGCCCAGGAACCTCATTGCCCCATCCTGCTTAAATCTCACCAGGGCCCCGGACAGGGTGCTTTATAGGCACTGAGGAAGTGGGGGGAATGAGTGTCTGGGGGTGGCGGAGTGGGCTGAGCCAGGCTTGGCCAAGGCAGCTCCCCACAGGAAGGTTCCTGGTTCAAGTCTGGAGACCCCTCCCCTACCCGGCTCAGTGGGCCCCGGGCTTGCTGCAGCTGGGGTGGACAGGGCGTCGGGGCGCTGCTGGGGTGCTGGCATGCTCGCTCTGTTCTCTTGCTCATGGAAGAAATCAATTTAAAAAGAGGCCGCCTGGGAAGGGGAGGTCCCAGGCTGGGACGAGCCTGCCTGGGGAGAGCGGTTTGGACCGGTGTCGGAGGGCATCTGGGCCGCGTTTGCACATTAGTGGAGGGCGGGAGGAATGTTCCAGAAGATGGTGTAGCAGGCAAAGGCCTGGAGGCCGGCCTGTGCGAGCTGGGTGGAGGGGGTGGAGCGCGGCTGGGGTCAGGCGGACAGTCGGGTCCTCCAGGCTGAGTGGGTTGTCCTGTAGCAGGAGGGGGCGCCGGGGCAGGAGCTTTGTATGGCTCCGGCCTGTGTCCTCGTGTGTGAAGCGGGGGCAAGAGGCTGTGTGTGTGCGTCTGTGTGTGTGTGTTCACGCTTCTGTGTGTGTGCGCTTCTGTGTGTGTCTGTGTGTTTCTGTGTGTGTTTCTGTGTGTGTGTCTGTGTCTGTGTGTCTGTGTGTGTGTGTCTGTGTGTATGTCTGTGTGTGTCTGTATGTCTGTGTGTGTCTGTGTGTCTGTCTGTGTGTCTGTGTGTCTGTGTGTGTGTGTCTGTATGTGTCTGTGTGTCTGTCTGTGTGTCTGTGTGTCTGTGTGTGTGTCTGTCTCTGTGTGTGTGTCTGTGTGTGTGTGTCTGTGTGTGTCTGTTTGTCTGTGTCTGTGTGTCTGTCTGTGTATCTGTGTGTCTGTCTGTGTGTCTGTATGTCTGTGTGTGTCTGTGTGTGTGTCTGTGTGTGTCTGTGTGTGTGTCTGTATGTCTGTGTGTGTCTGTGTGTGTGTCTGTCTCTGTGTGTGTCTGTGTGTGTCTGTATGTCTGTGTGTCTGTGTGTGTCTGTGTGTCTGTGTGTGTCTGTGTTTCTGTGTGTGTCTGTGTGTCTGTGTGTATGTCCGTATGTGCGGAGGGGGCCTGACCAGTGTCTTCAAGTCATGCCCACCACAGCCTCGAGGGGCAGGGACTGTGATCCGCCCCAACTGCTGGGGGGGACAGACTGGGGGACACTGAGGCTCAGGGAGACAGGCTAGGGGGGAAGGGCTTGTCCCAGTCCTGCTCCCAAGTGGGGGACCAGAGTGGAAGCGCAGCCCTGCCCTTCCGGGGGACTGGTAACCGGAGAGCCCGCCTAGCCGCGGTGGGAGGAGCCCGGTGGGGCAGGGCTCGGGTGGGCGTGGCCGCCGGGCGGGGGCGGAGCGCCGGGCCCCACCCTCCCGCAGGTGCAGGTGCAGGTGCAGGAGCGAGCTCCCAGGGCCGCGGAGGGCTGAGACAGAGTCCGGTGGCCGCCGTGCCGTGCGGGGACTCTCCCTGACGGCCGCCCTCCCGCAGATCAGCCTGAACGAGAGCATGCAGGTGGTGAGCAGGCGTGGGGTGACGGCGGCCTACGGGGAGCCCGTGCACCACGTGATGCAGTTCGACCCTGCGGACCCGGGGTACTTGTATCTGATGACGACCCACCAGGTAGGCTGGGGCCCAGGCCCGGCCCAGCCCTCACGCTCTCCTGGCCCTCGCACACGCCCTCTGTCCCGTCCGCACCTCCCCGGCCCACCCTGCCTCAGTTTCCCCAGCCTGTGGGCCCTCGCCCTCTGCCTCCCCACCTCCCCGAGGGAGGGACGGCAGCCCACTGAGCAGGACCCCCTCCGTCTCCAGATGGCCAGGGTGAGGGTGGCGGCGTGTGACGTGTACTCCACCTGCGAGGACTGCGTGGGCGCGGCCGACGCCTACTGCGGCTGGTGCGCCCTGGAGACACGGTGAGGCCCCCTGGCAGGGCTGGGCCGGGCTGGGCTGGCGCTGGCGGCGCGCTGGCGCCCCTGACCCTGCAGGTCGCCGCAGGTGCGCGTTGCAGCAGGACTGTGCCAACTCCAGCCAGCGACACTTCTGGACCAGCACCAGCGAGGGCCCGGGCCGCTGCCCAGCCATGACCGTCCTGCCTGCAGAGATCGACGTGCACCGGGAGTACCCCGTGAGTGCTGGGAGCCGGGTCCACCCCGGAGCCTCCCTCCACCCAGCCCCGGTGGCAGGACCCCTGCCCCAGTCTCAGCAAGATGGGGCAGTGACTGGGATCGGCTGAGCGCCTGTAGCCTGCTCTGAACTCTCCCTTTTCACACAAGCGCAGACGGCACAGAGAGGCAGAGGACTTGCTTAGGGCCACACAGCTAGGGAGCTGGGCTTTGAACTCGGCAGGCGGGTGGAGTCCCAGGAGGAGGGCGGGTTGGAGGTGGGGTGGAGAGCAAGCATGCCCCTCTCCCGGCCTCAGCACACAGAGCTCAGTGGCAGGCGGGGCTGGCGAGCCCACACGGGGGCGGGGGCCAGTGACTCGTACCTGGGGAGCTAGAGCAGACAGCACTGGCTGGTGGGGA
This sequence comes from Tupaia belangeri chinensis, assembly GCF_000334495.1. NCBI lineage: Eukaryota > Metazoa > Chordata > Mammalia > Scandentia > Tupaiidae > Tupaia > Tupaia belangeri. The sequence continues at coordinate 1,956,692 of NW_006160227.1, read as the reverse complement.
GGGGGGCTCCAGGCTGCTCAGCCCTGGGGCTCTGTGTCCCCCCACCCTTCCATTCCGCCATGGTCAGGTACCACAGCGTCCCTCCCTCCTGGTGTCCCCTCGAGCAGACACGTTACTGAGCACCTACTGTGCGCCAAGCGCAACTGGAGGCTCTGGGCCGGGTCAGTGAGGAAGACAGGCCGCTGGCCCTCGACACCTGGCCTATTCTAGGGAGAGACAGGGAGGCAGCGAGTACTGGGGGTCGGAGAGGCCGAGCAGGGCATCGGGATGAGTGAGGGCTGCCTACGACACAGCCAGGTCGGGCGGGTGGTGACCTTTAAGTAAACACAGGAAGGAGGGCAGTGCGGAGACCCCGAGGGGGGCCGAGGTCAGCGTGTTGGGCAAGTGTTAGGGGAGGGGTCACTGGAGTCACTGAGGTCACAGGGGCAGATGGGGGGGAGCTGCAGATTGGGAGAGGGGCCCAGAGAGTCACGTTGTGGAGAACCACAGTCTGGCCTTGAGTCCTGGCTGTGGGCGGACACTGGGGCAGACCTGGGTCCTTCTCAGCCGGGGGGTTGGGCAGGGCTGGGAGGGGAGTGGTCTGGCCCCTGGAGTAAGGGCCGGTCATCCCCAGGGCATGATCCTGCAAATCTCGGGCAGCCTGCCCAGCCTCAGCGGCATGGAGATGGCTTGTGACTACGGCAGGGGGATCCTCACAGTGGCACGGGTGCCGGGCCCCGCCTACGGCCACCAGATCGCCTACTGCAACCTGCTGCCCAGGGACCGGTTCCCGCCTTTCCCCCTGCACCAGGGTAAGCCTGTCGGCCA
>NW_006160227.1:1953864-1954969 GCF_000334495.1 Tupaia belangeri chinensis | reverse complement strand
CCCGGCACCAGGGTAAGCCTGTCGGCCAGTGGCTCGGCCGTGCTGCGGGGCCCCCGACGCGAGTCCAGGGGGGTCCTGACAGCACAGCCTGGCACCCCGATCCGTTCTAGACCACGTGGTCGTCGAGATGTCCGTGAGGGTCAACGGGCGGAGCATCGTCAGGGCCAATTTCACCATCTACGACTGCAGCCGCATCGGACAGGTGTACCCCCACACGGCGTGAGTGAGCGGCCGAGCTGCAGGCATGGGAGGAGGAGCGGGACCCCCCGGGGTGGGCTTGGAAGAAAAACCCTCTACCCCAGAGGCAGATAGGCCCCAGTCCTTCATCCACACAGCACGCGCGCCCCACCTGGTGCCTGGCCTCTGTGCACACCCGGCCAGTGCCCTGACGACACGCACTGTCGTCTCCGTAAGGCCCGGCCACCTGTTTCCTGCTTGCACACCCCTGGCCGCGGGGAGCTCACCAGCTTACTCAGTGCCAGCCGCTCCCGGCAGCTCTGACGATGAAACACCAAGACCTTGCCGCGTGCTGGGATCTGCCTTCCGGCCCCGGGTGGTGGGGTCGGATTGAAGCGGGGTGGAGCCGAGGGCCTGAGGCCCCTTGTCTTCCAGCTGCACCAGCTGCCTGTCGGCGCAGTGGCCCTGTTTCTGGTGTACCCAGCAGCACACGTGCGTCTCCAACCAGTCGCAGTGCGAGGCCTCACCAAACCCCGCGGTAAGCCCGGCCCGGGGAGCCGCTGCCCCGCTGTTTCCTCGTGTTTCATGTTCCTGCTGGGCGCTGGGCTTCAGGGCCTGCAGGGCTCCTCACGTGCCACACGGGCTCACCCTGGCGTGGGCACACCCGCCACTCCCCCCTCTGCATTTCCTGTGCATCCACACTTAGTCCCTGAAGACTGGGTCTCAGAAATGCCATTCTAGGGACCAGCAGTTGGCATAATGGCTATGTCGCTGGACTCCCATGTACTCGACTATGGTTCGAGCCCCAGACCTGGTGGCTTAAACTCACGCCGGGTGCGTGTGCGTGCGTGCCCAAGATCCCGAGAGGAGAATGGAGGAGAAGGGATTGCGGCGTGGCCATCCCCCCCCCGGGGGGGGTGATTTCTCA